>NC_142204.1:64963093-65271893 GCF_049639895.1 Pseudopodoces humilis | reverse complement strand
CTGGCTTCAAGGCATGTCCTTTTGCTCAGGTGTCTGTGAATTACAGTCCCTATCAGAGTTGCTGAAATGGCCTTAGATAACTCAGATAGAAATGGATTTGCTTCTTGACACAGCATTGATAGTGGTGTCATATTCATGTGAACTGTAGGCCTCTGAGAGCTGGATTTCTGTGTTAATTTTCCTATGCTCTATTTATATTCAGTGAGGAGAAATAGAAATTTTTTGTGGCCTAATTTATCTCATCTATATTTCAAATACATTTCAGATGGATTGCTAAGATATTCATTTTCTGACCAGTTACTGTAAAGAGAGCATCTGTTCAGCAGGACATGCTTATACTGTATTTAGGTGAGAAGAATCTCACCTTAGTTGTCTGTCACTTGCTTCACACTTCTTGCATACCAAGAACACATCATTATACTGGTCCTGAGTGCCTGAATGCTCCAAGCAGAATTCACTGATGCACTGGGGATTGAATAGCACAGTGGAATTTTGTAGATGTGAAAGAGTTAAAATGACATTATGAGGTTGATATTATGAGCTGATAAAGCAAAAAAAAACCAAACAAAAAAAGCAAATAAAAGAGCAGAATTGCATAGAGAGAAAAGGTTCATATGTGCTGACATGCTTGTCCTGGCACAGTTTAGCTTAATCCACCCTACTTGCTTTTTTCACCCTATTCTTCAATCCTCCCTTCTAGAAACAGATTTAGGTATCCCTTTATCTCTGTGAGACTGTACTTGAGTTACCTTCACTAGTAACTTATTCCATATGTCTCCTTCTCTGAGAGTGAAGCAACCCTGCCCAAGCCCCTGTTTGCTCATTCTTACCTAATATTTTAATTTAGTCCCTTAGTTTTCCCCTTTAAGTAGTAATAACAAAAGCCCACCCTTTGAGGTTGCTTTATATTTTCACTCCCTTTCTTAATACTGAAAGTTTCAACTACACCATCTCCCAGATTTTCTTGCCCATGGAGAACAGCATCAGCTCCCACAGCTTTTCTTTTGTTTACATACACGTATATATGTGTAAAAAAATCAAAACTGTTAAGAATAAAAATTTAACATTTCCTCTTTCTATTTTTTTTTCTTTATCACATGACAAGAACTTGGTCCTGAAAAACAGTTTTTAATCAGGTGGCTAATCAAATTAATCCAGTATAGCAGACAACACCTAAGAGTTTCTACATGCTAGCTTGGAGGACAGAGAAAGCAGAACACAGTCTCATGTCAGGTAGTCATAACACACATGGGCTTCTCCAAGTCATGCCACCAGGAATAGGTGGAGCAATATACTATAAGCAGAACCAGCAGGAAGGAGAAAGAAAAGGTCTGAAAAGCTCTGATATTTCTTCTTGGAAGGAAAATGTGTTTTAAACATTTTTCCTTTAGCACTGGTGTTAATGGTAAAAAATCAGATTTTCTTATCTAGAGAAATATAGCTAAATAATAAAGCACTGAGATGCCAGAGTAAGCCTTTTTTTTTCTTATACAAAGAAAATATAATTGTTTTCATATACCTTCAAAGAGGATTAAAGTTGAAGAGATAAAGATGGAAAAATGGAGAGGATAAAGACAGTTTTTACTGTCTGATTCTTTTCTGTCTTACACTGAGCTCTGGTTTACACTGGCAACTCTCCAGTGGCTTGCTGCTGATTTATACCTTCATTTGTGAACTTCAAGCTCTGAGAACAGGCTGCTGTTATATTTAATACACTAGACACAGATTAAAACAATTTGACTTTAATTCCTGGTGTTGCCAAACTGTCCTATAAAAGAGCTTAAGAAAGATGTTTCCGAAAGCAGATCCATGATTTGGGAGCTTCCTAACCATTTTGCTAAGCTGCTTGGGTACTCTGTCTGATCAGTTTTCCTTGAAAAGGGACTCTTGGCTGTTTTCATGAAGAGATTTATAGGTCTGCATTTTTAGATACAAAAATGAAAATTGAATTTTTCATGGACCAGCTTTTCAAATGCTCCTAAATCTGTAAGTACTGTAAGTCCATTTCTTTCTTTTTAGTGTGGTATTTTACAATCATCTTCAGGTTTCCCCAAGAATTTGCCTCAACTGCATCTGTCCTCTCATCTCTCCCACGTTCAAGTGCACACACAGAAATCTCCTGCCCAATCCACTTGGTGTTCTTCAATGTACTTGGAATAGGAGATTTTGCAAGAAGTATTGATGAAGATTTTGCATTCCCAGGTTCTGCTATTAATACATAGCCCAGGGGTTAGGACATAGGAAAGTAGAAAAGCTGCCTTTCTTAGCTATAAGGAATTTGAACTTAACTCGCCCCATGCTTTTTTTAGTTGAAACTGCTCCACTTTATGCAGAATAATTAAACATTAACTGGGCCTGACACAGTGACCTGGTTTTCTTCTAGCTCTTGCTATACAAACTAGTTAACATAAACCAGGGAATTATTAACTAGAAAAAGAAATAGAACCCACAACTATTTTTGTTCAGGTGACCTCTATAACTGCTTAAAAAAAAAAAAAAAAAGTTTTGTTTTGTTTTGATTTAATTTGTACTTTAATATTCCGTGCAAAATACAACTGCTTCTACAGGAAAGAAAGACATCTTGTAATATCTGGGTCTCATCAATTATTCTTCTAGAGTAATAAAATGGGTTTGGATTACTATAGAATAGTAAAGGATAGAATGTGAAAGAATAGATTAATTATTAATTTATGAAGAAAAAAACCCCTAACTCTCAGAGTCACACATTAAGTAGGGGGTGGGGAGATTGCTTTACAATCCTACAAACTCTTTTCTGTGGCTGTACTTTGAAAGACAAAATGTGAATAAGACCCAGATCCTCCAATGAAAATTTGATGCTTTTCATCCCCAAGCAGAAGACCTTACAGACCAGGGTAAGACTGCAATGTCTTAGAAGAGTTTTATTATTTCCTATGGGCCATAATTAGTAGCCACAAACTAGGGGATTCAGATAATAGGACATATTAAGGGTGTTTTAGTACTAGAGGTGGTATATTTTACATGTATGACCTCCCAGTGGAATTCACAGCCTCTGAAACAGTAACATCAGCTTCCCACACAATGAGGAGCAAAAAGTAAGCACCTGACAACAGAAATCAGGAAAGCCAGAACTGTGAGTGAAAAAGTGCCTATAGTCAAGATGGAAACCCTTAGGAGAAGATAAGGGTTACTTAAGTAGTAAATCCTTCCATTCAAAAAGAAAACAAACCACTTTCCCTTCATAAGAAATAACTCAGAACACTGAGTGCTCTGACATTAGATTAGATAGCTCAAATTCAAATCTGACTTAAGGGATTTGAACCTACAAAACATACCTTCACGGTCTAAATCTTCAAACAATGAAACTCACTGAGGTGTAGCTCTTGTTGAAACTTGACTAAAAATAACATCTGAGAGAAAGGAGAGAAAGCAGGTGACGGCTGCACTTTCCTGAGAGACAGATTTAATTCTCTAATTTAGTACATACTTGAGTACTTCACAAGAGGTGAAAATATTTCAGAAAAAATCTGATAATTACCTGAGATGGTATTCTAGGCTAAGGGGTAGGACATCTTTCAGAGGTGAAAGTGGACTGGAAGCCTTGTGCAGCACTTTGCAAATTGCCCCCTTGCCCTGCCCGAGCCACTCAGTCATTCATCAGAGCAATGCAGGGGTGTCAGGGAGCACCCCCACACCCCAAGGCACCCACCCTCAGGAACTAAAGGCCTGATGTAGAGGGGAATGAATCACCTTCAGGAGTTACTTACTTTTCCATTTCACTGTGGAGAAACCAGGGACATGGAGTTGAGGGATTCTGTGACTCTGGGTGTCCTAGAAAATGTCTTCCTTAAGCTCTCTGCATCTTATAAAATAAGGATGATGCTTTGTCCTAAGTTCATCTCTTCCAGTTTAAGTAATTTCTACCCTGTACTACCCAGCAGTAGTCTTGTGGCATTTCGCAAGCTTGAGGCATGTGAATTTTTTTTGTTATTGTAATAAAAATAATAACAATAGGATCATCTTGAATCAGTGCTTCTCTCCATTTCTGACTGATTTAGGCTGCCTGTGAGGTCTAAATCATATAATTAAGGAATTTTCTATCAGAGCTTTTACCTATTTTGGCAACAGCTATTAAAATGTGATTATATGCTGCGAGCTGGTTCTGTTATAAAGCAGCTCTATAATGTTTTTATAGAAAAAAATCTTAGTTTATTTTTGTGATTTCATTGTACTGTGATTTATATTTAACGCCTCTGTTTTCCATTGTCAGCAAGAGCCACTATTTCCAAGTGTTCATTTTACTGATCAGAATTTTATGAACAGTACAGAAAGCTCACAACAAGCTGGTATTCATTACTAGAAGTATAGAATTTTAAGATTAAATTTATAATTTAATAACTCACTGATATTTTCACCAGGAATGTGTTCACTGTTGGATACCCAGCTGTTTTTTTTAAATTTAGGCCAGCCATCAGAAATTAATGCTTGCTTCTTCTGAACTTAATCTGATTTATAAACTACAGAGGATAGACACACACAAATGTCCACACTCTATCATCTTACACAAAGTGCAAATGATATGTGACATGACACTGCATAGCCTGTTGCTTTAAATCAATACTGTCAAACAATATTGAAGTACGAGTTTAAAGCAATGGCTTACAGGAATTCCAGTAACACATACAATGTTTTGTTTCTTCTGCTTCTGAACTCACGGTTTCAAGCCTTTCCCAGTGATGGAGAAGAATAACAAGGATGTTCCATACCACTGAATGAAGTCATTGACAGCAGTGTTTTCTTGCTGACATGATACATTTGCTGTATATAATACAATACTTCATCCTCCAGGATACACATGCTCATACCTGCATACATAAATATAATATAAACATACACATGTATTCTACTTTTGAACTTGTTAAACAGCCCCACACAATGAAACAGTCCTATAAATATATACCTTTTATTGAGAATAAGTATACATAACTGTGCTGAACCAAATAAAGCTATATCAGGTGAGACTAAATAAAAATTTGGCCCAATATCAAATGACACTAAATAAAAGTTTGGCCCAACCTACACAATTAGACCTACAACCTGTTTAGACTTACACAATATAGTAGCCTTTTTTATTGTGTCAGCAGCTAGGTTTCAACTCATGTAAATAATCACTAGTTGTACCAATGCCATGATGAAAATCTTGTTGTTGAATATTGTTTAATTCTTGTAAACCTGAGGTGACAAAAAGCAGTAACTACTCCTGTTTCCCTTTAAATGAATTCTCTTAGTAATGAAGTAGGATGGATTGAATCAGTGTTCAAGTAATGGAAGTGAAAAGTATCAATAGAATAATCAGTGTAGTAACAGCTGGATTTTTAAGCACATTTGTTAAATTGCTGAGGAGATTCGTGTAACTCTATAAAAGGCAAAACCAAACTTTCTTTTCATATTGTATTAAAAAAGTCATTTGCTGAAGGAAAAAATTCTATGACTTGAAATAAACACCTGTTCTGTATTGAGATTTTAGAATATAATTTAGCAACCAGATAAAATTTTTGGGAAAAATGAAAAGTTGACATGTAAAAAAAAATACTCCCACCATTGTCTTCCTTTCATTCTCAAATACATTCATTTTTGAGGCTAGGAACAATTCTCTTTTCTTTTTTTTTGTCTGACAAAATATTTTATTGCAAAATATTTTATTTTATTCTATTCAGCTGCTGATACCTTTAAAATTGTTTTATTTCTTCTACAGTCTTTAGCTTTAAGAATTTCATGAGACATCTCATTTAACATATAAGAAAACAGTATTTTCAAAGGTTTCCTTAAAGTAAATTCCCTAGCTGCTAATCTGATTTGAAATTCATCAATGTTTTTGATTTGACAGAAATTTCAGAGAGGGTTTTATTCCAGGCTGAGTGAAGAACCACTTACTGGCAGTGCCACGTGGCCAGTGACCTGGGCACAGGTCAATTTCATTTGAAGATCAATTAGCTTCAATTTACACAATTAAGATCCATGGCATTTGGCCAAGCAATAACATTAAGGCTTGTAAGCTAGGAGGGCAAGGCTCAGTAATTGCTATCGTTAATGACCTATCTGGAGAAGGTGTTAAGCTCCAAGAGGATCAGGATTTGGTGTTCACGGGTGCTCTTGGGGGACCAGCAGAGGACCTTGTCAGCAGGTCTGTATTTATCAGAGTGGCTCACTGGAGCTGATAGCAGTGCTTAACTCACATTACACACAGGTGTGAATAACTACTGAAGAGGAATGTGGGCCAGTGAGCTTCAAGTTTTATTTCTCTTGCTCTCAAGTTGGAATCCTCAAACATATGTTTCCCAGCCAGGACTGTACTCTTTCAGAACTTTAGACTCAACATGTTTCCACTAATTCCAGTCAATGTGTTTCAGACTTTTCCTTCATTTGTCTGGAAAGCATCCAATGCATGACATGATTTCTCTTTCCTCTCTATCAGTTATTCTTATGCTAAGTGGAGATATGAAAAGCACAGAAATGTTCCCAATATCACTTATTCATTTGCACAGTCTTCTACCCTCCCACACTGCCTGCTGTGCTCAAAATCCCTTGTCTTCTGTTACATACTTAGTTAAATAGGTTTCCTTTAATCTTAAACTATTTCAAATGTAAATCTTGAAGGGCATGATATTGCACCCATTGAAGTCTTTCCAATGTGTAGAGATGGCCCAGCTATAAAGAAATATCACCAAGGGAACTCTGATGCAGTGGGGAAGATGAAGGCATCGAACTAAAGGCTGAATAATGACAGTATTTCATGAGTGACTGTGTTCAAATGTAGATGGCAATGTTGTACTTTTTCTGCCACTGGTGGATCTCAGAAAGTCAGCTCTTATGAGACCAGAAACTTGCCTTTCCCTTCATGTCCTTTTTTTGTCAGAATAATCAAGAATGAAATTATTTTTTAAATTTTCAGGGGGCCATAAACAATACACTATGTGTCTCTTGCCTTAATTGTCCTCACAAAGCTTTCTGTGAAGATTCCTCATTGCCTTATACCTGGTACTATGGGACTCTGTGCTCTGCTCACAGAAATTATAAACATGGAGATTAAATGAATGGGGCTGTGTGATCAGGAGATCCATCCCTGTAAATATTTACTGACATACTATAGCAAGACTGTTGTAAACCAAAATTCATGGAAATCCCCAAACCTTAGAGATGCCAATGGTTGTTGCTACCATTATTGTTGAGGAGTTACTTTGAACTGAAGGAGAGCAGGTTCAGGTTGGATATTAGGGTGGTGAGGCACTGGAACAGGTTGTCCAGGTAGGCTGTGGGTGTCCCATCCCTGAAAGTGTTCAGGGTGGGTACAATGGGGTTTTGAAAAACCTGGTCTAGCATGGCAGGTGCTTGGAACTAGGTGAATTTAGTCCCTTCCTACCCAACCTTAAGAGAAAGTAGTGTATGTCATGAAAAATTGTATTTTCTGAAGAACAGACACTGCTACTCACAGCTTGAAAAATGTAGTTCTCTACATTTCTAATCCTTTCAGTAATTAATGGCACATATGAGAATTCCATGGTAATAATAATATTTCCAATATTTAACTCGGTTTTAATTTTGAATCTTGTGAAACATTTTCACATATTTTCCAAGCTAAAATGGTAAATGCCTGAAGGAAACACTTGGTTGTATTATGTAACTGGTAATCCATAGATATGTTTCACAAGAATTGTAAGCAACAGGAATTATTAATATCCTTTTACTTCTGTTCTTTACCTAGCATAACTCCAGAGTGAAAAGTAAGATTTTGAACCATTGATTCATGGTTGATGGATTTACTCTATAAATTTTGTTATGTTACGGTGGATTTGGAAATGGAAACCTTGCAAGAGAGATAATTTCATATTGCTGTTGTTATTCTCATATACCTCTTTCCCACAGCTTTGATGGTGTTGTTTTCAGCTAATGGCATGCAATAAATATTTTGTGAAACATAGAACATTTCTGTGGTTTTATTAAGGGATATTTTAAAAATATACAGCTTCATAGCATTTCCTGAAGGATTTAACCTTGATTCTCTTTAATGAGCAAGTAATGCTTATCACAAACCTGAAATGTGTTACTGTAAATTTTCCAGTGGTTATAAAAACACCTTTTTTTCCAGACACTTGCTTTAAAGCACTATTTGAAAAAAAAAAAAAACAAAAACCCTATGTCCTGGAACCTATATTTGCTAATGGAAAACTGAAAGCTAGCATTTTTTACCTTAATATGAAAACCGTTTTTTAAAAAAAAAAATTCTGAACAGAACCAAACTTGAGAATTCATTTCATATAACCAAGGAATTCTAAAAAATTTAACTATTCAAAAATATATTTTAGATAAAAAAAAAGAAACATGCAAGTTCTTGTTTGTGGTATAGCAAGTTAATTTCTCTAATCATAGAATGTAGAGATGAATTGTAGAGTTATTTTAGGCCAGAAGGAACCTCTAGAGTTATCTGATCCAACTCCTTTCTCAAGAAAGGTTTAGTTAAAGTAGGTGCTCAGGACCTTGGCCACTTAAATGTTTAATACCTTGAAACACAGTCTGTGCATCAGCCTGTTAGGTATTTTGAGATTTATTTTCTTAAGATTGAATGATTCAATTCCCTCCTTAGAGGTCACATTTCATTATTATTTTTGTTTTTCTGATAAAGTCTCTTATAAATAATGAGAAGTATAAACTGTGCTTATACAAGCTGTAGTATAAGAGGAAGCAAACAGGAACTTCATCATCTGTAATTTACACCTAATTAAATTATCTTCATTTCTAGGATCAACTCAGCTTATATAAAGACAGCCTGTATAAGATGATACAAAATTCATGTTCCTTGGGGCTCTATGTAACTACACCCATAAGTCTCCAACAACTCTGTCTTTGATACCTCTTGGAAAAACAAATAAAACTGTGATAGAAGATCAGCAATGGAGAAAAAATCCTAAAAATAACCCACAACAACAAATTTGCAAAATCAAAGCGTAGCTATAAGTAAAGCTTTGAACTAAACCTCAACCATTGTGGCATTTCTAAAGCAGGTGAGAAAAGCATGTTGCACATATCAAGAGTGTAAACTTCCAGTTAAGAAATACAATTCTCAGCCAGGAATTCCTATTGGTGAACTAATACTACAGTGAAAGGTTGGTATCAGCAGAAGCCTGAGTTGTGTTGCTGTCCTCTGCTGTGGGTGTTCCCATACGAAGTTGCTGTAAAACATGATGCTTTTTGCTGTGCTGTGCATAAGGCTTTTTCAGACCAAGGTGAGACTTGTAAATTTCTTTTCATATTTTTTATTCTTTATTTTCTGCAGAGTAAATCTGTCACTGTCAACACAACCATAATCTCAGTGATCACTTGCTGGCTATTTCATGTTCTTCTGTTAACTATGAAGCAACACCCACTAAGTGGGAGATTATTCAAACCACAAAGCTGTTATGATTAGTTATTGAAAACAGAATTGTTTTAATAAGACATCTTTATCTGAGTCTTTTTGTAGTGCCATAAGAATAGAAACAAATACATTGTAGACAACAAAATGATAATTTTTCTATTTAAATTTGAATTTTCACAGTGAATTTGCATCATGAAATGATCTGAATGTTTTAAACAATAAATATAATTTTATTGGAATATGCTTCAGGATTCTTGAGTTCATGAGCCTATAACAAAAAGGCAAATCATGTGCAAATTAAAGGAATTTTAAAAAGGAATTTGGGAAAGACCTGGTACAAAGAGGTAAAATGTCAGTAAAATCAATGCAGATAAATTAACTTACAGCAGTAGAAAATCTGGTCAGAATTTTTTCCTATAGGAATTCCAGTAACTTTGTAAAGATCAAATTACTCTGTTCTCCTAGAATTATGTGGAAAATTATGTGACATCTAGAAAAACTTCTTGGAGAGATTTTCTGTATTTTCTGGGTTTGGATAGGCTGTGAAGCTCATAAAACCCCTCCCTCTGAGCCAAATGTAGTAAATTCAGAAATACAAACATATAGCTGATATTCATTTTCTTCATTCTCAATGAAAAAGTTTTCGCTCAATTGACTCTGAGTTCTGATTAATTTCATTATACTAAAAATGTCATCTGTCCATCTGTCCCACACAGATTCTTGAAATGTATATTGTAATTTATGTATTTGAAGAAGAGATTGAAGAAGTTCAGGTTTAGCAAATAATTAAATCACTCAAAAACTTGCCTGTGATCACAAGAGTTAAGATATCTCATTAACTTGGACCCCAGCTTAAAGATCTTGACTGAAATTTTCAGCTTGCTAAAGGCAGTGGGATTTCTGCCATTGTTTTCTATAGCTTTGAGATTTCATCCATCCTTCAAATATGTCTTGTAAAATATTCCATCAGAAAATATTTTTATTGGATTGAAATTCTCACTTCTTTATCAGGATATGATCATTATTACCTTTTGCTTGGGGTTTAGACTGTCTTTGGAATAAATGTTTAGAATTACCTTCCATTGCTCCTCATAGGTGACATGACTGATTTTTGCTCTGGCTTCTCTCCATGCATTAAACTAATTGAGCTGCAATAGAACAATAGGAAATAAAGCCCCGTATTTTCCAAGAACCCAAGGAAAGCGTATTTAACCTTCCTTGAAGTCAATAGCAATTGTACACTTAATTCCTTTAGGCTTTTTTTATTATTTCATGCCTCCAGCTAATAAAAAAGCAAAGTTTTTTGGCCTCCTTTATAAAAAAATATTCTATACATCCCAGTGTACCTACTATTGCAAAGGAGCTGTTCCCCTCCCATTTTTTTAAGTTCTTTAATTTTATCCACATGCCTCTCACCAGTGTCTGTGCCCAGACGGAGAAGTGAGATATGTGTTCAAATGTATTTCTAGGAACAGACTGCAGAGCTTATCAGGCTTTAAAACTTGATTGCCCATCAGCTGTTCTCTGTAATTGTTTGCTTATTTTTTAACTTTACAGAATACAAAGCAGCTCAAAGCTGAGGCTACAATGTGTACATTTTAACTCTTTCTCTACTCTTATTTCACATTACCTTTACAAGTCATTACTTAGCATCTGCAAGGCAGGATCTTAACCCTGAATTTCTGCAACTGGGAATTCCCCCAGGTGCTCTAAATTCAGCAGTGCTTACACACATGAAAAGGTTACCACAATATGGTAACATCAGGGCCCTGCAGTCTGTCAGGACTTTTCCGTTCTGCTCCTGATTGTATCTCTGTGTTGATATAGCAACTTGCTCTTCACCACAGATGGCTGGGAGAAAACCCTCCTGTGGAGCAGCTTTTCATCAAAAAACACCGTTCCACCAAAATAAGAATGTTCTGTGAAAATGCTTCACTCCTGAATTTATTTTGTTCAAAGGGAAAAACAGGGAAGGATGCATCAAAGAAGGGACAGGCCTGGAATCTGCTGCTCCTTGTATTAATTTTTTTTTTTTTTTTTTTTGAGACAATGGCAACTTACTCTTGGGTGTAAAACTGGTATCAGCTTCAGGAATGTTGATCTGCTCCTCTTAGCCAAGAGATGTAGAAACAAAGTGGTGGAAGAGGCTCATGGTCCCTCTGGCCCCAGGATCTTTTTGTCTGTGGCAGTGGCTGCAGTGCTCTGGCTTCAGCAAAATCATACAGAGGACATGGGCTCCACTGGGTGCTTTGGGCACCTGCTTGAGAAAAATTAACTGTAATTTTGGGTAACTTGAAGCACATTTTTACAGTCTAAATATTGGTCCTTCAGAAATTTTAAGAATTTTTTCTTACAAGCACATGCAGTCATGTTTCAGATACTTCATTTAGACAAGCATGAAACTGAAGAAAAACATTCTGCAAGACTAAAATGTTATTTAGTGAAAAAACATTTTATGAAGTGACAAAAAAATCTTGTTCTATAGGATTAGATTGTGCTGGAATTGTAATTACATATAGACTTTCAAAGATCCAAACAAGAAAACCTCATCTTTCTTTTTCTTGATTTCATTTTGACGCATTATTTAAAAAAGCAAAACACCAATCCATCAGTTGAATCTGGTTTGTTTCAGGTCATTTGTTTCATTATTTGAAAATAATGTCATTTTTTCTTCCATCTAGTGTGTCCAATATACATAGAAAAGTGTTTTTCACTGTAATCTATTAATCCGTGACTGTCATGAACTTTAGAATAAAAAGAATTGTTTATGTGTAATTTTCTATGGTGCCATTTTTTCTAATTGGAACATTGTTGTATTGTTAGGACAGAAAGTCTGGGTAAAACAAACATGGGAAACTCAAAGCAGACAATTACCCAGAGATCACTAAATAGAAATGTTATGCACCTCCAGTACTAAATTACTGTCAGTATGTGTTTAACAGAAATTTGAAAAACATGTTTGTATTTGTGCTTATACTGATCCATGAAGTGTAGTCAGCTGGCTGAATGTCCTGGGATAATACTGATGTCCTGTACATTTTTGGCATGAAAGAATCTCATTTGTAGTGACTTGAAATTGAATCAAGCATGTCAAAGAGAAGTAGAGTGCCTGTATCATGTTTCCCAAAGCTTGAGAGCAGGCAACATTCTCTTTTCAAGCTTAGTTGATGTAGTACTCCACTAAATGCCTCCTGGCCATTGAAAATATCTTCCTAAATATGTACACTTTTATTCTTATAAAAGAATAAGAGCAAGAGCAGACACTGATAGCAAATACTTTTAAAGGATCTAAGAAAAAAATTCTGAGTGTATAAATTCTGAAGAAAAATGTTGTATAGACAGTGGGTTTTGCCTTAAATTTCTGTTATTGTTTGGTCTTTTGTAAGAGAAATAAAAAAGGCAGGGACACACACTGTCCCAAAACAAAAACAAACCACAAAAAAGACTAAAAAGCTGATGTTGTCCATGATGATCAGATGTTACTGATTATCCTGCCCTCTCAAGATCCAGGAAAATAGGAGGAATCAGATCTTGTCTTCACAGCCATTGTTTCCATCCACCAATCCATGACAATTCAAGTATTTTTAACTCCACAGGTTTTCTGTCAAGCCCTGAGATATCAATGTGTGTCTCTGCATAGACAAGGAGGGACAGCTTTGACAAATCAAAGTTTGATCATGCCTTTCTCAAGGGGAAAATTCTGCTATGAAGGTGCACTCAAAATATCAAAAAACCCCAGGGAAATTTCTCCCAGGCATAGCTTGTGATTTTTGACCAGGTCAACAACATATAATGAACTATGGGAAGATACTTTTCTATCAAGGACTGAGAGTGGAGAAGGACAAAAGCTGCCTTTTTGGTTTTTTTTTATTTCAGTTTATCTTTAAATTAGAGACACGTGACCTCTGTGTGAGCCTCATAGACTTTTAATAATCAAAATTTTGGGGAACCATCATATGAAAAAGCGGAGAGAAATTAATATTTTTCACTTTTTTCCCTGTGGCTAAAGAATATAAAAAGTGCCTTATGCAGTGTTCTTTCAAAAGCTTCCATTGGTCCTTACAGCTTCTGTATTTAAAGCTGGAATTTTGAAAACACCTGGAAAAATAAATCATGAAATTGTAAAAATAAAGATTTTAAAATTAAATAAAAACCTGACCTAAACTACAGTGAACTATTTTTCCTTCCCTAGCAAAAATGTAAGTGTGATTGGGTTTGGAGTCCTCCAAAGCTCATGCAATCTCTCTTTACTTTTAAATTCTTTCATGCCTCAAAACTGCTCTAATATCAGTTGAACCTGTTTGAACTCCACACCCAACAGAGCCTTTGGCAGTCATTTGACTTTCAGCTTATATGAGTGACTATAGTTAACAATTAGTCTGTTATTTTACTTCAACAACTAAAAAAACCTACATTATGTCAAACAGCGGTAAAACCAATTGCTCCTCTCTCTATGGCTTTTGCTTTGTGTTCTCCGTTTTGCCTCAAATTACAGCTCTGTGAACATGAGAAGTGAATTTCCAGCCCTTGGTGGTGGTGAGAGGACACACTCATCCAGCTTCAGACAATATGGGAAGCTAAAAGGAGGTGTCTTTGGGGTAGCTGACACCTGAATTCCAGTTTTTCTTCTAAATTTTAGAGACTCAAGTTCTTAGAACAAGCAGTTTGAACACACTGCTAGAATTGAGTGGCACTGCCCAATCAATGAATACTAAAAGGAGTGAAGGATTAGAAGAATAGTCTGCAGGATTAGAATGCCTTTTCTGAATGTTTCGCTCTACCAGTCCTGGAATGCATAATGCCTTTCATAAAATTCCATCCAGGTTTTTTCAATTTTTCTTTTAAATTACAAGTGCATATCTTGAGAAGATTTTTTTTTACTCAATTCCTCTTTCCAAGGTACATTTTCAAATGTAATCTTAAATTATGTAGCAGTTCAGAAGAAAAGTGCATCATGCATTCTCTCCAACTATAATAAAAATTAAAATAATTAAAAAGAAAAAAAAGGTCACCTCCTATCTCAGGATCTTGCTTGAATCCATTCAAGAAATCATTTGCTGATACTGACCATGGCTTATTTCAGGGAATTGTTCACACATACAAAGTCCAGGGAGGTATAAATTACCCCAAAGTCCAGGGCATTTGTGTTGGACAGGTGAGGTGAAACATGGTGGGCTTGTTCAAATTCCATCAATGTTGGGATCTGAAATACCACAACTTTTCCAGCTTCCAGATACATTAATTAAAGAAGCAGCATGTGATGACTCTGAGAAGGTGACACAAAATGGATGGAGATGAAATAGATTTGCTTAGAGGCAGACTGCAAAATATATATATTTTGGATTTGTATTTACATAAACATACATCAACCACTCTTTTTATGTATACATAAACATATGTGTGTGTATTGACACATAAATATGATTTGTTACATGTTCAGTATTTAAAAATATATTATTTGGGGCATATAAATGTACAAAGCTGTTTCTTGTAACAGTCAGCCACTGACCATAGTAATGAAGGCATAAAACTTGACTTTTTTTTATTTTACTTAGTTCTTTACTTTCTCCTACCACTTCTTTCCCTTTCTCTTTTTTTTTCTTTAAGCCCTTTTATTCAAACATAAGATCTCTCCTAATATCTAAACAGGATAGAGGCATTTACAAGTAAGATGACCAATGTGCCAAATCAAACAACATTTATTTTACCAGGGGAGAGGAATATGTTAGAAGAGAAGTCTGTTTTTATATTTAGAATATATTCAGAATGTTTGAAGGGAAGCAGAGCAATCTCCCGCTGTTTTCTCTCAACAGAACACACTGTGTCACCAGCAAGGCAGTGTCCAAAAGCAATAGTTTTACCTCTCTCTTCTTCCAATTTTCCACCTCAGTTTTTCTCTTCCTTGAAATGGTTCATGGAGAAACCAGAATGGATATAAATCAATGAGTGCAGCAGGCACTCAGATCAGCTGTGTCCTCCTCCGAGAGAACGCAGCACACAGAGAACCTCTGGAAGGTGCTTTGCTTCCTCTGCTGCAGCAGTAGAGCTTGAAATCCTTTCAACATCAGTCTGCCATGATAAAGATGCTTAGGAGGATTTGACCCCAAGAGTATGGAATTGCAATAAAACCTTTGCAAGGCAGCAATCACCAGCAAAGCTTGTTTACTCATTTGTTCTTTAGAGAGTCTGTCCAGCAACATTAGTCCCTTGGTGTACACTTTCCATCTGTATAAAAACATTTCTACACTTTGTCCTTAATTTTTTTCTTACTAAAATTGCAAAGAAACCCCAAAACAAAAAAATCCCCATCCTATAACAGCCCCAACATTTTTATGAAGTTATTAATATTATTTTAAAAGGAGCAGTTATTTCAGAAAATCCTTTATACTGGCTTCATTCTTCAAGGATTCCAAAATAATTTGCTAATATTATTTGTTTTAGATTGTGTCTACTTAGAACATGCATTTTAAAACATAATCTGAAATGAGTGGCACACACTCATGTGTGCTCAAATATGTCCATACCTGCATAAGTGGGTGATGGTCTTGTGTGATAAAAACACTATTTTTATGTATGTTGGAGGAGACTCCTTTATTTCTATCTCACAGCACAAGGTATAATGATGGCATTTTTGACAAATACTTCTATAGATAAACATATTCTAAGTCTTGGCATGTTTACATTAAAAGCAGCTCCTGAGGACTGGGCAAATCCTGAGAATTTGTTTGTTTCCATGCACCTCTCTGAACAAGGCTCCAGGAAACCCTCTGCTAGGCAGCCATGAAGCTGAAAGGAGCTTTTCTTCTTCAAGTTTGGATTCTTCTTGGGTCTTGCTTGATTGTTGCTTTCTGCTTTTCACTTTTTCAAGTAATTATTTATCCTTCTTTGATAATTTCTTTTTTTTTGATTGAATCTGCTGGTTTATTGGTTGAAATATGTGCTTTGCTTTAAAAGAACGGCTAGGATTTTTTTTTTTTTCAATAAGCAGGAATATTGAAAAAAAAGCAGATCATAATAATAATTTCACTCTTTTAATGTGGCTTTCAGCATTCATGGAGCTTTTAATTGAATTTTATGTTAGTCTGTAAATAAACTCATACAACCAGAACACCTTAGAATTGGTGATTTTACTTTTATCCAGGTATCTGAAGGTTTACAGCCTTGTTTCAACAAGTTCACTGATGGGCAGGGGTCAGCTTGGCTGGAAAAAATATGAGACACCTTATAGGTGGGTCCAGCTCTCAGACAAACTGGAACATCAGAGTGCTGAAAATCCAGGCAAATACACTTTCTGGAAGAAGGACTAACACACGTTACCTAACAATTTAACCTTTTGAACTGGGCATCCTGACTCAGTCACTTGATTTCTAGTTTCAACTTCTGTGTCCTAAAGACAAATTAATTATAATAATCTATATAAAAGACACCCATGGATTAGTGAATGAATGTTCCAATTTTCTTTTCTCAGATTTATGAGGAGGTTTAGAATGAGAATCTTTCATATACTCAAGTATTACTTTGGAAAAAAAATCCATCAAGTTCTTTGTGTGGAAGTGCAATGCCTGTGTACATCCAGCACTGACATCAATGGTCCTCCCAATGATTAAATATTAGCAATATGCTGAGTCTGTATCAGCTCCAAAAGGTGTGTCTCAAATTATGATTTACTGACACTTGGATGCACTGTTGACCAGCTCATGTCTTGTGTGCTCAGCAAAAATGATTTTCAGCTTCCTAGCTACTCAAAAGATCACCTGACATGGCTTTGTGTATTTCTGAAGTGAAAGACACATGCTTTCATCAGCTTCATCATAATCTTTGCATCAGTGTGCCCAAAGTCTTACATTTTGCCCTTTAATGTTGACTTTAATGTTAATTTAGCTTATTTCACAGCTAAATTTGGTGAGTGCATTTCTGCCATTTAGTCTTCTATTTTATTATATTTTCCACTTCTTTAAATTTCCCCTTTCCTTGATAAATTCATTTTATAAATTAAATCAGCATGGCCTGACCCAGAACATATTAAAATGCCATTTGAATCAGTTCCAAATTCAGGTGCTTATAAAAACAAATTTGAGGAGCAACTGTAATTCCAATCCCTCCTATGTTATGTGAGCAATTTAAAATTATGGAAATACTTCCAATTTTATAGGCAATTTGAAATGGAAAACAACCAGAGTTCTGGGCATGTGCTCTGTATATAGGGATTTTGCAAATAGAAATGCTTTTAAAGTTAATTTCCATGTGCACCCTGTTACCTGGTTCTGCATATGTTAAAATGAAAATTACACATTTATATTTTAAAATTCAAAATGCTGTTTTTATTGGACTTCTAGCCAATAAAGAGAACATCTGTACTATAAATGCAATATGTCTGGTCAATTTGTACTAAAGTCATGGATCTTATAATGGATCTATATATTAACTATTCTTTCCATATAATAGAACACATTTTGGGGTGAGAGGAAGAAAACAGGCTAAGTGTTCATTGGCTCCTTAGGCTATAAAATATTATAAAAAATTAAATTATCTTCAACTGATGCCCATATATTGCTATAAGCACACAAAATCCTGACATATAGACATGGGTCTCTTTTTGTAATGCTAAAATGTTTTTTGTTCCTTGCACACATGCATGATATCTTGGTTTTATCCTTTTTCTGCCACAGTGAATCTTTAGGCAGATGGAAGTAGTAGAAGAATTAGGTTCAACTGTTCAGAATTAGGTTCAATCAGTGGTAGAACTTCACTTTAACAATTCTGCAGTTTATTCCTTCATTTAATGAAACAATTATTTCCTAGCTCATACCTTAAGCACCCCTATAAAGTATGAAGGGTTGTACAATCAAAAATTAGGAAACATTTCCTTCATAGTAAGAATAAATCTATAGCAAACTAAAACTACCTTTAGTCAATATGGTTTATACAGAGCTGGTGTAATGATACCTGTCACTGAGGACAAATATTGCAGTTAATCAGTAAGTGCAGCAAAGACTTAGATCATCTTGAGGTGGATTTACCATGTATATTGACATACCCTTGCATTTTCAGATGTCTAATTATTAATAGGTGATTAAATAAAAAATGAAGTTTTAAAATTTTTCTTAAATTAGTAATAATTTAGTCACTTCCCTGAGGAAACTGCACTCATACCTGTGTGTGAAAAGACATCCAAGTTGTTAAAAGATTGTGTGTGCAGGCTTTTGTCTGGTGTAGACCAGAAGAGCTCCACAGAGGGATCCAGACATCATCAGAGGACAACAGCACTCACCAGCAGCTGGGGCTGCTGAAAAATGAAGGCCCAGAGCACTCATGATGGTGGAGAACTCTAAATTAACCTGCACATGACCAGGCAGACATTTGGAAAGGTAAAGGCTTATGATAACACTGCAAGGGCTGCACAGGGTAGAGTGGTTCACATTTTCCAGAAACCAGGCTATCTGTTAGAAGAGGAAGTATCAGATACAGGTTTTGTCTAAAACAAAACAGAACTAAGGGTTTAAGGAGAAAAAATTAAACTGAACATTACAGAGACCAAAGATGCAGAGAGGCACAGTGTGCAGGATTACACATTCTTTAATGACAAAGATGAAAACATTTATTCCTAGGCAAAAGAGAGTCAGCAAAATATCCTTGAAGGAAAATGTGTTCAAAATCCAGATAAAAAATAATAAATAAAACTTGATTAAGGGGTAATAATTTTGAAGACTTTTTCTCCTGCACAAGATGTTTGCAAACAGAAAAACCCTGGAGGTTAACCAATTGTTTTAAAGGAATGTTTTTTAGAAGCAGCCCTCCATTTACATCCTGTATTTAAATTCTTCATTAGGCATCCATCACGACTGCTGAGAGAATATGTGACTGGAAGAACTATTGCCAAAATCTACAGCTGTAGAAAATGCAGAATACCAGAAAGTTCAATATCAAACAAGCATAGTTTAAACCAGAATGTAAATAATTGTTAATATGTACAAATCTGTTCCTGTATGTCAGAAAAGTTACTCAAAATTAAAGTGGTTTTGACTGAGTTATGCCTACTGTGAAACATCTCATCTGATGCCATTCCCTCCCAAAAGAAGTGTTAGAAAGGTGGACAGAGGCCACTTTCCTGTCACAGTAAGCAGATCACTTTGGGTAGGTTTTTCAGTGCAGTTGGGCTTTCTGGATTTTCAGTTGGTCAAACATTTATAATGCACTCTTGTGTACATTATATGACTTGTCATAAAATATTATATTACTATAGTTTATAAGAATAGGGTGCTGGGCTGTATGAGATGGAATCTTCCCCCTTTATTTGTTAGAGAGGCATAAAAACCTAACTTTAGTACATGAAGTCAGAATTCCTGTTATGGTCTCACCATTTCCAGAATTTTGTTGTGTTTCTGGAGCTCAGCTTCTTTCTGTCCATCTTAGAACTCTGAAATGTGAAAGGTTTAGAGGTTTGTATTTATCTGTCAATACTTCTTGAATTATAAATTAATGGACACAAGCTTAAAAAGAAAGGATTTTTTTTAATGGCATGACATTTTTGTTTATTTTTTAACTTATTCATTACATATTCCAACATAATCTCAAAGTAGCTACACATGACCTCTGAGATAGTCTCATTCAGACAGTTGTGGAACCACCCAGCAACTTCATCATTCCAATGTAATTTGAAATTTTCAAAAATAGGTTTTATTGTTTTCTTATGATTTCACCACAATTTTTTCCAATCCTACTTTACAGTCAGTTTTTGCATTTCAAAACTGAATTCTCAACTCTCCTTAATTAAAATATTTGAAAAACACATCCAACAGTTATGACTGGGGTTTTCCCTGCTTCTCAAAAGCAAGTTCTGCTTCAGAAATCAGTGGGACATGGACTGAACTGCAGTGATTTTATTCCTTCTGCTGGCTGCCTGTAAGCACCATTCACAGCTTCCTCACTTCAAAGGGAGAGTCCAGTGACTTCCATGAGTCTTTTATTAGTTTTATAAAAGGCAACTGATTACCATGATATTCAACTCTCTTGCATGGTTCTTGTCTTTAGTCTTATTTTTGCACACAAAAGTGGCAGTTTCTCATGATGGAAGATAAGTAATGCTACAAAAAATGTTTATTTACTATCATGTAGAATTTATATTAAAAAAGAGACATAAGAAGATACTTCTGTGCCGCTGTATTGGTGCTGCATCCAGTTGGCATCAGGTTATCAGTAGTGTCCCCCAGGAATCAGTGCTGGGCCCAGTTCTATTTAATATCTTTATTGATGATCTGAGGGGATTGAGTCTACCATTAGGAAATTTGTGGGTGACACCAAGTTAGGTCATTGTGTTGTTCTGCTGGAGGGTGAAGGGCTCTGTAGGGGGACCTGGACAAGCTGGATAGATGGGCTGAGACCAACAGCATGAGGTTCCACCAAATGTCTGTAGGAGGGGGTAGTCAGGTGTGGGTTGGGCTCTTCTCCCAGGTAACCTGTGACAGGATGAGATGATCTTAAGCTGTGCCTGGGGAGGCATAGGTTGGACATTTGAAAAAAATAATTCACAGAAAGGGTTTCTAGATGTTAGAATGGGCTGCCCAGGGAGGTGGTGGAGTGACCATCCCTGGAGCTGTTTAAGAAAGGCCTGGATGTGACACACAGTGCCATGGTCTGGTTGACAAGGTGGTGTTCATTCACAGGGAGGACTTGAAGATATCAGAGGTCTTTTCCATCCTAACTGATTCTGTAATTCTGTGAATTAAGACAGTTCTCTTGGTAAGATTTTTACCAGTGTATATATACTGTGCCTTGAGTACCTCTCCAGGTCTCCAAGAATTCAGTGCACTTGCAGTTCAGCCTACAAAGGAGTTAATCAAGAGTCCTGGACATGATGAAATAGAAAAAGTGAAAAGAAGTGACAAAAAACGCCCTGACTTGCAAAGCAGATAATAGGATTAAAAACAGATGCATAATGTAACTGTTTTGGACCCTTTTAGGTTCAATGAATCTGCTGAAGCTGCCAGTGTTTCTGTGCTGACTACAGAGGAAGACCAGATGATGAGTTGAAGCAAAGTTACTAACATTTGAATGGCTAAAATTAGGGTGAGTTAAATGCCACCTACACACTTATGAAGGAAATGTGAGACAAGCTCATGAAGCCACAGTCACTCCAGAGATGGTAAGGTCTTGATGAAAGAAGGGAGAAGCAAGAAAGAACACTTGGGCGATTTATTCAACCACCCTGTCCCAGACAGCCCTGCTGTGAATGATGGGATGATTCATTCAGTCAGTCCCAATGCCAAGGAAAACAGCTCTATGCAATCTGAAATGAAAATGGGCTGTCATAAAGTTGAGGAACAGCACATTTCTCCAGGGTGGATAATATCCATGCAAAACTACAGAGGCAGAAAGGAGACTTTAAGATATTTTATAGATTATTCATCATTGTTTCTTTCAGAAGTGAGTTGGATGGCTGCCCTTCAAGTGCTGAAGCAAGAACAATCATGTAGTGTGAATATTTGAAAAAAAATATATCCCAGTAATGGACATACAGTCCCACTGGATTTTGCTGAGATCTGAGTGCAGACTATTTATTTAATCACACCAGCAGAGGAAAACACAAGTCTACCAAATAATGTAGCAAAAGAGCATTCTTGACACAATGAACAGGACTGGGCTGTCACTGAGGGAAGAAACCTGAGTGCACAGCTTAGGGGAGAACACACTGGGTAGTGACTGTATGAGATATAAAGAGATGAAGAGGAGAGGCACAGATTGCTGGGGAATGTTGCAACAGCACTGGGCTGCCAGTGGATTTTTATATCAGTATGCCTGTATTATACCACTATACCAAATTTTTTGGTTTATCAATATACCAAGACTCATATGAATACCAGAAGATATAGATATATAGATAGATTAGATATAAATAGATATAGATATATATCAGCAGTAGCACAGAGAATCCCACCTCAGTTCAAAAGTTAAGGTAATCAGCTTAATTGTCTTTGGCATATTATTGTTCCTTCTAAATATAGAAGCAGGAATTAAACTTTGTCAAAAGAAAAGGCTTCCCAGGGGAAGCAACCCTTCCAGAGTTCGAGGAGCATTTGGACAATGCTCTCTGACACGTGGTGTGATTCTTGGGTTTGTCCTGTGCAGGGTCAGGGGTTGGACTTGACAGTCCTGGTGGATCTCTCCCAGCTCAGCATATTCTGTGATTCTGTCATCTATGAAGAGCAGGTGCATTGAACATATGCTGCTCAAATGGACTTACTGCCAGGTCCATGTTTGTGTACAAAATAAACACATACTTGTGTGAGAGCCTGAATTTTACTGCAGAAACTGCTGCAATAAGATTAACTCAATTAGTGGCTATGCAGACTGTTACAATCTATGCTGAGTTAAAACACATGTGTCTAGGTGACCCTGGGTCCAAACACCTGCAAATCTCTTTCCATTTTATTCAGTGTATTTATTGTGGTTTTATCCTATTTATTTTGATTGGGTGTCATTTGTTTTTGCACAGAA
This sequence comes from Pseudopodoces humilis, assembly GCF_049639895.1. NCBI lineage: Eukaryota > Metazoa > Chordata > Aves > Passeriformes > Paridae > Pseudopodoces > Pseudopodoces humilis. The sequence continues at coordinate 65,249,008 of NC_142204.1, read as the reverse complement.
CCTCATGTATTTTAGAAACAGAAATAATATATACAGAAATGTTTCATTATTGTTATTACTATTACTACTACTACCAGCATCTGTAGGTTTAGGAATTGGTTTGGAAAATTTCCCTAGATGTTAAGCAGAGTTTTTATTGGTGAGCAATGAGCAGGAGAAATGGGACGGAACAAAACTGACGTGACAGGAGGAACTGCAGAGTGAAGGGAGAAATCCATCCAAGGAATAGATCTCACACCACCTGAATCTGCAACAGACCTCTCTAGAGGAGAGCACCATGATGAAGGACGGTGTGATTTAGCTCTGAGTACTACCTTAAATTTCTACTGTCACCAGCCAATCAAAGTCTCATTAACAATATTAAGGAGGAGGGTGAAATAAGGGCGTATATGTCAGATTTGGAGGCTGTTCCTGAAGCTTCCACACATGATTTCTGTTCTGCTGAAATATTATTTCCTCTCACCACATTTGAGATGGTTGTTTCACTTGGAGCCCAGGGCTGTCGGAGAGAAGGCCTTTTTCTAGCAGTGAGATCAGAAAGAGATTTAGCTTGAAAATATGATTGTCACTTAATAATACAGATAAAAACCTTCACATAAAACTCAGTTTATGGGATGAAAGCACTGTGAAATGAGAAAAGTGTGACTAAATATGAAGGAAATGGTGAGGATTATTTAGAGACATAGCTAACAAGGTGTCTTTCAACGAGCTTTTGAGACCTGCTCTGGAGATTAAAATTGGATATTCAGTATTCACTTTAGCCTAACCAGAAATTCAGACACTTTTCTCGATCCTGGGTGGGCAGTTTTCTGTAGTGGGGGTTTGTCAGATTGGTTATTTTTTTCTTAGTCAGCTGGTTTCCCTCTGCCCCTTGGCTTCTGAAATTTTATGATTACTGTGCAATCAAATCACAGGTGTGGGCCAGGAAGGGGCTCACGAATGTACCTCATTTTGCATATGTCATTAATTTGAATGTCATATGTGCATCACATTTAGACCCTTTGCTTAGTGATAGCTGCTGGTTGTTGATTTACTGAAGCTTTGAGCCTTCTGCTGTGGTGGTGTTGCACCATGTCCTTTTCTGACCAGATTACACAGTAATGCTTTTATTAGTTCTGACTTCAAAACCTATTTCTGCCTTTATGAAAACAATTTGTTCTTTTAAATGATTTTTCCTTTGAGATAAAGCAAATCTCTGTTAACATCCTCTCATTTAGTTTGCATGGAAATCCACTTAAAAACTCCCCAAATCTCTGTCAAGAAAGTATCTAAAACAGTACAAGTAATTATTTCCTTCTTACACCCTAATTCCTTCTCTTCTTACCAGAAATGCTCTAAAAAAATGTAATACATTCTAACAAAAACTGAAATTTGAGTGTTCTTTTCAAGTAGAGAAATGGATAATGCAAGAAACAGAGAAAAATAGGTTGAATTTAGTTGGATTTCTCCATATCTTTTTAATCAGCATTTATTTATACTTGGAAAACCACTTCCCTTTTGAATGCCTCCCTAACATTAAGTCCAGAAACTTTCATCAACATTTTACAAGCATGACTGAAGCTAAACAGCATATTTATATTGGATGGCATGAACCCAGTTGTAACTTCAAGGAGATAAGTATTGCAGCTGAATGTGTTGATGCAAAACTGTGGTGAAAGGAGAAATAATTTGATATTCTACACAGAGATATATCAAATATGTGACCAGGTTAGTGTTTTAATTCAGAGCTGGATGTTCCCAAAGAGTTTTGGGGACTGTTTGGTATTTTGAACATCTGCCATGAAATGTCTGGCTTCAATGTGGAGAGGAAGATTTTATACAAAGTTATTCCTCTGCAAACCTTGAGTGATTTGGGCTATGAGTTTCAAATAAGAGCAAATATGCAGGGTCAGGATTAAATGTTTATCTAGTCCCGTGTCCTGTGTCTGACGTGTCAGCCAGTGGCCATGCTGGGGGAGGACACGGTATGAACAGGCAAAGGATCTAGTGACACTTTGCAATTATGGTCCTCCAGCTTCCAGGGATATCTCCCAGCTCCAGGACTTTCTTTGCCAGAAATCGTAACCTTGTGGTTTTGGGAACATTACAGAAACAAGTCCAAAATTTATAATGATTGAATCCAGCTTTTTTTCTTTTTTTCTTTTTTTTTTTTTTTTTTCCATTTTTTTCTTTTTTTTTCTTTTTTTTTTATACATTTCACAATCCCTCAAACTATTGGAAATATGCACACAATTTTTTCATACTTGATCATGGAAAGCATAGATCTTTCTCTCCTGTGACTTATGATATGTCACAGGAATGCACTCCCTTGCAAATCTCTGTAATTTCAGGTTTTTAGCAGAAGCTGAAGTACTTCAAATTTATATATGTATATATATATAAAAAGAATGTGTTGTTTGGAACAGTGCCTACCTTACTGCAAGAAGGAATTATTAGAAATCTCACAGGAAAAATTTTTCTTGTGAAATTTTTTTCCTTCATTTTTAATAAGAGTCAGGTACTTTGTTGTACTTTTCTTAGGTAGATCATACTTAAAGGAAAATTCTAATAAGAATTTCAGATTAGATTAAATTAAGATAAGAAGAAATAATAAAGGGGTCAAGCTTTATACCTAAAGGTATTACTCTACTGTTATTTATGTAATAATAGATTATGTACATGTATATTTATTTATTTATAACGACTGTGGACATGAGGCCACTATGATGGAAGGATGTAGGTAGTATTCATGCATATATCAGACATAGTTGTGTTTTTTCCTCATGTTGACAAGCAAATTATTGCAGGACCTGGCTTTCCAAGCGGATGGGAGTCAAAATTCCTGCTATGGCCCTGACTTTTACAGTCTGGAAGCCAAATCCCCAGAGCCCCCTGACCTCCCTCCAGATGCAGAGCGTAACTCTCAGCCAGATAAACATGCATTACTAGAAGGTTTTTGCTTTTATATCTAGGTATAATTTTGCATTTTATATTAATAGATATACAGGAATGACCACAGAAAGAAATTTGCCATGGCTATTCCTCTGGATTTTAGAAGTGGTGGCACATCATATTGATAATATTGATAGAGATCACAGTTGGAAAGCTTTCCTGTATCATTTGTGGACTTTATTGTTGACTAGATTGCTACTGATAAGTGGAGACATTTCTCATTTCCAGTGGTCACAGAAATAAGTTTTGTTCTAATTTCATTTCACCTACCTATCTGCAGCCACCTTGCCAGAGCACTGCCCAAGTCCTAGATACTGTAGCTTACTTTTTTATTGTCATCATTCTGATTTTGTGACTTTTAAAGCTTTTTCTATGTGAAAACTTCTCATAAGCAGTTTACACTTTTAAAAAAATGAACTCTTCCTGTATTTTTCAAGGTGAAATGAAAAGTTTTAACAATCAAAATTCACGTGTCTGAATATCACAACATTATGAATGTTCTTATTGATCAATTCACTGTAATTTTATTCTCCCTTTTGTATCATGACAATACAACAGTTCAGTGTTTCTTCCCCAGTCAAAGAAATTGATGATGCATCATTCTATATCATTATCCTTTCTCTCGTGTGCTAATGATTACATATATTACCTTGATTATTTCTTATTTCTGCTCAGTGTGAATTTATTGCTTTACCACATGTATTGTTTTGTGTTGCCTTCATGTTCATCGTGAGAAACACACATGTTGTCAAAAAAACAAAGGGAGAATATGGCACCTCAAGAACATTGAGATAATGCAATATTTACACTAGAAATTTTGAAAGCAGATCATCAATTTTGATCCCTGGCAGAGCAGTACTGCTCTGAAGATTTGCGTGTGCAGAGCCAGTTTCTAAAAGTTTTATGTAAGGATCCACAATTGGGGGTGCAATGGCAAGGCCAGCTGATTTGCTGCCCTGGGGGAGAGGGCACACGTGTGATTTATCACCAACAGGTCTAAGGTGGCTGCCTGCTGGTCTGGACAAACATCAGTCACCTCTGGGAGGATGGGGCCCAGTGGGAGGAGAAATGACCTGATCCCCATCCAGCCCTCTGTGGCTGTGTCTGGAAGATGATGGAGGCAGCCTTCCAACAGAGGCCTTGAGTCCTACTGCACTCACCATCAGGGTACTGTGTTCCTACTGACCCTCTTCTGTTATTCCCTGTTCCATGCTTCCAGAAAGGCATTCAGCAATGTCAAAGTCAGTATTGCCAGATAATGGACTTCCTTCTGCCTAAAAAGCACCGCCCCTGAGCTCCAGCCACACAAACTCTGGAACAGTAGCCATTTATTTCCACTTCCTGGGGACATTGGACTTCATCTTTTTGTTCTCCTATGCTTGGGTCATTTTGTTAGTGTCTTTGATGGGTTTTTATTGACTGTGATCTGTATTCCATGTATCCAAGAAATGCCCAGTAATAGTCCTAATAAGATAATGGCCTTACAGGTGCAGAATGTTTTGGCATGACAGCACACAAACCTTTCACAAAAAAAACAAACAAAAGAAACAAAGAAACAAAACAAAGAAACAAAGAAAGGGGGACACTGACTCACATCCACATTCCCCTGAAGAAAAACGTCTTCTGGACACTGTCTAAGCATCTTCTAGTGAAGGCATGGATTAAAACCAAAACCTGGTCTAGCACACGGCAGAGAAGAGTAGGTACAACGCCCAGAGCCCTGATCATGCACCACTAAAGAATTTATGGGCTTTTCTGACAGGCAGTAGCAACTCAGACTCCTGTGGTTCCTGACAGTGTTATTAAAAAGAGCTGTAGGTGAAGATCAGAAATAATTTATTTATGTAATAACCAGCCCTACGGGAAGGCTTGGGTGTGCAAGGGCAGCAAGGCCATTATTTGAATTTGTGCTGTTTAAGAAAGTCATTTCACAGCTAACCTTGGAAAACAGCACAGACCTTGTCGCCACTTCGTTTTCTCTTAGCATAGAAGTGGGTGGCTGTATTTGTTGTGGAAAGCTTGTAAAAGTAAACAGTGCAATTATTTTAATCTCTTAATATGTTTGGAATTAGAGCTCATGGCTGTTCAAAACACTCTGGTCACTGGGGTTTGCATAACACATATGCCATAGAGTCAGCAAATGGCTACCATATGAGTAACAAATACAGAATGATAAAATAAATTCAAAAGAAGACCTTTCCAACCCTGGATACCCAGGAGATAAGGAAAGCAAAAGTGACAGCTGTCTTCAGCAAGAGAAAATCTATTCAAATATTGTTTTTCAAAGGATTCCTCTAAGTAAGGAAGATTTATTTTACCATGGGCATGCCAGAAATGCCATGATGTTAGCAAAAATATTAGAAGAGTTATCTGAGACCCAAAACTCCACCATACCACGAGTCAGTTATTAAAAAGCAAATAAATGGATACTTCAGTCCTCAGGCACACAAAGTAAAATAGTAGTTCCGCATTTTCTCCTTTTGTCTAGGATATATTAATTTTCTGTATTATTCAACAAAATAGATTGGATCCAGATCATGACAATGGTATGCACATTGCAGATCCCCTTGCAGATTACTGGGAGTACTTCTGGATTAAAAATCATTCCTGGGGAGTTAAGTATGGTAATTTTACTAGCTGTGATTAGAAAAGAGCAATACTTCATAAAGTAAAGTAACCCCCTGGTGCTTTTTATTAAAATTACATTTATCCTGACACATATTATTCAATTTGTTTATTAGATGGATATAGCAAAGATACTGGAGTAGGAGAGCCTTTCTCCTCAATGTCTTAGGTCAGAGCCAGGATTCATCCAGTTTAGTGGGAGGATTCAGTAAAACATTAGTGAGAAGAAAGGCACGTAGTAAGGTTAACATGATAAATACGGCATCTCCTTGTGTGCAGACATAAAGTGAAATTTACATTTTTTTAAGATAATGTTTCTCCATGTGAGTAAACTTCCTAAAACACAGTTCATGTGCCCTGTGTCTTTGACCACAGGCATGGGGTTGGACCCCATTTCTGGTCTCTGGATATGTTATCTAAAAGCTCTGATATTACTCCCTAGTCTGCTCTTGGTCCTTTGGTCAGTCATCTTGCACAGACACAAGTACTTCAGAGATGTTTTTCAGGATCAACATACTTACTTATTAAATTCCACTGAAACTTCCTCTTCTTTTCTAGAAACCAGATTTATATTTAATATAACAGCAATAAAAAATAAAAAAAATCCCAGACAGATTTCTCAGGTTCACCACAAAAAATTTTAACACCTAAAAATGGAAGAAAGTTAACACAAAAGATCCAGTCACAACTTTTGTGTAAAAAATAATTTCCCAGAAAGTACCCCAAGAATTTTCAAAAGCCATCAGGACTTTCCTCCTATTGATCATAATTATTGTGTTTAGAAAGCACAAAGTATAAACTGAACATCACATCAAGCACTGAGCAAGTAGCCTCCAAGGAAAGCTAAAGGCAGATCACCTTCTATAAATTCACAACACAGCATGAGAGTACAAATTCCAGAAAGAAGTTGTTGAAATACAGCATTAAACTCCTTTATAAATCATTTTTAGTACAGGTAATTAAGCAGAGGCAAAAGCCATAGCAATTTGGATTAGATTTGGAATGATATTTTACAATCTGTTGTGTAATTCCTTAGTCTACATGAAAAATTTCTGCTTGAAATTTATATTCCAAGTGAGAATATTATAGTCCATAAGTGAAAAATAGCATGAATAACTTGATGAATGGAAGCAAAAATATGATTGTTCTCCCTGAAGTTTAGGATGAAGTTTGACAGAGTAAATGTGAACAAAAATATCTTTTCTTTTTTTTTTTTAAATCTAACACAGCAAGAAGCATGAACTGCAAATGGCTGAAAAATATTATATTGCATATGATACTGGTTTAAAATGGTGCTTGATTAATTCAGCAGCACACAGCCTCGGTCTCTTTAAACAAGATAGACTTAGTAAATCATTCTGAAGGAGAGAGAAGCTGAGATTCAAAGAAAGCAGGAACTAAGCTAATGAAAATATTACTGCAAGAAAGCATTCTCAAAATAAGTGCTCATTTAATTTAAATTTAAGTAATCATACTATTAGAGATTATCAGACATCTGTGGTTTTTATACTCTGCTTCTGTGATATAAAGTTAGCTAGGCAAGTCTGTGGGATCTCGTTTGGGATGAGAAAACAGAAATATGAAGAGGAAAGATTTTTATAATAATTGTTTAGGACATGGCCATTGGCTGTTCTGAAGGATTTAAATATAATATGACAACGTCAAATTACAAAGGTAGAATTCATCACTATCAGACCTAGAGAGTATAAAAACCTGTGTTTTACCAATTAATTAAAATGGAAAGAATTATGAGATTAAGGAGAAAGCAATAAAACTGTTTGAAGACTATGAAGCCTGACAAACCTGAAGATTTGTCAAGTGTGTCTTGAATTTAATCTAACAAAGTTACTCTAATTTTAACTATTTTCAGCCTAATGTTTTTAAACTGAATCTAGAATACTGTTTTGCATTAATGACATTTATATTAATCTGGAAAAAACTCCAATGGCATTCCCATCTGGAATACCCCATGTGAGCGAGCCATGCTGTGCTGATCTGTTTGCATTCTGTCTGGGTAAGAGCTGTCTGTGAAAGGAGGACACTTCTGCATGTGAACAACTGCAGGCAGCAGGAGTTGGGATGCACCTAACAAGCACATTTGCAGCTGAAGCTAAAAATGGTGTAAGGCTTTAGAAATTCATCCACTAAAAAATATTAAAGAGTAGAGTTCAACCTTAGTAGCTGAACTCCAGTTTATGGTGTAGCTGCACTTCTGTCATGGGACCTGGGTTGGTGATGGTGTCTTTCTAAAGATGGGGTCATGTGGGGCCAATAGGGAAAGGAGGAGCCCAAACCTGCTGGGGACTTGATGCAAATTCTGAAACCAACAGACAAAGTCAACAGCAAATCTTCCTGTGGTTTCAGTGGCCCCCAGATGTATATTTGAACTTCTGCAGGCCTAGCAGGACCAAACCAAAGCTCTTGAGTTTCAGCTATGATTCATCTGGCAAAAGCTGCTGTTAAGTCTACTCAGTAACTAAAATGAGGCATTGCTAAAATCTCCTTGGCAAGTAACTACTACACTGGAGCTGCCTTTCAAAAACATCCACAACTGCAGTTTGTTAGGATGGGTTCTTACTGCTGGTCACTGGGAGACGAAAAGAGGGGAAGTCTGACTGGGGTTGAATACTGGAGAAAGCAATTTTAGTCTTAAGAAGACAAGGAGGTAAATTTAGAAGTTCAGTTGCTTCTGAAATGTACATGTATATGTGTACATACATTCAGTTATATATATAGCATGGGTATATAAATACATGTACATATAGATAGCATGTGTATATATGCACATATAAATCTACATCTACATATCTAAGATTAAAAAAACATTTTTCCAACTTGTGACAAATTCCTTTTCTCTGAACACAAACCATTAAGCACTCTTCAAGTGTGCCAAATGCTGCTTTGAATAAAAAGGGAACCACTGACATTGTTTCCAGCTCGCCAAAATAAACCCACTCCGGCTGCTGAGAGGGAGACCAATGGGACATATGTGTGTGATAACCTCATTCCAGAGGAAATACAACCATGCTACTAAGGTGTAATTTGAATAATAAAAAAGATTCATTAACTGTAAATCAAAACACATTTTATGCCTGGAAGGTGATTTTGAGCTTTCTTCGTCTTCTTCCTGCTCCCTTGGTCTACCCTTCTTTACACTATAATCAATTAGGAATGAGCTTGGATCAAAACTAGGGCACCAAGAAGCTCTGAACACTAAAGAAAATTTGAAATTGTGTATATCTGCATTGAGTGGATGATTACACACTTCTGGCAGAATTTTAGTAAACCCATGTAAGGTGTGCTTTCATCAAACTTTCTCATGAATGGAATGACTTTTGCCTGTAACTCGATTAGTAGTAGTTTTCTATGTGATTTCCTGCCCCCTCCTACTTGCAAAGCAATGTGCCATGTCCTTAATCTCCTGCATAATGGTTTATGCTACAACAGTTAATGCATATTTGCAGCTATCCAGAATGCCATGGTCAGCAATCATAACTGGGCTGGAAAGCAACAATGCATTAAGCTGTGATAAATTAATCACTTGGAAACTTGTGAACATGTCCTGAGGAACTTATGGTTGCCCCTTAGCAGAATATTTGTTCCACTCTATCATTTTAATGGCTTTAGCCTCTCAGCACTACTGTGACAAAAGCAAATTCTCTTTTCATTCTTTCTTTTTTTTTTCCTAAAAAAGAGATTTAAGGCTCAGAGAGGAATGGTCATATAGAATGCATATGTCTGAAAAGGAAATTAAGGCTTAATCTTTTCAATCTTATGTGGATTCATTAATTGCTGGACAATTCTTCCTCTTAGCTTTTTCAGCCACAAGTTTTTAGGCATTTGGTAGGATGAGGAGGGCGAGGAGTCATATTAACATTAGGAATAAAGAAGACCAGATTCAGATAAAATAAGAATTGGCTGAAATCCTTCCTCAAACCTCAAACCCCTTCTGAGGTTTCAAAAAGTTTAGTACACTCCTTTTATTTCCTTCATCTGCTTCAATGGCACTTCCTGATACTGGAGTGGGGAACAGAACAGTGAAAATACCATTGAAAAGTTGAGGTTTGAGTGCGTTTTGCCAAGTGTACACTCCCTCAGTGCTTTTGTTGAGGATGTTGTTCAAGATTATTTTTATTAGGCTTCTAAAAACAGAAAAAACAATACCAGCACAGTACACTCAGATATCACAGATATCTGAGCATCAGGCCTGAAGAATGCTGTGGTATGTGGCCGAGACACAGCTCCCTGGGCTCCAGATTAGCTATCAAGCCCTTTGGATGCACCCTGGCATTGCTTCAGGAAGGCTCTAGGGAGCCCATGAATGTGAGTGACATCACCTACTTAAAACCTTTCCTGGTGGCTGTCAAACATATGGAAAAACTGTGGGGTAGAAAGGAGGTACAGATTCATTACCAATGAAATCTTTTTATTTTACTGATGTTCTTTCAAACATAATTTGTGACAGTCACAGAAAGACCAGAACGACTTCTGAGATGTCTGAATTAATCACATTGGTTAATTTAATCAAATTGGTTAATCACATTGTGTTGGTAACACATTTGTCAAATTATTGGAAAAATATTTTTGAAGAGCCCATACAAGCATGCACATCTGCATTGTCATCATCAATCTCTCTGAAATCCAGAAATCAGAGAATCATAAACATCCCCTTGCAATGTCCAAGTGAAATTGCGTTTTATGGCCACAGCACCTGACACCCCAGAAACCTCCTAAACTGTCATGGCAATTTTTTTTCAGGCTTTTGCAATAAATTGTACTCCTTTTATTGCTTTGAGCTTTTAAAAACGTCATGCATGTGTTCAAGGTATTCCAGAGTCACCATGTTTTAGGGGTTTTAGTTGTGTTTTTTAACCTATCCAGTCCACCTCTTAGTATCCATCTATACATGATAATCACAAGTGAGAGTTTGTGATTGAAAGATCCTGGCAATTTTTGGTCTAGATAAAATGAGTTACTGCTATCAGATGACCATCTAGAAACCTCAGCAATTCAATTAGCACTAATTGAAATGGTAATTGATAATGTCAGCTCAATGGCCCCAAAACAAATGAGCCTTAAATCTGAACTGCTTCCTTATCTCCAGTACTTAGATTTATATCCTGGAAATGCTTATTGACACAGAAATGCATTTGTTGGCAAATTCATTGGAAAAATTACTGGAAGCGTATCAAATGAAACTGGAAGAAATGTAAAACTGGAAGAAGGACCTATGAATGTATGATAAGGTGTAACTGCCCTGATAGGAAGGAAAGTGAAATGTCCAAATACTGTTATTTAAAAATACGATTCATTTTTCCTAACTTTCAGTGTTTATAACACAAGTTTTGTAGCTAAGGTTTTAAATCCAGGATCTAGTAACTGGCACCTAGAGACATTTCTGTGGACTCATGAAATCCTGTCTGATGCCCAGCTGCTGCCCCAGAAGGTCACAGATTTTCTGGGAGTCCTTTGCCATTTTTCCCAGCTCCAAATGCATTTTTGGGATGCTAAAGAGCACTTCAAATGGCAGTGGATACCAAAGTTGAAGCAAATGAATCATGCCAGTGGTACCTACACTCTCTTTAGAGGAGATCTTTAATTCAAGGAACCAGTCTCAGTCTCTGGCTGTGATGGTGAGAGGCTGCCCACACTCAGATCACCAGAGTTGTTTGAGATACTTTAGGACTGGCCTAGCACAGGTCTCCCATAACTCACAACCCTCAGCAAATACCCCAGACAGCCCAGGGCTCCTCAAATGGCACAGGATACCAACGTGTGGACAGTTGAAATGAGCCTGTATATCTCTGAATCTGGAGCTATATCTCACATTTAATGTTAGGGGAAGCTAATCCTGTCAGTTATGTCCCTACATAGGAGCATCTTCTGGATGTATTCTGTGGTTCAATACCAGGAATCCATGCAAAAGAGAAGGCATCGGTTTTCTGTTCTGGGGACACAGCACTCCCACTCAGCTTTAAAACTGAGGGTGTGGAAAGGAGAGTGCAACTAATACATGGGGATCTCAGCAATTTAAGGTTTTAACCTTAACCTCTAACCTTGTTTTAGAGGGTTATTTAAGCAGTAACCTGGCTGGATTATTGACATAAATCTGTCTTTGAAATATCCATCCTGAGCTTTTATGGTAAGCTTATACACTCAGAACAAATAAGTAAGGAACAGAGAACAGAAGGTCAAATCTCTAACTGAAGGAAATTCAGCAAGAGAAATTCACCTGGCTATGCATAAGTCCTTGTAATGGAAAATTGTGTAGCAGAAAAACCATTTCCACTGTTACTGAAGGGATGTATGTCCACATGACACCTGGTGAGCTCCAGAGGGAACCCTGAGGACAAATGAGTTTCCTAAACTTGTAATTTATGGAGGCTGTGGTCCAGAAAGACACTTAAGACATTTACATCTGAGTATCTTTCATCATTGCTGTTAAAGGGAATAGGCCTGCAATCTTGCAAGAGTTTAAATATTCTAGTTTGTCAGAAAACTACTTTGTCTGGATGATCTATTAAACTGCTCTACCCAGCTGGAAAACACTCTGCACTTTCATGTCCTATATTATTCCACCACTCTGTTTATTTTGTCCATTAATGAAAATGCTTTCAGAGTGGATTAGATATAATCAAAATATTATGATCTCCGCACCTTCAAGGTTTGGCAGAACATAAAACACAGGCCAGTGCAGCTGACCAGCCAAGGAACAGATTATCTGTGAGAGATAGAGAGTGTCATGTTGCTGTTGCAAAACAATCCCCTGCATGTGTGAGTGGCTGGAGGGAATGCATTAGAGAAATAAACTTGTGAAGAAAATAGGATATATTTGTAAACACAGAATGCTCATATAAGAGTTGCATAACCTAACAACTGCCTATGAATACCACTTGAAAAACTACTAATATGCACAAAATAAACTTTAAAATGAGGGTTTAATGATAAGATGACAACACATTTCCTAAATTACTCAAACTTCAGAGAATATCAAAGGTTACCAAAGGTGACAATCTATGAATGAACAAGAATGTGTGTTAAAATTTTTGGAAATGGTAGTGACTTCAGAGATAAAATTTATTTTTACCCAATGCTCCCATGAGCAATGAGCAGTTCCATATTTCCCACATAACAACGGATAGGATTCTTCTAGTGGATGTAAAGCTTACAGAGTGTAATGTTTGTATTATGGATCATTATAATGATCAAATAATCATAACACACTGAAGGCATCTGAATACGAGCAATGCCATATAAAAATAAATGAGAACAGAGTGCATATTCATATAGTTACTTCTCCAGAGGCAAATAGGGGATCACATAACTTAATGAATGATGATGACAAGACAAAGCACTGCAGTAAACTCAGTCCTGCTGTAAATAGACACAAGCCCATTGACAACTCAATCAGTTCTTGTCCAAAGCCATATTTAGGATGGAAGGTTTCCATCCCCACAGTGCATTCATTACATCGCTCTCACACTAAAGCAGCTCCATTGCTTTCACTAAATGGAGCATGTCATTTTCTTAAATAAGGGCCTGGCCATAAAGGACCCCAAACATACATAGAATATTGTGCAAGAAAAGCAGCTTCCTATTCTGATCTGTGCCTTTGATTTTACAAGTCCTATTTCTATCAGCAAACACATTTACAGCACGTTCATTTTAATTCCCCAGAACACTGCATTTATATGACAGAACAGAGTCCTGATGTGCCTCCACAGTGAAGCTGATGTAAAACACTTGATCTTAGCTCTTGACCAAGTACAGCAGGTAGATTACAGGCTTAGACAGCAAAAGAGAAAATGTGAAGTTCTTGCTATCAATTCAAGTTCTTTGGGATTTAGCTTTACCTGGGATTTCTCTCCTGGAGCTGTGACACAGAGTCCAGTCTCTCTTCAAGTTTGTAGAAAAGCCAGGGCTCAGCTACCAGAGTTCCTACAACAGCTCAGGGTTGCAAGAAAAACTGACCACAGACTTCATTGACACACTGCTGGGTTCTCATTCCCCAGCTATCAACATCAGGTTTCTCTTTTGCATACTCAAGTTCCTGCCTGGAACATTTGCCTGGATTTCCTCCCTACAAAATGCCTGAGCACAAACAAAAATTTGCTACTACACCGAAGTTTCTGGGAGATTGGCACATTTTCTGTGCTCAGTATAAATTGAGAATATAACATTTTCTGATGGGTCAAAATAAGGTTAAGTGTTTTGTTTAGCTATAAAGACATTTTGCCATGACTACATAGTTTTCATTATAGATATGATTACCTCAGCATCATGGTTTATCACTAATTGTCAGATCATGATATGGTTGTTATTTCCTGCTGGTGATTAGGAATTTTGAAAGTATGTCTATCTCTTTTTTTGTGTCCAAAGAAGTTTCATCAACCTCAGAAGCACTTGTGTCAGATATATGGGGAAGAAATCCATTCAGTCTGGGTATCAGAAAGAGAGAATGTTGAGCAGATTTATAGAATTGATTGAATGTTTTCAGCAGATGTCACAAGCCACAGTGGGTTCCTCCAACAGATGTAAGTTTACTCCTGAGAAACAAGAGTTGCCTATTCCTATACAGGTGTGCATTAAATTGATGTGGAAGTAACTGAGATTTCTCCATGCATTGTAGAAAGGACTGGATTAGAAGTATGATCCATCTCTGCTCTGATCTCACAGCATCTAGAAATACCAATATGAGTAGTAATGAGTGCAAATTCAAATGACTTGCTAAAACCAGTCCAGATTGAATAAAACTTAACCTTACTTTTATGTGCATTTTTACCCAGTCTCTTCTGGGATGGAATTGCTGTGTTTGCTTCATGGGTGCATAAGAAAGGCATTCAGAGAAGTGGGCATACCTTGAATGATGGATTGCATGATGAAGTGTATGCAAAATAATCCAGTCTTTGTTACTGTTATTCCTGCATATTAACTAAAGCATGGAACCAGGGTTAGGAGATGAGTATATAGCAGAAAAAACAAAAAATAAAAAGACAATATTTATGCATTTAAATGAGGGAAAGGGTGGAAATTTATGGTTAATAAAGACTGTGTCATTCCTTGTTCTCCAATTCAGAGTAAATAAAACAACTCTATTTTCTTTCCAACAAATCAATCAAACCACTCCATCAGTACCATGACATCCTATTGTTTCTTATAGCTTCCAGAATGAATGTGAAGTTATGTGTGTTTTACTTGGCAGAATTGAATCTTCCCCTCAAATCCCACCAGCCAGAGACCTGAGACTAAGACTTATCTTTCTCTGTCAGAACCCCCTGTAAATCATTGTTTTTCATTTGAAGGATCTCTCTGGATCCTTTCCTGCACTTCTCACTCCAGGTATCCCCAGGGATGTTGTGTGTTTTTGGGACACAAGGAAGTGCTGTCTGTTTTCAGCTCCTTTGCTCTCCCCATCCAGAAGCCACTAGGATTTTTGAAGAAAAGTTGGAATACTTCCTGCAACATCCTTCTCCTTCTATCTTTTGACTACATGGGAATGTGAAGGCATTCACCAAGACCAAGGGCAGCTCCTGGGTAAGGAAGCAGCAGCTGAGGCTTCTCACTGTTTCCCCACACACTTTGCTGGGTTTACAAAGTCAGATCCATGGTTTTGTGGCTCCACCATATCTGACCTGACCTTGAATACAGGCTGTTAAAGCCCTGTGAGGAAGGAGAGGGGCTGCTGACCCTGTGGATGTACTTGAAGACTTGACACCTCCTCGACCATGATGCTGCCTACTTGTCTTTAAAAATGTCCCTCTCAGAATGCCCCAGAATGGACACTGGATGGCAACAGCTCAAATTTTCCCCAGAGGGGAGAAGTGAGCATCATTCCTGCATAGCTCAGTGGCTGTGGATCAGCACATTGAACTTTTCTGGATCTTTTAACGTATCTACACTGATGTTAAGGAGAAACTGAATTTTTTCTCTAAGTCATGCCCAGACAACTTAAAATGGCACTTAATAGACTCTGCCATCTATTGTGCTAACCATGCTCAAAAATCAAGGAATGCAGAATCCCCTTTACCCCTGATCTTACACAGTTAGAGCAGAAGTGCAGGATCTGTAACTGAACAGCTTATCAGAAGTGATCTGCTTAGTAATAACTTCTGACTGTGTTGAACTTCTGTGCCATTGGAAATTCTTACTTCCATTCTCATAGGTGATTTAAATATATCCTTGTGAAACAAAATAGTGTAATTCATTGCTGTAATTATTAATTTATAAATATTATCATTCAAAAAACAAATACAATTATCACATGAACAGGAAACAAAGACCAGCCTGGATCCATAAAGTCTTCAAATTTCTACATTTCTGTGCTTTAATCAACATTTATGCAAAAAAAAAAAAAAAATAGATCTACCTAATGGTTACACACTTAACAGTCTGTCCTTATTAAAACATTTATTTTCATCCAGTTCAGTAGCAAATAAATCTTAAACCCATCAACATTGCTCTTATGCACTGTGGTCATGCTCCTGACTTCTCTGCTCAGCTTCATCCATGTGTAGAAAGAAATAATAAAAAAAGGCACTTGTTAATGTAATTAGTCTGTCACTGATGAATGTTACAATAAAATAATAGGGGTTAAGGAAAAGAACTCTGCAGTAATGTTGGTTAAGAGTTTATGAGATGGCAGAAGAATTGGTGAGATAGTTCTGGCAGAGAAACACTTGGGGTGTTGTGGACTCTCTTTAAAATTTGGTTTAGCAGCAGCAGATGCAGTTGCTGCACTTGAATGGGTCTTCCAGTGACACAGAATATTTGGTGTCACAATACATTTATTTCAACTACATTTATTGCATCCAAACATTTCTCATTGGAAAAATGAGATTGCTGGAAGTTTTCTGTATGCTCATTTCTTCTTCCAATTTCTGATTTGCTTGAGGCAAATGATTTTCTGAGAACCTTGTATGTGATTAAAGATGCAATAATTCTTCCCAGAAAAAGCAGTAATACCATCCAGCAGTATCACATTCCCACTTCTTAATTAAGGTTCTATGCTTTTGTTATTGACAGTAACCAACATGCACATACTTCTGCATAATTGTACCACAGGTTCATTAGGATCCATGCACATATATGTGTTTGCCATTTGGAACTCACCTCCATCCAAGCCCGACAGATCACGTCAATGAAAATACAACTAGTCTTACAATATGTAATCTTGTAAGCTATGGGTAAAAGCAACCGAAAATTTTAGGGAAATTGGTCTGTTATGGAGATCATAATTTTTCCACACAATGGAACACAAATGTTCCTAATATAAGTTTGGGAAATGTAACAACTGAAGTACAAATTGTTATATTTGTATAGGTTGAAATCTTGCTCCTGGTATTTCTCAATATGAATTGCAGTTAGTTTGCACAATGTAACCTTGGATGTCACATTGGGATTTACCATGACTTTTCAACAGAAAAATTTTTGCAATCAACAACAAAACCCAAAAGTGTGAAGTTTAATGGCTATGGCCATAGAGTTCATCAGAGACTTTAAGAGATGCCTAATTTAAAATGTCCTCTGCAGCTGCAGCAGTCAGGGCACATCTTTAGCAAAAGGCTCTAGAGACTTAAGACTAGATAGATTTTGCCTCAATTTAAGCATTTCAATGAGACATTTAAGAAAGGGTCATCATTGACTCTTTGGCAGAGTAAATGAGGACAGATAAATACCTGCAGAAGGAGAATGGGTTGTTAAGTAGATTGAAAAAAAACCTGGCATGTACATGTAGCTTAAACACCCTCTGAGATGCACAACTTCCTCTTGTCTGCTGACTGGCACCTGAAGTGGAGAGGAAGGGTCTCCAGGGTACTATTACTTCCTAAGCATCCTCCCCAGTGTAAATATTTCAGTGACTGTGTTAATTCCAAGTTCTGGTTATGCTCTTTGGCAAGCAGCAGTTTGGATCCCGCTCCCTCTTTGGTCTGGAAAACTACAACTCATTTCTCTGAAAAGTGACCTAATCACCCATAACTGAGACTGCAGTCACTATTTACTCCTTCTGCTGAGAATATATCACGGTGCAGACACTAATGCAGAAAGAAGAAAAAGAAAAAAACCCAAACCCCACAAAGATGACTGGCTTTAGCTGAGGTACAGCAGCATTAACCTGCACTGGGCTGAGGCAACGCCTTGAAGATAAATCCAGAAGTTTCAAGAATCTCACTGCCAGCCAACTGCTGATGTTTCACACCCATTTCCTTCATGGGTCTGCCACTTAAATACCCAGTTAGGACTGGATATTCACACAGTGCAGGAATCATTGGGAAAAATAATCACCTAGGTCCTGATGTCCCAAAGACAATGATAAAAAAAAGAGATGTAAAATATTTTTGGACATAACTCTTAGGTGTATGATAGTTCAGTGTGATGGATTCATCTGAATTTAGCTGGTGAGTTGGGAAGATAAAATCCACAAATTAATCTTGTGCTCTTATATTATTCTCTTGTTCTAAGAAAAAAAATCTTAACAAGCTGAATTTTCTAGAGTTCTTTTATTATTCAAATTACAGCAACAATTATAAAAAGAAGGGAAAAACATGACAGATAAATTTCAGCACTACTACATGAGGTCCTATTTCCAAATTACAAAGAAATGTTCATTCAGAGTAGGATTACGAAATGTAACTTATTATAAACTTCCTGGAAAAAAATGGTACAGAAGAGAATTCCATTTAAGGACTTTCCAGGATATGCCAGCTGCAATTAGCTATCTGCACTGAACAGCTAAGGAATGCTAGAGTAAAGCCTTTAAGTATGATCCCAATGCAATTCAATTTTCTGATATTTATTAAATGTTGCCCTGTTACTGAAATCAGAATTTTTAAGTTAACATATCTTTTTAAATTTCAAAGCCTTTTTTGATGAAGCTGATTCTGAATAATGTTTCTGCTCCTAAGACATCTCTTGTTTAGGGCAGTGATTTTAAAGAGCAGGAAACTGAAACACTTTCAAAGCAATCAGAACACTTTCACAGATTCCCCAGGGTTTCTTAGAAATGTCTTGACTTGAATGTGCTACTCTGAGTGCTGGTAATTCATGGATCTAAAGAGAAGGCTGTAAGGTAGTAGCTAATATTAGCCAAGAAAGCTCTGTAGTATCCTTATGTTTGAACCATGAGAGTCCCAAGAGAGTTCAAAACATCTGCCTAGAACTCTAACAAGGTTAACTCTACTCAGTGCTCACTCAGCTTTTGTACAATAAATCATGACATAATGGTAAATTAAGTATTCCACTTCCCTAGCTTTATGTGCAAATCACCGAGTTCAGCTATAAAACTATCATCTATTTCCAGATACTTAACATTTATTTTTCCTTCCATAATCAAGAATTACAATCATAATAAATAAAGCTCAATTTACTCTGCTGTTAATCCATGGCATTCCAGTGATGTGAAACACAAGCAAGCAAGGTTTTATTGTTGGATACAAATGTCCAACATCCCTTTAAACATCTCTGTGTACATGCACTTCCTGTGGGTTGGATAAACCCATCTAGTAAAACTGCTGCTGTAATGAGACTGAAGTGTAAAACTCAACAGAAAACATATTTTATTGAAGTGAAATGGAATTCATGTCTGATTATGCTGTCTTTCTAAAAAATCATCACCATGATACGCTCTGGGGAATCCCTGGAAGGCTTTCCAGTCTATATGAAAATAAGCTATTGAAGGAAGAATAATAAACAGTTAATTAACTGGTCCTTTTGTACAGCAGCTACTGGATACTGAAATAATATAGAATTCTCACAAGCCATATTGTAGGCTTTACTGGTTTGGGAGGTTTTTTGTTGGGTTTTTTTTTGTGGGGGTTTTATTGTTATTGTTTGGGGTTCTGGTTTGGTTTTTTTTCTTTAAGGTGAACATTGTGAAATTTTTAAAAGCAAATTCAGTAAAAGTGAAGTACAGATGCTTTATAGGCAGCTCATTGCCCAAAGTGTTTTATTCATGCTTGGTTCACAGAATTACCCAGTAACTGTTTCCCATCAATATCTTTTAGATGAGTAGGAAATAATTAAGTGGATTTCAGAAGAGTATTCATAGTAGTTTTGGGGATTTTGTTAAGTTTTTTAAGCCACCATTCATGTGAAAATTTCTCTAGGACAGTTTTTGAAGACAAAAGGTAAAAAAGAAGGTTTTCATTTCTTATGAACAGTGCTAGAATCAGGGGTGTATTCTTTTCAAACCATGCTGAGATTCAGATTGGGCTTGTCAAGTTTCAGCACTAAAATTTATGTATGCAGCCTCAGTCAGCAGGGCAGGCTCATTCCACAGTGCAGGAAAATAAATTGAGATCTCCACTGGGACATTTGTCTTGTGCATTCTCAAAACCTGTCTTCAGACAGATCAAATAATCTCTTAGCAGTGCCTGTATCTTTGGACTGAAGCTTTAGTGGTTAATTTAGTCCAAAAATCTATTTTAAGCCTCAAAAGTACTGCCAAAATGAATCCCACCCTGAATGAGAAAAGTAAGATTTCTAGGCATCTTTGTGCATTTCTCTTTGGAAGTTTCAACATTTTATGTATCAATTACATATTCCTGAAGGCTTTTTGGACTTCAGACACAAAGACATTAATGTGATCACCTCTGGGTGTAACACTTGGATGTGTGCTCCCATCTTTTGGGACATAATTCTGAAAATCAAAACCCATGCACAGATATGAGATGCACTTACCTTAAACATCTCACTTAAGCCAAAATTAAATGTGGCTTCATGCTTAGACTCATAGAACAAAAGAATTTGAAATTTTGTAAAATTGGACCTCTGGAGACCTTCTTGCCTACCCCCCTGCTCAGATCAGGGATAAACAGAGCAGCTTGTGCAAGATTGTGTCCAGTCCAATTTTAAGAATTTCAATGGGTGAAGACCCTATAGCATCTCTGGGAAACATTAAATACCTGTAGTTTTGTTTTGCATGTTCTCTAATTTAATTATTTTAATGCAATTTGGTGGGAATAACTACTTCTTTGGTAATTATATTCAGAGAGATGGCTGCAGCTACTGCAGATGTACCAAAATTAATTTTAAACTCTCTGCTTTGGGTTTTGGTAGTAATGAACTAGCAACTTAAAGAATGGGATTGGAATGAAATAATTTTACTTTTTTTTGATTTTTTCAATCCTGAACTCTTTTCCTGTGATACAGAAGCAAGGTTTATCAATCTAGTAGGTAATAGAAAAGTATTAGAAATACTTTCACTCTTACAGAATTCAGTCACTAGAGGAAAAGCTGCAGAAATTGTGAGGGGTATTGTGTTTTGAGAACTAAATCTTGCATGGGTTGCTTTTTTGTAGTCATGGGGTTTTTTGAGAAAAGCACACTACATTGGTGAACTGACTGCTATTTAGAAGACAAGCTGTCCTAAGAAGAGTAAAAATGACATATGGAAAACAAAAAGCAAAAAAGAAAATATATTAAAAACAATATGAGAGAGAATAAACATTATTCATTTAACGGTGTGACAACAGGCATTCACTTGTGATGTAGCAAAGCTGAGATGCCTTTATAGTAAGAGGAGAGAATAAGATACTTCTAAAGATCAGTTCAATATAAAACAAATACCTGGAAGAGTTTAGCCAAATTACATTGCAATTTCTCCCCAGTGACTGCAAATAGAGCCCGGAGTGACCAGCTCAGCTATTGACACCTAGGAATATAAATGCTTAGAGCTAGGTGAGACAAATCCCACCCCAATAGTCTGCAAAAGGATGTCTTTTCCAATCCTCTTTTTCTGTCTCTCTTTCTGGGGTAAGATGGAATTTCTGGGAAATCTGGACTGTCATAAGAAAGGAAGTTACAACTAGAGCAGAAGCTTTTGAGTGTATAAAGAGCCTATGAATGTTTAGGCCTCAAAACACCCTTAACAGGATCAACAAAAATGGATTGCTTTTGTTTCCTAGGAGTAAAAGGATCCTAGTAAAAGGCTAATTATTTTCACGCATACCTGGAACCAAATTGTTGGTTGAATCTTCTCAAATATCCGTATTGTTTTTCAGAGGGAAATGACTAGCCAACCATGCTGCACTGCAGACTGTATCCTCTATGAGTAGCTCAATGGAACAGAGGGAAGCTGTTTGAGGAGGTAAAGTCCACACTGTGTTACCACTGTGCAGAGACAGCATGAGCAGAGGAAATGCCTAAGGAACCTCTATCCCAGCCTCACTGCACAGAGACAATAACAGGGCAACGAGCCCAGTGCTATCCTCAATTATACAGAGTAACTAAAACTAGCCTAGTTCAATAATGATAGGCTTCCCAGGTCTCCTTCAGGAGGGAAAGGCTTATCTAGAGAACAGAAGAGAGTTAAGTTTTACTTGACTGCTGGAGGATTCTGTTTTACCCTGTTAAGTCATTCTGAGAATAGAGTGCTTCCATAAATTTAGCCTTCCTGAAGAGATGTAGGGTCCTACACTGAGGACTGGAATGTATTTCCCTTTTTCCAGATCAATTAAGTGTTATGAATCAAGGAAAAAAAGTAAAGTTGCATTCAGAAAAGGGTACATATTGTGCTGCTACAACTTCCCAGCAAAGAGTTAGGTGAGTAATAAAGCTGTAATCCAGTGATGCTGAGACAGGGCAAAGCACTGGCTTCTTCTCTTTCAATGAGGTTATTTCATAAGGTAGATTGAGTTTATTAAGAATAGAAAGTAACTTTTTATTTTGCTCTTTAACTTTGTAAGTTCTCATGTTAGTCTTAAAAATTCTGTTCTTCCAAACCTGCTTGCTGAGAGCTGCACAATACCAATATACACTGTGTTAACAAGCCATCTGACCTCTTTAAGTATGTGCCTATGTAGGCTAATAATATTAAAGAAAGGGATTCAAATACAAATGATAGACTGTTTTATATCTATAGAGAGAGAGAATCCACTCATTAGGGATGTGGAATATGGGGAAAGACACACAGCTGTGTTGGTCTGGATTAGAAAACAGCTTCCAATTGCTTTTGTCTTTGATGCTGTGGAATTTATTTGCTTTGTTTCTTGTAAAGTCACAGGAGAGCTGGTAGGGAAGAAATATAAATCTGTTTGAACCCCCAGAAATACCAGGTGTACAGGATTAAAGTAAAACCTTTAAATAGTTCATATCAAGCACTCTATGAAGCATATAACTCTGATCTATTCTTCCCTGGGTAAAAATTCAGTGAAAGGAAAAAAAAAAAATGATGCAGTGTGTAAGTACAGAAGGTTTACAATTTTCCCTTCTGTATTCAACATTTAAATTGGATGGACATGGGCCAGTGGCTGGAAGAGTAGATGTTACATGGGACAAGTTAATATGCATTGGCACAGAACTTTGTATTCAGGCTTGCTTGCATAGCTCCTGCTGCTGTTATTGAAAGCTCTGGATATCCATTATAAGAGTCATGTACTTTAGCAATCCATACTGTGCAGAGTTTTACTGAAACAAAATTATTGCTTTCTTCTAGTAATGTTTTTTCTAAATGCCCTTTTCTTACCATAGCAAAGTTATTTGAAAAATGTGATTTGTTCTGCACCTTCAAATCAAAGAAACAGAGTGATATATAAACACACTTCTTTTTTCTTCTCCTCCATTTCATTAAAACTATTGTGTTTAAATGGCTTAAAATCATTGCCCCAACTGGCTGCTTAATGTGCCATTTCCATATTTTATATCAATTACTGAAATGGAAAGATTCTGTGCTTTTTCTGACCACAAGCTGAATACTAGCTTACCACCACGAAGGTTTGTTTGTTTATGCTTTGCTATTATGAAATTGAAAAGATTCTCCTTTTCATGAATTGGAATACCAATGGTTGGATCCATTCTCCTTTTTCCTTCTTTGCCATCTTCCTATGTAAGCATCCTCCTGCTCCAGTATCACCTTGTGGTTCTGCAGTTTGATTCTGATCATCTGGCTGAGTTTATCTGTGCATGGCAATCCTCCAGTCACAATGATAAAGTTACAGTGATCATGGTTAGATATGTATGCAGGAAACATGTAACCAAAAGAAACACTTTATCTCTCTTTCCTTCTTTGGAATAAAAATAGGAATGATTTCTGGTTTTGGAAAGTAAAAATTCTGATTTGAAGACTGCATTTGGGGTAGGAGTTGGCCACAAATTTGTTATGGCTCAACTTCTATATATGAGTGAGGGATCTAGCAGGGATCTAAAGTCCATGTAGTCAATACAGTCAAGAGGGCTGAAGAGGGAAGAATGTCACCTCTGTTTTTACTTTTGTTAACTGTCTTCACTGATATTTTTCATGCAACTTTTCTCCCTTTCTCTTTCATCTGCTACCCCTACATCTTGCCAAGTAGTGATGCACTGCAGAGAGAGTTTTGCAGCAGTCTGTATGTGCCCACACACGAAGATGGCAACACCCCCTTAGCTACTGCTGCCACTTCTCTCTCTCACTTGTTTTCCTGCTACATCGTCTCTCCGAGTGCCCCTCTGCAAACCTGAGGCAATGCTGCAGAGAGGAGCTGAACTGAGGGGCCAGAGCTGGGAGAAGATCAGGACCTCAAGGTGCTACAGTGCTGACCTGCAAGACCCACAAGTGCGACCTGGAGGGATGCAGCTCTGGACCACACTGCAGCAGCCGCTGTACAAACAGAAGTAGCTCACCCCCATTCAAAATAAATTTATTTTGCTCATGCTATCTGTCAGGAGCAGTCCTGACTCATGCCATATTTGAATCATGTCAAGGCATTTCTGAGAGAGGGAATTGACATAAATCAAATGTTTATCAAGGATGTGAAAAATGAAACACTATTTGTAGCTACAGAACAGAGCTTGAACTGGTTCAGTTTCCACCACAGACACTCCTTGACAGACCAAGGCAGCAATGCACACTTCAACACACAGCCAAATTGGTCTTAAAAATGGCAAATCCTTTTTCTATTTTTTTTTATTATTATTTTTTTGGGGTGGATGAAATCAATTGGTTCAATTAAAAATTCATTCAGCGAATGTAGGGGTTTTTTTCTTACTTCCTGTCTACTGTCAAGTTGGGAAAATGGGAGGAAAAGGATAAGCACACTGGTTTTTCAAAGAAGTCAAGCTTAAAAGAACTTTTGGGGAGAATAAAAGGGCAAAAGAAAATACAACCATAGCTTCAGAAAGAATCAGATGAAATATTTTTCATCCTTTCTTGTGACTGTAACTATTAGCTACAGCAGTATTCATTGATTTAATTGTTCCTATTTTACATTCATGGAAACTGTTGTATTGGTCTGAAAAAGCCAACAGAAACAATTTTATTAGTTAAAGGTTACCATTAATATGTCTTCTGGGAAATTATTTTCTTGAGTTCTCATGGTTGTCTGTGGTAATGTGGCAAAATGTCTGGTGCATGTGGGAAACCAGGTATTAAGACTCTAGTTGTGTCAAAATTCCAAACAAAATTAACTGCTTCACTTAATCCCATAGGCATTTCATTTACAAAATAGTTAATTTTTTCAATGGCTTTACCTTTTGTGTGCAAAATATATTCTTCAAATATGGATAGTAGCACCTACACCAAGCGCCAGTTTAACCTGATATTATTGGGAAATATGAAATTTCCTTCCCATCTGTTTCATTGGAAGCTCCTGCAAATTCTACTCCCTGAGAGAATTTTGTCTGGGAATTGTGGCTTGGTTTATGCTAATTTAGGTTCTTGTTAGTGCTCCATGGGGCCGAATCACTGTCGTTTCTGATAAGTCTCCCTGTTATTTGTGGTGGATATGTATATAATCTAGTTTCACCTGGGGTAAAGATTACATTATTTATTGCTGTTTCTAAAGTATTCTGGGTGCTCAGAGCTAAGTCATGCAAAAACAAAACATGAGAACTGAAATCTTGAAATCCTTCCAATGTGTGTCTGCCTCGCAGAGAGAGATGAGACAGAAAAAGGGAAAATCTCATTGTTCAACTTGCTGGGTTTTTTTCCCTACAATTCCATAATATTCTGTTTATTTTAGAATGATGCTTAACTCTGTAACCACAACACATAGTCAGTGCTACATGGATGTACTTGCATTGCTATAATTTTAATTTCAGAAAGCTTAGAGATGCATATTGACAGTTATATACTGATTAACAAAAATCGTGACAAGAAAAATTGAGGTAAACACTTTTCTATCCTTCCTTGATAATTTTAAATGTTTTTTTTTTTTTTACTAGCATGATCTGATCTCATACACAGAGTAAGGAACATCAAAGTCCAGAAATCATCTAATTTTCTTTCATTCAGCCTTACAACCTGATTTGGATGAGATAAAATTAACAATAGGTAAGCATCCAATACGTTGAACACTGCTCTCCTCTTCCTGGTGTTTGGCTTGTGTGACGTGGCAACTCTACTTTTCCTTCAGGGCTTGTTTGATTGTGTCTCCTCAGGTTTCCAGAAGCCTGCTTGCAAAAATCACAAGAACTTTTTGTACTTTCTGCATCCATTTTATTAATTATACAAGTCACAGACGTGAAATGGCATAAGTAGGAAGCATCAGTTTTGTGTACTTAACAGCAAATGAGGGGAATTTGCAGGAACAGAAGAAACCTAAGAGTGTCCCAGTCTATTCTCCACCATGCTGATGATACATCCAAGCATATTTTTCATACATATTTACTTGCACTATTTTCTTTACTTTGGTTAGGACTTGGGCAAAACAAATTAACAGTGGGAGTGAAAGGGAAAACTAGAGCCAAGTCTCAAAATCAGTTTTTGTTGTTCAGAAAAAACTTGAACTCAAACCCTTTTTATGGACTTGTTGAGCTTCCTGCTTTTCATGTGAGATCTTCATAATTCACATATCGTGGTTTTCCATTCCTAGGAAAATCTCATACATTTGTGCAAACCATACTAATGGCAATACTATTCTGCAAGTCCATATGTTATGTGTTGAGGGGGTTTTGTTTTCCCTTTTTCAAACTTCTACATGCTTGTTGTTCTGGATGGAAGAATTGGAGAGTGGTTGGAATATTCACCCACTGTAGCAGTCATTCTTCACTTTCACATATATTCCCTACAAACAAAAAGGTTATGACATAAATCTATGTGTGTAAAAAAAGAAGGAACTCTAATGGTCACTTTCTCTTGCCTATGTGCATGCTGACAGTCACACCAAACAGCTCCCTTGGCAGCTGCTGTCACCCAACTTGTGCACATCCATTCCCATGTCAGAGTCATTGGGGCACAGGGACTCCCACTGCCCTGCTTGTCAAAAGCCAAGCAATCTGCAGCCAGTCACAATAGTGCAAGAAACACCTGCTTTTCTTTTGCTAAAACTAAGAAAACCCTAACTCCTGACTGATCTGGGAGAGCACAAGGCAGTCCCTCACTACACTGGAGCACACTGGTGCAGGTGGAATACATGAATATGAGCCCTGGCATAGACCAATCATGTATATCTTGTCTAATTTTCTAAGAAAACCACATTTGCTCCAACAACATTTGCATACCCTTGTGGTGTGTGTGGGTGCTAACACAACAATGATTCAGAATTGAAGGCATGAATCAGTTTATCAGTACAGATACATCTTTAGTCTCCCCATTTGTAGCACCAGAATCATGAAGGAAACTCCCCAATGCATTGACGACACCTTCACAGAATGGCAGATCACAGAATCACAGGATGGTTGAGGTTGGAACGGACTTCTGGAATTCATCTTCTCCAGCCCCCCCTGTTCAAGCAGGGCCACCCAGTTGCCCAGGACAGTTTCTGGTAATATCTCCAAGGATGGATATTCTACAACATCCCTGGGCAACCTATTTCAGTGCTTGGTTATCCTTACAATAAATATAAATGTTTCCTGATGTTCAAATCCAGTGTTTCATTTTGTGCCCATAGTCTCTGGCCCTTTCACTGGGCATCACTGAAAACAGCCTGGATCTGTCCCCTTTGTATCCTCCCTTCAATTATTTACACACATCAGTAGGATCCCCCTGAGCCTTCTCTTCTCAAAGCTAAACAGTCCCAGCCCTCTCAGCCTTTCCTCATAAGCGAGGTGCTCCTTGCTCCATATAATTGAAATGAAAATCACAAAGAACTGGAATTCACTAAGCATATGTCATGAGATTTTTCTGGCTTAAGAACATTGCTACATTTGTAGAACAGCCAAACACCAAAGGATAGTAGTTTTTAATTAGTCCAATTCATTTTCTCAGTAGTTTGAGTGTATGAACAAGATGAAAATCATCTTTTAAAAGGTTCAGACAAGGACTCTGTCTCATTGTATGATGTCTGTCTCATTTCAACAGAAACCTCTCCTAGAACTTCCCCCTGGCTACATCTTGTTGCTCTAGTCATTATTTTTTATAATCTAGTATTTCAATACAGGAGGGAAACACAGTGATTTTTATCCTTTGTTATTAAAACACACATGGGATCTGTATTGGATGCAGACAGCCTGGTCTTTATTGCTCATTCTGGTTTGTGCCATTAGAAGAAACCCTTCGCTGGCTGGTGTTTCACTGCGTCAGTTTGGGCTTTGTTTATTTTTCCCTTCTCACAGTAATGACTACTGAATATTTAGAGTGGAAAACTATAAAGCAGTTGCAGACCTTCTTTACAAAAGGAGATCACTGCAGAAAAAAGGTCAGCAGTGGGACATGCTGAGACTGCTCTCCCACTCTCAGCATATAAAAGAATGGTCTTCTCTTAGATAGTCCCCATTCTGCTGCAACAGACATACTTCGTATCAGGGTTTTCTTATCAGAGAAATATCTTGTCTTGATAAATCTGTTTTGCTTAGGAGCTTTGGAAGGCTGAAGGAAAGGTGGGTGTGATCTTAGATTGCTTGTTGTAACATTTATGTGCCAAATCAAGATGCAGGTGTGTGTGTGGGAGTAGCTTGTTGCCACTGCTTGTGTAAGCTGTGGGAGGGAGAGGAGATCAATAAATCAATCTCCCTCATGTCTGTGGTCTTTTGTAGGGCTAGAAAATCTAGCCAGATGCAGCTGTAATGCATCCCAGGTACCTCCTGGTTTGAGCGCTGGAATTCGAGTCAGACGGCGGTTAAACGGTAAAATAAAGCTTTTCTCCACAAGCAGACATTTAATTTTGTCCCAGAGGGCAGCTTGGCAAAATGCTATTAATGAGGGAGTGTAGCAACATGGAGAGGTTCCTGGCACAGCTTCTGAATACTGGCTGGTGTTACACAGTTGTAACTGGAGCTGTTTGTAAATGTTGCGGTACAGCTCTGCTCTGCTCCTCAGCTAAATCTGAAATCTTCTGGTCACAACATTTGTTGAACATCTTCCACCAAACGCAGTGTGTTGACTTCTTGCCATCTGCTGCATCCAGCGGCTGACAGAGCTCCAGTCATGGACGCCTTTGCCAGGGAATCGATCCAGGACCTTGGGTTGCTGGAAGTGCTGTGCCCTGGGGTCTGCAGCAAGGGGCCAGGGGGAGCACCAGGAAAGAGGGACTCCAGGGACTCTGGGGATGTTCAGGGATAACTACAGACAGTGAGCAAAGGCATCAGGATAAGGGAGTAACAGCATCAGGATAAGAGAAAGCCCAGAGTTGACTACAAGGCTTGTGGATTTTTCCCTCTGGATTGCTGGGGGTGGTTGTAGGTAAAATAGCAGCTAGACAGGGGATTGCACCCTTTTCAAGTTGGGAGAGGAACTTGTGTTTTGTGTGCATGTAAATTTTTGCATTTTTTAGCAGGATTCCATTCAGAATTGAGGACTCTCCTGTCATTCAGTCACTACTAAACATCTTTCAACTGCCTTTGGTTCAAAGCTGTCAAATGTAGCACTAGTTTGCATTGCAGCTATCACTGCAGCCCAATTTCCCAACAGGATCAGACTTGCTGGGGGTTAGCAAAAGCAGAAAAGGGCAGAAAATTCACTGATTCCATTCAGCCTGTAACCTGAGTGAGCTTTTCTGTAACTGCTACAATAAATTAATTTTCTTGCAGTTAGAAAGAGGGCAAAATTGTGAAGAAAAAGACAGACAACAAAATATACAATGCCATAAATGCACAGCTTGATAGAAAAGACATACCAGGTACATCTCTACTCCAGGACATTTAGATTCCTAATTATTTGAATTCTCTGCGTGTTCCCACTCTGGCTGCCATCTCTGGGCACTGCACACTTCAGGAATCTTGTCAGATGGGTCTAGGAAGAAACACTGTTTTTTCAAATGTAATTCTCTGCATTGTATAAAGGAGTGAACCTCTCCCAGTCATATCCATGTTTTAATTCCTGTATTAGTTACAGCATAAATATTACTTGGATATTGTTCATATGTTGAAGATTTCACATGTTGGATAATTTGCCACATCTGTCATCAAACTTTTGCAATGATGAATTATTTATACAGTTGAAATGTGAATTTCTAGTCTTAATTTGCTTCTGGTGTTAGATCTCACAGATGTGATTTCTGCTCTGTGAAATTCATACTGTCTGAGGTGTCTCCCTCCACAGCACCTTGCGATACCAGATCTCAAAGCAGCAAAATACCAAAGGAAAAGGGCTCTTTTACTGTTTGTGGTACATGTACCTTGCAGGCTGATTTTTTCCTCCTATCTTCATTCAGCAGTCTGAAACCCTTCCAGCCACAGCTGTCCATGAACAACAGCTCTCATCAGCCTTGTACCTTCCCTGCCTTCCACTGCAAGACAGAGGCAAAAGAAGCAAGTGTGAAAATTAACCCTCTTTCTCCTCACCTTGTCTGCAGAGGGAGCCTGGTGAACTCAGGAGGCCAGGAAGCTTTCAGAAAGCTGATGTGATCCAAGTGTGATGGATCCCTTTTTACGTGACACAGGCTGTTCAGAGGACAACTAGTACTTAGATACCACAGGGATTGGCACTCTCAAATGAAAATATAGGGAATAAGTCCAGCATGCCTAAAACCCTTGCTTTCTGGTTGTCAGCTGTGACATTTTAAAGTGCCAGCATTGTAAGCGCACTAGGGAGGGTCGTGGGAACCCTGAAATTTCTGGCTGCAGCATAACTGAGTGATCCATCGATAATTTGCCATTATTAAGGTTAATTTAACTTTCCATCTCGGATCTGTCCAGGCCCATACAGCACTCGGAGGTCCTTGGTTCAGCTGAGCAGCAGCATCACAGGGTGAGCCCACAGCACTGTGAGGGCTGACCACAACCACTGAGGGATGTGTGCCCACTCGTGGTGGATAAATGAGAGGGAAGTGTTGGCAGTGGTGGGCTGAGGGGCCAGATGTGCGCCTACAGCCCTGAGGAACCCAAGACAAGGACGGAAGGAAGGGGACCCGCCGTGATCCACAAAACCAGGCGGTGACCTCATCGTGTTCATAGTGGAAAGCAAATGAGAAAGGAGAAAAACAAGGCAGCAGCCTTGTTATGAGTACAGTTTTTAGTGTCGTACATGGACAATAACAGAGGTGGCGAGGGACTCTCTGCTGGCATTTTGTGGAAGGGTTTGGTAGTGTCTCAGTGTCTCTTTTTGTATCTCTTAGAACATAAAAAAATGTTGACTCTGACTCTCTTCTGAAGAATCTCTGTAAGATCAGCCTTCAGTGAAGCACTGAGTACATGACAATGCCCAGGGATGGCCAGGGCTGGGTGGAGTTCAGAAAATAGTGGGCAGCTGAAAGAAAATGCCTGATTCCACAGCCTTGGAGAAGTAAGCCAAAAACTTGATGGAGCCAGACCATAGCTAGAGCAAATCTGCCTATTGTCACCACCTGCAACTAATTTAAATTCTGAGGGCCTGCTGTGGACTCAAGGCAACCCATCAGCAATAGCTATGTTTGACCAAGGCACAGAAAATATGTCCATTTGTTGTACATGCTTTTCACTTTTTTAAGCTAAAAGCAGCATCCAGAGAGGAATCAGTCTGAATCCATGGACTGCAAAGCAGACTGGACCAGAGATCTCACAGAGGTCTCTACAAATGCAGCTGGATTTCCTTATCACTGGACCAGAACCTGAAGAAACCTATAAGCAGATGAGTAAATATGTACACAGGAGCCAGACATCTGGGTTTTGTTCCAATCCAAGGTAAAATGTCCTACAATTTTAGGTGAGCATCCTGATTACTGCACTATTGCACTCACAAGGGGATAAAATCCCTCTCCCTTCCTCAAGTTCCTGAATTATTTTTTTTTTGTGTCTAGCACTTAACAAAGTACTTGCTTTCAGCATCTCCAAATTTATTACTATTTCTTGAATGAACAAAGTCCGATTTACAAACTGCATTAGTTCCCCAAACCCACATACTGAGTGAATAACTAATTTTTAGTGTGAGAGAGAGCAGAGCTGTTCTGCTTTCAAACAAATTGTGGTGACACAGGCAATTCTCCTTGGATCCACCTAATTCACTGGTTTGTGGATCATCTGTAGATCAGAAAAGCTTTTTCTACGTAGCCCAGAATTTTGGTTGGGGGAGTACTGTAGTTGCTGCTTTACTCTTTTCTAGTTGCTATTTTATTGATGCAATTTTCTTTTCAGTTCTCTGTTGTTATATTTAGTTAATACTCCTGAACTTTTAATCAGAGAGTACTTGGCATAATGGACTGTTATTTCAAATATACAGATAATTCCTATTACAATGAGATCCTCAGCATTTTCATATTAGTAGTAATCAAAAAAAGTCTAATTATGGTGAAAATAAAACAACCAAGGCTTTCCCAAGTGAAAAGACAGTAAGTTTGATTCTGTGCTTACAGATGCTTTCCCAGCTGCAGATGGGAGACTGGAATCATTGTCAAAGCCCAGTGGCAGAATTGCTCTGCAAATGCACTTTGCTGGACAGGAAAATCATGGAATTGTTTAGGCTGGAACAGAGCTCTAAGGTCATTGGGTCCAACTGTTAACCCAAAACTACTGAGTGTGCCTCTAAACCAGTCCCCAAGTGCCATGACTACACATCTTTTAAATAACTCCAGGGATGATGAGTCAACCACTTCTCTGGGAAGCCTGTTCCAGTGTTTGACAACCCTTTAGGTGAAGAAATTTTTCCTAATATCCAATCATATAAAATCGTACAAAGTACTCTATAAGTACTTTATGGCTGTGGTGGTGGCTACTATGGGAAAAAGAAAGATTTCTAGCTGAGAGATGAATAGCATGATCGATGTAAGCTGTTTTTCTTATGCATTCTCCATGCTCTGAGAAAGAGCAGTATAATATTAGGAGCCCTGCTTGGACTGGTACTGGGCTGCATTTTTTTGTTTATGGTCTGCTCTCTGAGATTTACAGCGTGCTCCAGGCCGGAGCTTGGCAGGCTGTAAACGCCCGAGTCAAGGCAGGGAATGAATTTTTACCTCTGAGTCACCAGGACAGGGAGGGTGACCACAAAGCCCTGTGTCCATCCAGCCACAATGCTGAGTCAGGAGTCAGCTCGTGGCACAGGCTTTACACACCCCCAGAGTGCTGAGTCTCAGCAAAAAGCTGAAAGAAGGGGACCCAAGTGAAACCACAGGAGGAGGCTCCTCCAGCCAGCACAAACCCTCTGAGTGACACAGACGAGGGCAGAAATCACTGGTAGGATTAGAGATGCATTACTTTACTTCAAGCACTTACTGTGGGGGAAAATGCATGCCAGGGGAGTAGTAAGCACAAACACATAAAACGTGCTCCAGTTTGCTTTGTAAAATTAATCTCTGAACACAAACATACCAGAGCTATTACAAATTGTAAACCCTGTAGTGTGCAGGGCTTTTCCAGCCTGTTTACAGACTTCCTTTTTTTGGCAAGTGCAGAGAGATGTGAAAACACAGAGTTTAAATCATGAAATGAGCCACACAAACTGTGTGAGAGACTGGCTGGTGTAGATTTCAGCTCCATGGAGAGCAGCCTGTGAGCATGACAGCAGTGCTTGAAGGGGTATTGAGCAAATACTGTTTCTTTCCTCCTTGTCAGCTCGTGATTTGCTCCCAGTCTTTTGCCATATCTTTACCTGTTGTCTCTGAATAATAAATAAATTAATAAATAAATATCCTACTTTTAACCTGGACCTGTTCCTTCCTCTCATTCATAATCCATTCACTCAAGTAGATGCATGATAAAATGAGTGGGTGAAGCATGGACAAAAGCAAGCAGTGCCAAGAAAAAGGGAGCAAGTACTGGGAGAAGTCATGGGGTTAGCAGAGGAAAACTGTAACAGAACACCAGTCTAGATGGTTCTGTCTTTCAGTCACTCCAAAGGCTGTTCATTGCATTGGTAAGAGGTACTGGGATTTCTGGTAGGAGGCCAGTATTCCTTTGTGTTCAGTTTGTGCTGCACAAACTTACTCTGAAAAGCTGGTTCGTTCCCTGATCTGTCAGAACTGCAGACTATAATCAGTCCTGCCTTTTTGGATGCTGCAACAGTAGTTTAGGATACCACTGCCTCTTTCTGTTTTTTATGAACTCTCTCATCAAGCTGGCTATCCTTCCCACATCAGTAAATGCCACACAAACATCGCTTACACTGCTTATTACAACCCTCAAAGCCACTCGGCCCGTTTTGCTCCTACCTGATCTTTTACCTTATCTCACTTAGAGAAATGATGAGCACTAGGTCATGGGCAGTCACAGGCAGCTCAAGGTATTTGCTAGACAGCTTCAGTGTATTTGCTAGATCTACCAAAGGACTTCTGAATATGCCTCAAAATCAGGACAAAATTGCAGGACCTTACCTGGCCTAGATGAAAAATATAGTCCAGACACCGGGGTTGAGAGATGTCCATATGCACAACATAAATCCAAGAGCTCATAAAATATTTTAGCCATCTCTTTAGAAGTGATGTTTTACACTTGGAAATCATGAACACTGCATAACTGGGGTAACACTGCATCATTAGCTTCATTCCTGTAGGATGTGTGGTGTCCATCTAATGTAGGTGTGGACTATGAAAAGAAGAAACTTCAGGAAACAGGACCCAGCCATAGACCAAGACACTCAATTTTGATGTCTGACTAGGTTTTGGACACTTCCCTCTCACCACTAGTGATGTAGTACACATTGACCAAGGAGCTGTGCAGCTCTCATAATGTGCATACCTTTTTGGTGAGCACTATTGCATCACTAAGCTTTTAGGATCTTCGATGGTCAGCTGGCTACTCACAGGAAGCTGATGTTATCTGTGGTGCTCCAGGGATCCTGCCTGTTCAGCTACTGTCCCTTCAGGAGGTTGCCAGGTGTCCCTTAGGGGCCCATGTCTTTTTGCTCCTGTCTTGAACAACATCTAGCACTTCATGTGATAAAACACACAGACTTAGGCAGATGGATCACGTCCCAAGTATCTGTTTCATTCTAAAAGGGGTTACAGAATGAGTGAAGCAAATCAGTAGGGTGAAATGGCCCCGTGTAAAACTCCAATGAAATCTAGGGGTTGCACATTAATGCTCATGGGCAGTCTGTTGTAGGTGTGGGGACCACAAACAGCACACAGTCCATGCCTTTAGGAGTTCACAACCCAGCACTGTCATGTGTAAATCAAATAAATGGTTCTGCCTGGATGTTGCAAGACCAGGAGGACCTGCTTGTGGTTAACAGAATTCTTACAGTAACACTGGGAAGCTTACATTGGAGCATACATTGGTGCCTAGCTGAATGTTTCCAAATAAGAGCTAAGAGGAGCTGCCTCTTTGCTGCCAACACCAGGATCAAGTCCACATTAATTTTTATGTATTTTGTGTGTACATTGGCTCAAGGCCATGGTTATACCTGAGGTGTAGATAAAATTCACTGGCTACATCTGTTCTGGAGGTGCAAGGGCCCTCAGAGTTAGCTGAATACTCTGCTAACATGATGTGGAATTAAGGATGACCCTGTAAAGCACATGGGGGCAGAATGTACTGTAAGACATGATGTATGGTGTAAACATGTGGTACAGCTGGTCCCTGTGTCAACAAATATACTTTTTTCCAGAAAAAGTTGGGAGATAACAGCTACATAAGCAATTCTATGGGAAAGACGACAGAGCAATGAAAACGAATTCAGTCATTCCTGTACATACTTGGAACCACAGCTCTCCTTACCTGAAAGTTTTGCATACATCTGCAGCGTTATTTTCACATATGTTTCATGGGAACCTGATTTTCTTGCAAAATGTGCAGTTGAATTCTTAGCTCTAATGAGACCTCTGGGTTCACTTTTCTGCTTGGTCTCCAGGGATTCACAGCAATACCTGTTACCTTGCTAGTGCATTTGCTACTGCAGATGACTTGGCAATGGCACCCTAAATCTTACCTGGGGAGTCTGTGACACTGTTCATAAAGAAGCTAAAATTCTTTGTGTTCAGAAAGGAACATCTGGTCATAGCTTGGTTAGGATATTTGGATGAGAAAAGGGGGTCCTATCTATGAATCCTGTCAGCATGATGTATTTTTACATCTTGAGTAATTAGGTATTAAAAAAATCCCATGGAATAATTTCAAACTAATGATTCAATTTTCACCCTTCAAGTTCTTAGAAGACCTTGGCTTACTCCAGCCCAAATCTTTTTCTCAGCCTTTCTGGACAGACACAATATATTCTGGAGGCAAGAAAGGGCTATAGACTATCATCCTTCCTTAGTCCATCTATGTGCAATATAATCAATTTGTATATGATAGGTCTTATTCCTAGCAAGCTGGGCTTGCTGCACGCTTTGCATGGCTACTGGAAATGGTTCATTTCTCTATCATTTTCAAAAGTACACTTACAGCACCAAAGCATTGAGGAGGATCTTCTCCAGATGTTTTATTTCTCATCAGCAGTTTTGGGACTCTCCAGTACTGCCCTACCAAGGCTGGAGCAGAATCATATGAGGGAAAATTTCGATTTGCAACCTGGTCCTTATGTCTCCCAAAACTTGAGGGAGAAGGAACATGTTTGCCACCTAACTACTCAATGAGGAAGAAAGCAGCCACCAGTATGTGTAAGGCATTCAGAAATAGCTTTCTAAACAGCTAAGTTTTCTGTGACAGCTGTATTGCCCATGATAACATGGACCAGCACACCATTATTCTAGGCCACCAAACATTTCCAAATCTTAACCAGAGATCAACATAGCCCAGGCAGAAGTCTTTAAAAATGTGAGCTGGAGACATGGTATGATGATTAGCCCAGCTAATTTTTATGACAAATACACAGTATGGACAAAGACACAGTTATGAAAGTAGAAAAAATTTGAGCTGCTCTCATTTACACACACATGTTCAACATGGACATCATTTAAAGTACATTTTCCATGGTCTCTGTGTTTTCCTGAAGAACAGGCATGTCATCTAGAAATTTTATGAGCCAAGCTCTTTACATGCAAACAATTTATGAAAAAGCTGTGAGATTGTATCAGAGCTTGTCTATAGCTAGTATTAAGCTGGATTAATAAACATCCTCAGGCAGCATTTTTAAAAGTATTTAGATTTGCATTAAGACCATTTAAGAACTCATTACTTGTAAACTAAATCCTTAATGTTACTAAACTGCAAGTCTTTGCAACCTTTTTCTGTACAGAGGCACAAAGAAGAACATTTAATTTGTATTCCTCTGCATATTGTAAAGAAACCCAGCCCAATGTTACTACAGCAATAATAAAAAGGTTTTATGCCACAACCCACATGATTGCATCTCCTTAATATCCCAGAACAGAATCACAGCTGAAATGCAGGGCAGTTTGAGTAACTCGGTTCTGTTGTTCCAGCTCATTTCAGTATTTTCGTACAATGGTCTCTAAAACAGTGGGGAAAATACGTGTTTCACAGTGCACCTGCTGGGACAATGTGTGACTCACTGGCTGAGTGGTCTGTGGAAGTCAGCTATCATATAGCTACAGTATTAGCAGCAGGCCCTATTACTGTCATCCCCCATCAAGAACATGAGTAATGTGGAAAGAGACACACAAAGAGAATAAATATACACTTTTCTCCACTTACTGTAAAAGTTGCCATTTTCAGCATCAGCAACAGCCAGAATATCTCCAAAGTAATTAATCCCTTTTGTGAGGCACCTTCTGTAACATCAATAACTAGAATTTATTTACCTTATAAAAATTACCTCAGTGCTATAGAAGCATCATTCATGCTGCTATGCTTATGACAGTGTTTCCAGTAAAAGCTTCACTTTTCAAACATACAGGATTCAGCTGTGCAAATCTGGGAGTTGAAATGAAAGTCCACGCATGGAACAGCCGCTACAGTGGGACCTCATATGGAGAAATGTACACAGAGTGTATATTGTGTGGAGCTGGTAGCCTTTACATTACAGAAATAATCAACATGGGCAAAAAGGCAGGAGGAGAGAGATTGCTTCCACCCTGCTGGCTCTGCCCAACGTGGGAGGCACATAGAGGGAATGGGAGCCAATGCTCTCCTCCTTCCCTCAGATCCCAAAAGCCTTCAGGGTATATCCCACCCTCTTATCTCCCAGCCTGGATGCATTCTAGTTCACATGTAAAAGCAAGCAGGAGAGAATATTTTTGCCTGTGGGTTGCCCAAGCCCCACCACCTTGCTCTGGAGCAGTGGTCACCCAGGCAGAGGAGCTGCTCATGACACAGCTGCTCAGAGATCACAATTTACAGAGCAGAAGATTAAGGCAAACCAAAACTGATTATTTTAAAATACTCCTCCACAAAGACTGTTGTCCTTTTTCCATCACAGCTGACTAGTGGGATCTTTGGTCGAAGAAACTGTTCTGTGTGGCCCCATGACCCCTCTAAGTACATCTTCATTAGTGTTTTAGTTCACATCAGAAGTGTGAATTTGAAGCTAGATGCCTATTGTCCCTAAATATTGTGCTTTTGGTTTGCTTAGAGAAGCAGTCCCAAGGCACACAAACTGTTTCTTTTCACTGAGTCACAACTGTTTTCCTAAAGCAGAAGATAAGGTCTGGGAATGCTCTAATGCCAAGGGACTTTCTAGCAGATTACAACTAGTTTGAAGTTTTATCCTACAGATCCCCCCATCTTGCGCTGGATTTCTGGTAAGGAAGACAGTGTTGATACTTGAAGGTTACAGCTCTGATTTCCTGGAGGATTTTGTTTTGCTGGATTTCTTTTCCTCTCTCTCTGTCTTTTCCTTTTATTTTTTTTTCCTGCTAAAGAAAATATATCACCATTCCATGAAAATCTAAACTTTTCAGCTGAAAAAAGACAAAAAGACACAAAAGAGATATATTTTGATTGACAGTGTTGAAAAACATCATGTTGAACTGTACTAAATACCTGTCAAACACCAGCTTTTTCAATGCTATTCTCCCAAAAGGAGCTGCTTTTGCTTGGTTTAGCAGATGATCAATGTTTTAGCTGCCTGGGAAAAAATTAATTTGGACTTTTTCTATACTTCACATATTCCTTCCCTAAATCAGGGAAAAATGTCTTCTCCCATGGCTTAAGTTACAATAGCAGGAGTGTTATTTCTTGATATGCATCTCTTAGCACATGTTCATGTAAAATTCAACTCATAATGATATCATTTTGCTTAGAGTCAGTAGCTGGTGAAAGGATAAACCTACTGGAGAGCACTGCAGGTGCCCAAAGAGGCAAATATGGTTCCCTTAGGGAACCAACCAGCAGTTTGAGAATTGCTGTGCCTGCTGGTGTAAATATGGAAACCATCAGAGAGTTAGGGATACATCAAAGGTCTGACAAAACTTTATTTGACTAAAGAGAAGTATAATCAAACGCTGACAATCTGCACTTATGTGGTTATTGTTGGCCATTTAATGACATGTTAACTAAGCACAGCTGACTAAAACATCACTAATTGGTCTAACATATATAGCCTGCCTCTCATACAGTATAATA
This sequence comes from Pseudopodoces humilis, assembly GCF_049639895.1. Classification (NCBI taxonomy): domain Eukaryota; kingdom Metazoa; phylum Chordata; class Aves; order Passeriformes; family Paridae; genus Pseudopodoces; species Pseudopodoces humilis. The sequence goes on along the minus strand of NC_142204.1, from coordinate 65,209,792 downwards.
TAACATCTAAGGGTACATGTGTTTCATATCTATCTTCAGAAGCTGTGTGTAAAGGTTGCAGCACTGTAGAGGCCTAAAGTTTGTGAAGGTTGTCACATAAGTGAACAAAGCATGATACAGGACCTGCTATGTGAAATTTTCAAATAGAAATTACTTTTACTCAATTATTATACATACTCGAAATCAACTGAAAAAGTTTCAGGTTTGACCCCTGTGATTTACACTGCCACAATCTGGCCAGACAGGCTAGCTAGTTCCACAAGGGATTAGAAGCAGCAGCTAAAGTCTTCTGAAACTGGGAAAATTAAATAATAGTAATCTCCAGCCAACAGAGACAAAAATGACTGAAAGGATTGTGCTACCTAATGCAAGATACACTTGAGATTGCTCAAGCCTTTTCAAGACCAGAGTGGATTTCAGCCCGGTGGCTCAGGGAAGATCCTAGCCAAATGCAGATCCTTCCCTCCATGTACAGGAGACTCCAGACTGCACTATGTGATGAGACAAATAACAGCATTTTACAGGTGAAAAAATGAAGGCCAAAGTACTCCCTGTCTTTCTGCTGCTGAGTCTGTCACACAGGAAAGACACAGAGCAGTGCTCTCATCTCCAATTAGGTCTTTCTGTTTAAGCCCCCTAAGATATTGGAAATTACTCTCTTAATGAAACTCCACCACTAAGGAGAAAATCAACATGACTGTAGTAGTGTGAACTTGTGTTCATCTTAACATCTGCTGCCTTAGAATAAATAAATTTTATAATTAATAGTATTTACCCCATAGGACAGCAATGCCAAAGCTGATCAAACATAACAAACCCAGTAAGCCTCTGACATTGCATCATGCCAAATGTGTCAAATAATAGCCATTTCTCCTATGAAAGGAATAGCTTTTTATTTTTAAGTTTGTTTTTTTTTATCCTGAGGATGAAAAGCAATGGGGACGCTCCTAAAAAGACTGAGTTTCTTGTCTCACTTGTCATTGCCACATATTTGCTAGAACAAACCTTCCCACTTGGCTCCCTCCCTGCAAGGCTGGGCGGAGCACGTGGGAGTGAACCGTGTTCGACATTTAGTGTGGCCAAGCAGGGCCCGAGGAGCAGCCTTTCACTAGCTGGGGGAGAAAATGTGTTTTTTGGAGTTAGCTCACCCACTGTTACCATATGTAGAAGAGAAATGAAGGGGTGCTGACTAACACTGTGGGGAAGCTTGGAAAATCCTCTGAAAACTGAAACAGGAGACTATCTTAGGCATTTCCTTCACCTCTGTCTTTTAGGTGCTTTCTCTTCCCATCTGCTCAGCCTACAATTGCTTCTGTGTTCTTTCTGCCTTCTACATTGCTAATTTTGGGCTCCTGCTGGAAATTGCCTTGAAACTAGAAAGGTGTTTGTTTTGAACTAGACAAAACATTGGAAATATATGACTCTGGAGTAACAGGAAAAGACATAACTATTGCAATTCAGAGTTTTACTATTTCTAGCTTCTATTTTTTTCCATAAGTTAAAAATGCATTAAGAAACATTTAGAGACATCTTTAAAAGTGTACAATTTTATGCCTTTCTTCTCATAGAAAACAAAGAGAAATCACCACTGACGTTAATGGAACAAATATAGAAATACTATTATCTTATGCAAGGACGTTTTAAATTTCCACTTTTTGGCATAGAGAGAGAAAAAAAATAGAAATGGCCACAGACACAGTATTGTTACTATGATTATAGTTGTAAGTTATAAATTATAGTTGCTAGGCATTCTTCTTAATTTCTGTACTTCTGGTTGTCTTTTAGATAACCTGCCAGTGTTACCAGGGCAACTCCTGAGGGAACAGATCTGCAAAAGCAATGAAATGGAGAGATTATGCCTCGTAGAAAGGGAGGAATAACAAAAGACAGAAATCTTTCATAAAAAATCACAATAAAATGGATATTAGCATCCCCTTCGCCACTTCTATGTCTCTTATTTTTGTCCCTTAAAAACTTACTATTCCCCAACATGCTTTCTTCCCCCTCCTCCCATGGCTACTTTATAACAGCAGAACAACAACTCTTCTCTTCTTCAGGGTAAAAATGTCCTTTATACTGTGTGAAGGAAACTGCTACTCCTCACAGCTGAATTTTCAGTGACATTTTTAATCTGTAAAGTATTGGTACCTAATGTTTACAGTGAAGGTGTGCCATGGGCAATTTTACAACTTATTTACTATTCTTCTGAGCTAAATGTATAAGGCTTTTAGATATGTAGCAAAAAAACATACAAAATGCCAGTTTGTTTCAAAGAACTGCATTTATTCTAATTACATGCTGAATTACAAAGTAGAGTTTAGCTCCCCACACTGTTTGCCAGGAAGTCTGTGAGGACCCCAGCACTCATCTTCCACTAAAGCAACATCAGTCTCCTCACTCTGAGGCCCTTAGGTTGGATGGAGAGATTTGTTCATTTTGGAAAGAGCACGATGCCAAAGCCCCCAGAGCTGGGTCCAGAGGCACCTGGACCCAACCTGCTGGCCCCAGCCCTGCTGAGCATCAGAGCTGCTTGGAGAGGATGGTAAAGTACCAGTGCTGCTGTACCAGGCTGGTGTACACAGTGCCATACCATGGGCTGCAGGTGAACAGATTTTCCTGGGAGGATGGCTCAGCATGTGTCCCTTAATTCTTGGCAGATTTTACCAGTTTGGTCCAACCACAAACACCTAGGAATCATTGTTTAAAAGCCCATTGAGATCTCATGATTTATCTTTTGCTCTACTGTTTTGAACATGATGTTGGCATGTATTACTAATTAGCTGATCACGTGGAAATAAATACTTGGTTTATGCTCCTGGGATGTGCAGGGAAATTATCTTAACCGTTTGTCTAAGATTTTATTTCTCATTTGTTTGCACAGCTTCTAGCACAACACTGTAATCACAGCATTGATTGTAAAAGTAAATCTAACAGAAGACAAAAGCTGTGAATCCTTGGAAATACAGGGACATATTAAATAATATTCCATTTTATAGGTGAAAGTATTCACTTTAGAGAGGTGAATTCTTTTCTCCTTTATTTTTCACCTTTTGGAAAACTGCTTTGTCCATAATCACACTGTGTCTTTCTCAAACATCTGGCAAGTGTCTTTTAGGGATGGCCTAAAATTGTAGAACAGAGAAAATACAAATAGCATAATTATGGCTTTATTTTGGTCAGCTCATGAAATTGAAGGATTAACTGTATGGGCCAGCTGTTAGTCAGGGAGGTGGCTCAAGGTCAGAAGGTTATTCTCTTGACTCCAAAGAAGGTCTCTGTACTAGAAAGAAGAAAGCTTCAGACAGTAGCAAATTGATGTTTTAGCTTAATCTCTTAAGAAAAGAGTTTATGGGATCACTTATGTATACCTACACGTTTTGTCTTATCCCCTTCCTCACAATACCTCTTGAATCCATTTGTCAAATTCAGTGCATTTTGACAAAGATCTGAAGTTCTCCAAGATATTTTGTGCCTTCATGTGTTGAAGCAGTTGACTAAAGGGGGAGACAGTATTTGTTTTCCAGTGAGTGAAAGACTTTATTGGAGGCTTAGATTTGCCAGATAGGGCGAGACATAATGAAGATGCCCATTAAAGGGAGAATTTCTGTCAAAGTTCACCCTATTGACTCCAGCTGTGAAAGATCCATCAATAAGAAAACAGGTTTATTTAGTTATAAATTTTACTGTAGAGGAGATGCAGTAGTACAGATAAGAAGTTCATGTGAAATACACAGTAGTGTGTATACAGAGCTGGGTGTAGTTTGCTGTGATCTGGCTCATCCTGTCCTTTGAGCTGACAGAGGCAGCCTCAGAGCAAGAGTGTGCTAACCATCTTAATGAAGAGATCTGTTTGACCTGATGTCTGCCTTCCAGCAAGGTCTTTATTATCTCAAACACAGAATGATATTCTTGTGTTTGATCTACATGGGAAAAGAAGGTAAATGCTCAGAAAACAATTCCAATAAACACTGTGATCAAAGCTCTCTCCATTTCAGTTCAGTGGGGTGCTTTAACCACAGCTTGCTTAGTGGCTTACATTGAGCAGAGGCTTCATCCTGCAGTAGAAAAAAGGCTGATGCTTAAATCAAGAATTATGTGAAAATGGACATTTAGGGGTTTTTCCTCTGTTGAAAATTCTGGTGTCCAACAGGGGGAGAGTTTTAATTGAAAAACTGCTTGCTGTCCTTTTTTACTTCTCTCTCTTATGAAGTGTCTCCATAATAATCTCTTTTCTTGTTTGTTGCTTTGCTCACTCCCCTTTCCCTTCCCCTGCTTTCTCCAATGCTCTGATCTTCCTGGAACTAACTCTCCTTAGAGGCAACTGCAGTCAGCAGCTAACATAGCTTATCTCCTCTTTCCTGTTTCTTCTGGAGACATTCCCATTCTACCATCACATTCCACTTCTTGTGTCTGAAGCAGCCTTGTGGGTCATTCTCATCAGGCAAGCCCTGCACATCTATTCCACAGTGCGTTTGCAGGGATGCTCTGCTCCAGGACCTACAGGGACACAAGGACAGGGCAGGACTCAGACTAACCCCAGAACTGCATGGCCTCATGTACTGTGGTGAAATGTGTGCAGGGAGCAGGGAATGAGACCAGAGGACACAGGAAACTCCCCTTCTCTCTGGGAAGAGAGTTGAAGGAGCAGCAGGAGCCACTAGATTTGGCTCAAAACTAGAACTGAGAGTCCTGGATCACTTCCTGCCTCCCCAGCAGCCAAAGTTTTACTCTGATCAATTTTCTTTGTAAGAACATGTTTTTACCTGTCTCACCAACACAGCTTTGATATGTACTGCACATATATTTTGTAATAGCATAAAACAGTTTAGAAAAAAAGAATTTAACTAGAGCTGTCAAATTCAGAGACTTTGATCTTTGAACAAGACATTCAGAGTCAGATGCCATAAGTTAAGTATCTAAAATAAATATGTGGCTAGAAGTAGAGAGGAACTTAAAGTGCTGTTGAAATCTGAAAATTAAACACAAAACCCAATCAGAACCAATGCCTGTCACTCTGTCAGAAAAAGAAAAAATAGAAAAAAAACCAAAAAACCTGGCAAACCCAAACAACCAATAACCCACCACCTAATTTAAACAGATCAACAGACTACAACCTTAAAATATATATTTACATTTATCACTGCAATCAAATATAAGGAAGGCCATTAAAGTAGTAATAAATAGTATGTAGGTTCACAGAAAAATGGCATTCATTTACCCCTGCTGATCTTGCTATCTGTGATTGTGAAGAAGATAATAGATTTTAAGCTTTACCTTACTTACCAGGCATGCAGAAAAGTCCAGGTGTTAATGGAAGAAAATGTGGAAGTGAGTGAATTCTTTCATCTGCTCTCCACACCCTTGAGGCAGTTTTTACTTAAGTAAAACCCTTCCTAAATCCCCCTTTAGCTCAGGAAGGGGGATTGCTTGAGACTGTCCCTGAGGGGCTAGTTCCATGCTTATCTGAATGACAGATTCCTGGACAATGGGATACATGAATATCCACACTCCCTCTGTCCAAGAGAATAAAAAGGTAGGAGAGCTGGCAGAATACAGCAATATCTTTTTCATGGGATTATCTCAAAGTTTGCTATCAAAACTATCTTCTTTTCTTTTGAGGGTTTATTGAGGGTTTTGCTGTTGCTCCTTTTCATTATGGATGGGATTAAGAAGATTTTCTGTCAGTGTCGAAAAAGAATAGATTTGCAGAGACTCTGAAACCCACCAAACTTGAAGGTGCCACACATAAGGAGAGGCAGAGTTTCCTAAACCCAGGCTGGTATGCTTGGATCAGCATTCCTGCAAGACAAATGTCTATCCCTGTGTTTTCAAGGGGCACACAGAGAAAAATAAAAATTCTTGACATGGCTTTCAAAGGATTGAAAGAACAGAAGTAGAAAATCATGTTCTCTGTGTGGAGGTGAGATATCTCTCACTCATTTCAGCTATCTCAGGGCTAGGCATCAGGTTTAAGCCAGCCATGCCAGTACTCTGTAGTTTATGAAGAGGCAGGCACCTATAAAGAACAATTAATCTTCTCAAAGAACAGATGTATGAGGGATGAGGAGGAAGTCTGTCTTTCATCAGAGACTACTGGGGGAGCCCAGATGATGAGCTAAGGCCAGATGCCTAACCTTTAGACAGCTGATGATAAAGGAGATGAATCTGTGACTTTATCAGAAGATGAGAGGTGATTGTACTGCTGTGTGACCTGACAAACAAACTGGTTTCTGAAGAATATGTGCTATCAATTTTTTTTAAAATCAAGCTGTAGTCTCTCCTGATAAGAAAAACACATCAATATTTGATACTTAATTCACTGGACAGCCTTTGCATGAGTTTCTCCACTAGTTTTGGACAATTACTTTTCTGACAGCAGAACTGGAACATGTCTAGCCACAATTCCTTACAAAAGAGGAGAGAAGAGAGGATCATGAAAGAGACAAGCTTGCTATTAAAGTATATTACACTCAATAACTGCTCCTTTAAGGATGAGGGTGTTAAGCTGCTGCTCTGATGTGTCAGCTTTTTAAAGTATAGCAGGAATGGAAATAAAGAATCACAGGATATGCTGAGTTGGAAGGGACCCATCAGGATCACTGAGTCTAACTCCTTGCCCTGCATGGGACATCCCATGAATCCCACAAGGAGCCTGAGAGCATTGTCCAAACACATCTTGAGCTCTGTCAGGCTCAGTGCTGTGACCACTTCCCTGGGGAGCCTGTTCCAGTGCCCAGCCACCCTCTGGGTGAAAGAACCTTTACCTGATATCCAACCTAAACCTCCCCTGATTCAGCTTCAGACCACTCCCTCGGGTCCTGTCTCTGGTCATGGGAGTGGAGAAAATGGGGTTCACCAGCACTTCATGCAGTCATGGGAATGGATTATTGAGATCGAGGCTCTTGCTGACCTTAGAACAATACTAATGGCACAAAACAACATACCAAGCACTAGGGGGCTTTCTTCCATAACCCTCATACTGTTTCATAGCTAGATCTAAGAATCGTAAAATCACAGAATCAATGACTTGGATTGGAAGGGACCATAAAAATCTTATAATCCAACGCCTCTGCTGTGGGCAGGGACATATTTCACTAGACAATGTTGCTCAAAGCCCTACTTCCAGGGATGAGGCAACAACAGCTTCTTTGGACAACCTGTTCCAGTGCCTCATCACTCTCACAATAAAGAATTTCTTTCTAGTATTTTATATAAACTTACACTCTTTCAGTTTGGAGCAATTCCCCCTTGTTCTTTCACTACAGACTCTAAATAGTCTCTCCCCATCTTTCTTGCAGGCTTCCTTCAGGTGCTGGAAGGTTGCAATAGGCTCACCTTCTCTTTTCCAGACTGAACAATCCCAATTGTTTTAGCTTTTCCTCACAGGAGATGTTCTCCATCCCTCTACTCATCTTGGTGTCTCCCTCTGGGTTTGCTCCAACAGGTCAATGCTGTTCCTATGCTGAGCATTCTGGAGCTGGATGCTTAAGAAGAATGACACAGGCATCTTGAACTACCTAAAAACCCATTTTCTTGTTCATATAGTCTAAAGATTCTCATATGCAGGCCATTCACACACTAAACCACCCAATTTTCACACCTCAGTGCTTTTTCCCTATACAGAATATCATCTTGTAGAACCCTTGTTCTCAGGAGAAGGTTCTGAGCTTTGCACCAACAAGAAGTAGAAGATGAGTGCTTGAAGCCTTCAGTCAAGTATAACATTTCTCTGGATACAACCCTATGCTCCTGTTTCTATCAGGTAGTTGTAAATAACCTACCTGCCACACAATGACATTCAATGTACTTCCTTCTCCCCAAATTTTCTGTTGGAAAACTGCTTTCTGCTGTAGTAAGACACTTCTGTTTCCATTCCAAGGGATCAGGAAGTACTTTTGCATTTAACCTGCAGACAATGAAACTTTTCACTGGGCCAACCTCTTTCCCTATAAATCTTGTCAGTAAAAGAGAGGAACTCACTTGTCAGTATCTAAGCCTTCTACAGCTACTTATGGGTAAATCTGGGCAGGTGTGGTGCAGTTTTGGGTTTCCTCCTGTAGGCCTGCAGCCATATGATTCTTTGCAGAAGACAGACAGAAAATTTATAGCTATGCAATTATTGAATAAGCTGCAATGAGTCCTGGGGAAGCCTGTATGTAAAGGAATCCCTGCAGAAAAAGATTATTTCATCTTGTTTTTATGTTAGTCTTCTGCATTGATAATCAAAGCAATTATATCTACAAAAATATCCTGGCTATTCATTTACTTAGGAATGTTTTAATTTTCCTGCCATCAGTGGAGAATGTCAAAACTGTATTAAATCTGTTGATTTTCATTCATCTGCTTGACAAAGTAAATTCAGTTTTTACAGAATATTTCCCATCAAACTTAAATTAGCCCCCGTGTAAATAACTGAAACAGATACAATCAGCTGTCATAATGAATATATTTAACCCTATTCTTTCTCCACCTGGGGCAGCAAAAGCTGTTCAGTTCAAAAGACCAGGGATGTGACTATATAAGACAATAAATCTATTTCTAACACTTTGATACATGATCAAAAATTCTGCAATCATATGAAGTAAAGCACTGATATAGTTCATGGTTTTGTTTTAATCACTGTGCTGGTCACTTTGCTAATTTAAGCTTGTTCCAAAAAATGTGACTGGCTAATTTAATTCCAGGAGTTCAGCTAGTAGCCCTGCTCCTGCTGCTGGCATCCAAATGGAATTAGCTTCTATATGATTGTATGTGCCTACCTGACCTCAATCATCCTGAAACTCCTCGTGTCACCTACCTGGACTGGACTGGAAGAGCCAGCCAGACTGACATCACTGTGGCAGCTCTGCACAGAGGGGCAGTGAATTTAGTCAAAGAATTTTAATGGACCATTTTGGCTTTTTCTTATAGATGCAGAACATGCAAGGGAAAAAAAATGTTGGTTTGAGGTTTTTTTTCATGAATGTGTATTTCAGAATATGTCTCTCAGAAATTTTGCTTTTAACATTCTATAACTGGGGGGGGAAAAGGCTTTTACAATAAATAACTTCTAGACTAGTAAAACAGATGGGGAAAAATTAGCATTGTAATCACATTACACACTTCGGATATTTTCAGAACATTTCACTTTCACAATTTGCATTCGTTTACTGGTATTAAAAGTTGGAGATTTGCTCTTTTCATCCTTATCTGTGAAAGGGCCTCCTTCATTTGTTTGTTTATCTTTTTTGAAAAGTCTAAATCTTACAGTTTGAGAAAAACAGCTTCTCCCTCAGCATAACACTCCCTATCGACTTTAAAAGCCTGTCAAACATCTTTCTGTAGATCTGATTTATTGAAGCCATGCCAAAGGTGGACGGCACAACTCCGTGCTTACTTGACCAATTCAAAGGGGGTGTTTATGGGCAGACACTGTGGCCTAGAGGATGTTATCTCTTTCCCACCCCCTGCCAGGATGGAATCTGACACTTCTCACTTCGTTGATGTTTTCTTCTCCCTTGCCCCTGGCTGTGGCTAAGTGATTGTTTATGGCAGATACTTTAAATCATTATCACCTCCTGGGCCTTTGAGCACAGCTACATAATCTGCTGTTGCATCAAGGAAACTCTTCTTTCAGTACAAAACAAGGCCAAATGTTTATCTGGTGAGATGACAGTCAAAGTGTCTCCTCTAATATTTAAAAACAAACAGCAGTGCCCCTGCTCTGTCGCAATGAGCATCTGCTGGCTGAAGCTGAGCAGGATTCCTGACACTCTGCAGTATGTGACAAAGGAGTCCTTGGATGCTTGTTTTTAAAACATTAATAAATACTCAGGAAACTTGGAGGGTGGTAGAATGTATCAATAAGCTCCCCAAAATATGGTTTGCTTATGGCACTGCCTTAGCACTTAGAGCCCTGGTTTGCAGTGGTGGTGCCATCACACCAAGGAGAGATTTGCTGTACCCAGCAGTGACTGCAGCAGACAGCTGGCAGAGCAGAAGGAGGTGCTGGGAGCACCAGGAAGGCCATGACCTCTCTGCCCGACTTGGGAAACCAAAGCCTGTTGTTGCTCCCCGGGGGAAGACAGGAGAATGAGGGCTGTAATTAGTGATTACCAGACAACCATGTCCTGGGCTGCATCGAATGATGCTATTCACCCCCCTCTACTCTGTTCTTGTGAGATCTCACCTGGAACACTGTGTCCAGTGCTGAGACCCCCAGTACAAAACAGGCATGGAACTGCTGGAGTGAGTTCAAAGGAGGCCACAAAGATGCTCTGAGGGCTGGAACACGTCTCCTGGGAAAACAGGCTGAGAGAATTGCAGTGGTCCAGCCTGGAGAATGGAAAGAACTTATAGCATTTTGCAGTACCTAGAGGGGCTACAAGAGAGCTGGAGAAGGACTTTTTACAAGGTCATGTAGTGATAGGACAAGGGGTAATTATTTTAAACTGAAAGAGGGTAGGTTTAGATAGATATAACACAGAAATTCATCATTGTAAGCGTGTTAGGACACTGGCAAGGTTGCCCAAAGTGACTGCCTCATCCCTGGAAGTGTTCAAAGCCAGGCTGGATGGGGCTTTGAGCACCCTGGTCTAGTGGAAGGTGTTCCTGCCTATGGCAAAGGGATCAGAACAACATGGTCTGTTAGATCCCTTCCAACCCAAATGATTCTGTGAGTAATTTTATTAAAACAGCCTCTCCCTGAATTCCAGTGACTACAGTTATGACCTTACCAGCACCCTGGGAAAAAGTGCTCCTTCAGAGTGGTTTCCACAAACATACCCTGGCTCTTGCCTCCTTGATTGTGCCTCTCATCCTCTTAGTTCTCCTCCTCAAGGCAGCAACATTCAGCTTTTTAAGGGGTTAAAGACCTTTGACAGGCCCAGTTAACTGCCATAGCAAAGCTCACAGCTCTCTAAGGGTTTCTAGGAGTTTTCAAGTAGTTTCTTGGCAGAGGGGAGTTCAAAGGAAGCAATGGAAGGATCCCTGTCAGTCGGCTGGTAATAATTATATAGCTCCTCTTACACATTGAGGCCAGGGGTATTTTCTGGGAAGTTTCTATTTGAAAAGGACTTTGAAAACAAAAGTCTCACCTACTGGAAGGACTCAAGTGGGTGCTGAATATTTTCTGAATGGAAATTGGCCCAAATTTCCAAGTCTTAGGAATCTTAGGTCACTTGTTACTAAGTGAATGAGAAAAACACTGTCAAATATTACTGCATAAAACCCTAAAATGAGAGTTTGCTTTAGAATCCACATGGAATTTTGTATTGGAATTGAAGTTTAATGATTTACTTGATAAGGAGCTGGTATTACAGTAGAAGTTGATGGATAGGCGTAAATTCTGGTCAAAATTATGTTCCTCAAGGCTTTTGCACTGACCATAGCTTTTTGGAGCCTTTTTTTAAGGAAGTGGACGGAGAGAGAGGGGAGGAATAGGGGACAGTGATTAGGAAAGAAATAAGCAGTTTTCATGGATATTCCCATTCTTCAAAGGGGAGCTTGCTGTCCAAAAACATTAACATCAACAGAAGTGTAATGGGTTTACATTTCTGGTTAACCATACAACACAGCTGTTACCTCACTTCACTGTTCAATATATTGCAGGTTTAGTGCATGAAATCACTCTGACATGCAAACTAATCCAAAACATGGTAGCAGGAATAAATACAGCTAAATAAAGAAGTCCTGGTTGTGGCTTTGAAAGATTCCTACTGTTGCACTGCATTGAAAACGTCCAGAGTTGTCAGCACAGGCAAGGCTGACTCTCAGCATGGGTGCCTAGGAAATGTTTTAAACAGCTAAAGGATCTGCAGTTACAGTTTGAGCCAGAGACACAGTAGTTGTTTTGTCCTTTCTATTATATTACCCCTTTCACAGTAATTGCCTGACAAAGGCAGTGGTGGGGAACAGCATAGTAGCATTTTTGTTGACTTTGCCTCTGTGAGCATGAATTAAAGGAAAATCTCTCTGTGCATAGGAGCAGTTAAAAGGTAGCTTTTGTTTTCTAGCTTGGGATATCAAGGACCAGACATGGACTATAATGACCTAATGAGATTTACATTTTCAACACTGAAAGAGAGCTTGAGTCTGGCCTTTTCCTTATTCTTTTGGCTTTGCATTTAATAACCATATTGAATATATTACCTTTGCACTCATGTCTTTCAGTCAAAGTATTCCTGATGTTGTAGTTACATCTCCAAAACCTAACTCAGCAAGCTAAGCCTGAAAGTACATTCAATCACCCAGATCCAAAACTTTGTAAATTGGACCTGAGCAATCACATTTTTTCCTTTCAGCTGACCGATTTATTCCTGGATAGATTTCATTCTCCTTGCTGAGCCTGAACTTCCTAAGCATTACTCTCTGCATTTATTTCTCATGCTTTATAAATAAACTGTTCTTTACCTTATTGCAGTCTCTGATACAACCTCACATCAGTCTTCTTCTTGCCCTATTTTTACCTGTATTTTTTCTTTTTGTTTAATCTGATCATTATTTACCAAGCTTTGCCTTCTCCTTCTGCTGCCTCAAAATCTTACACAGTCCATTCCTTTTCGTCTTGCTTTACTTACCTCTCCCTTTCATGACCTTAGGATACAAATTACTTCCTTCAAAATGGATCACTCATACTTACTCTTTTACCTCAGCAATTCCAGACTGGATAGTCAGTTTGGAGTTATTTGTCTAATATCCCCCTTTTGAAGTTCTAATGCCAGTTTGAACTGCAATGTGTACTAATTTCTCCTAGTATCGCTTCTGCTCACTTTTCTCCAAAGTTGTTAGAAGCTTCGCTTCTCCATGTTCACATTCTTGAAGTCATTTCAGTTTGTCTTCTCCTTGCCTCCCACGCTTTCAGACTTCCAGGGGTTTTTTTTATCATCTTCTTGTCCAATATTGTCAAACTTCTCTCTCTTCAAACTTTTGTTCTGTGGTTAATCAGCCACACATTTCTGCTATACCTTGCTTCAATTAATGTAGGCTTTAGCTTATCAGATTTTTTATGAAGGTGTAAATACTGTATTTGTCCATAACTTGCTTACAATGTCTCCTGGGGAATCAAAATATTTTTTCACTATTAGTGTTTCAGTCACTGTCAGGTTCTTGTCCAATTAATTTTTTAATTCCAATGTCTGAACAAAAAGCTTTAGAGAATGGCTTGATAGTAATTTTTTAACGCTTTTCTTACCCCTATGATTTTTTCTCTGGGTATTAAAAGTATATGAAAAAGGCCAATTCCACACTGAGGAGAGGTGATGGTACTGTACTTTGATGTATGAGCCACTGTTATGTGGGACTTGAAACATCCTGAGTCAAATATTAAATCCTTGAAACAGAGCAAGATATTTAGAACATTATTTTTTACCACCAACTCCAGCTGGAGAACTTTCTTAAATAAACTCCTCAGTCTATGATTCTTTAATGTTGATATCGCCTATGAAACCTCGTCCACTCTTCAAAATACTGCAGTGCTCAAATGGCAAGCAATAAGGATCTGGAAATCCAAGCTATTAGATTAAAGAGTTATTTATTTTCCTCAGTTCAATATTCCTCAGTATGACAGAGAGAATTTTCACTGTAAATTATATTTCAGATTACCCTGACCAATGAATTATAGGGAACCACTTGCTCTAGGGATGTCAAAATTAATTTATGCAAAAGGATTATGATTTTCATAACTTTCTTTTCTAAATCTGGCCATATTTTTGAAGTGACCAGAACACACTGCATATAGTGATTGATTTTTGAAACTCACACAGCTAATTCCATCTACTGTGACCAAGAAACAACCTGACTTTGGTGGCATTTTTTTTTTTTGTACATACCCTGATCTATGTAAATCTAGAACCAGAGGAAGAATACTGAATGGCATTATTGGAATTTTTATTGTGCTCTTGGAGATCTAGAAGAGATTTATTTGTATGTTTGGTTTGGTTTATTTCCCTTCTTAAGTAACATTATTTAACTGTAATAAGGGGGAAAGGGGGCAGGGGGAGGACAAATAGAAGAAATAAATAAACTCACATTTGAAGATTATGAACACAAAGATATTATGAATATAAATTCTGTTTCCAGCATGAAATAATCTACACACAAACCATGAAACCCTATAATTAACAAGAAGGATTTACAGAAATGTATCCTCATTGGAATTTGGACTCTAATATGGCCAATAGTTGAGTGCTTTTATTTCATGAAGAAGGGAGTTCTGCTGTAGTCAAACTCTTATTTGAAATATGAACTCTTGTGAGTAGAAGGAAAGGGTTATCCTTTCAATTCTACCTTCTAGCTTGATGAGTATTTCTTTTCCGCTGACTGTAGTCACAGCTACTTGTTAAAAGACTTTAATACACAGTGCAACGGAACGGAACATCAGTGCTGCATCTCTGGGGAACACCATTCATACTGTCTTAGATCATAACCCAAAATGAGCTGTTGATCTCACCAGTTCTCATTTGTTTGCAGTATAAAACCACCACATGGTTTTGCACAAGAATTCCCTGTCCAGGGAAAGCTGTGGCTTTTGAAGGGTGTAGCAGGTTTAGTATATAACTGAACACAGGGAATACACAAATGGCAGTGTTGTTTAATCACTGAACTAATTTACACATGGAAGAAATATGTTACTTGTGTTTTCTACCACCAGATACCTTCCTGGCTTGATTATTTTTTCATTCTCTTTAAATTCTGTGATCCTTTCTAATGAAGGGTTTCTTATTTCCAATCAGCATTGTGGACACAGTCTAGTCAGAGTATCTATGAGTTCATTGTCTAGATGTTTGCATCATTTAGTAATAAACACAGCTGACACTGTTTTAGCTGATCAAGTCAAATTAAACCTTCCTTTCTCAGCAAACAAACCTGACCTGAAAGACAATAACACCTTGGTCTATTGCATGGCCTCTCATTATTTTCTGAAATCAATGTTAAATGAATAGGATGTTGAAAAAGGTTGCTTTGGCTTTTGTGCACGTGAAACTTGATTCTGCCCTGCACTGTTGCATGGTAATTAACTCTTCACTATTGGAAGTCAACACACAATTACATTTTCTATGTCAGTGTTCAAATTTTGAGGAGGAAGTATTCAATTAGCATTGTCAAATAAAAATGTAGACATTTTCTATAGAGAAGGAACTTTTTGTTGATTTAGAGTCAAGGGGTGTCAAAGGCACAGCAGGAAATTGCCATTAGCCAATCTGGACTTTCTCAACATGCAGCTCTACATCCCATAATCATCAGCTTCTGAAGGAGAGCAATTTAGGTAGCAAGTCAATCACATCTGTAACTTTGGCCAACCCATCTATGGCATGCATCCACAGATGGGATGAAGATTGCTTACACATTCCAGCTCCTGGACCTACTGCTTGACTCTTCTTTATCAGATGTGCCAAACACCATTGGGAGGCTGTTGTTATTTTGGAGGCAAGAGATTACTGGCTTATCTTTAAAGTTAAACCAGCTGCTTCATTTTGTACAGCCTATACTGAAAATATTCAAGGTTGCATTTGGTAATTCATATTTATTGCCATATTCAGGAGATGAAATTGTTGAAAATTTGGATTAATATTCAAATGGAAGACTGAGTCATATGGAATGTTTTTAAGCAAATTTAGAAAGATGTGCTGAGTATGAGCCCACAATTTATTTCCAAAAACAGTCGGTATTGGAGCCATGTGTCATATTTATCCCATTTTTTCCACCACACAACTGATGCTCTGTGCTATGCACGCAATGATTGTGAAGCCATAAACTCTGACTGACATTGTGCAGCAGCTGTACCATGGGGGAGGAATGGACTTCCAAATGTCCTGCTCACTCAGATGTATGGAAATTTAGCTCACAGATGTCTACCTCATAGAAAAACCTTACAGAACTTAATGGAATGAAAATTTTAGATTATGGTGATGAGGGTAGACTGTGCCCTTATTTATTAGAAACTGCAACTATTATAGTTTTCACTAAAAAATGGTTAGACTCAACATTAAAAGGTGCAATAAAGACTCGCTTGGTTTCTCTTGGAGATTCAGGTTAGTTGCAAACTCAAGGATTAGAATTAAACAAATTAATTAGTTAAACACAGGCTGATATAAAGTATCTTCCCATTCTCACTTTTTTCTTTCATTTTCCTCTGTATGTATGTGAAATGATTCAGCTCAGATATAATTTCTATAACTTTTAAATTGAATTGAATGATTGGAGTAAATAGTACAAATAGTAAATACTTTGGTTAAAAATGTACCTTACATGGAGGGGGAACTTTGCTGAAAGTGAGTAGGTAAGTATGGGTAACAAGAAATATCATGAGGTAAATGTTAACTTAAAACAGCAGCCTTTGTGTATTTATTGCCTAAAGAAGGCACATCAAGAGATAAAGCTAAACATTTCTCCAGGCTGTATGCTCCATGCAATCAAATGTCTTAGAGGGGCTCACAGCAAGACTTGCCAAATAAATGTGCTGATCTTAACCTGACTTGCTGTTTTTTTCACATGAATTTGCCTTTACATTGGTTAGAATAACTGCTGAATCCAGAGCCAGGCTAATTTTGGCAAGAAATTCCAGAAATGCTGAAAGGACTAATATATACAGTGATAGAATCATAACTCAGCTGACAGATGGAACCAATTCTGTTATGCTGGTCTGTACTTGTCCATTACCAAATCATCCCTGGCTCAAAAAAAGTAATTCAAATCAGGGAATACTTTTCAATTTGCACATAACAAAAGACCATGTGTTCTTACCTTGAATAGCCATGAAAATTGAGTTTAAATGTTTGGAAGTTGCTGTCGAGTTTTAAGTTAGGTTCAGCCTTCTCCTGGCGATGCAGTTGCAAATCCATGATGACAGAATAACTGATGGTATGTCACACCACTGATGAGATAATGTCATTACTGATCTACATTTTAATAACACAGCAAACACCATGATTACTTCTCTACTGGTGACCTAATCTCCCACTTCTGAAAGAATAATAAATATCTTGCCTTAGAGGAAAAAACACACACAAAAATAAACCATTTTAAAGAAAGTTGAAGCCATAGTCTCCCAAATTTTATGTTATGCAACCTTTTGTTATGGTATGGGCAGTCATCAGTTTTCCTAACTGATAGAAATATAGCTATGTTTGCAGTACAGCAGAAAACTGGTTATTTGATTTTTATAACCTTAAGAGAAGATTTTACTAAATATTAAGTGGGTGTAACCTCCTTTGCAGATGAGATCAGAATACTAATAGAGATGTATTAGTATACTTAAAAAGACCCAAAATTGAAAAGTCTGTACTGTGGGAAAATACAGTCGTTCAGGAGAAATCTTATTCTAAACTTGAAGAAAAACCAGAAAAGTCTGAAATTTCTCCTGGAAAACAAAATTCCTAAAAATTTTACCAATGATTCTGGCATTGGAGGTTTAGCTGCTACCCTGACTCTCAGGAAGACCCTGATAGTGCTGAAGGACATAAGATTTGGTAGCATGGGGAAGAAAGATTTCCCAGTGTCTGCATAAGAAACACAGAATATTAAGACAGCCAGAGGGCTCTCCCACAATCACAGATTTGTGACAGACCCGGAAAGTTCTCCATCTATCTGCACAGCAAGATAGTTACAGAGTATAAGGTCTTGTGAACCCAAGAAATGCCTGAGCAAGTAGTCTCAGGACCATGAAAATATTCTACTGGTAAATTATCAGGCAAGTGGGATACATTTGTGATCACATTTGAGGTCATCCATCCTTCTCATCCAAGTCCCCTATTTACCACAGGGAAAAATATATAGAGATAGTTAGATTAATATTACATAAACAAAGATTCATATAAATTTGTATGATCTTCTGGAAAGAAAAAGTCTCTGCAGGAATCCAGATGGAAAATTTCTACTTCAAGTTTTCTTTTTCAGACCTTTCCTCTTCTTTTCTTTCCTTGATTCTTCTCAGCTGAGAACAAACCTTTAGAACTGAAGATATGAATTGTTACTTTTTCTCTCTGTTGATAAAAAGAAGTAAAATTTGTTGACTGTAGTATCACGTGGAACGTATATGAAAGCAGACATGAGAAAAATAATTCAAAGGCTTCTTGCTTGCTCAGGTGCTATTAAGTAGGGCTTGAGAATTAGAATGTGGCAGTGCTTTTCATGCTGATTTTTACAGTGTGTGTGTAAAGGATGATAAATGTTTTTCTGGCTATTTGCAGTAATGAGTTGGAGATCTCTACACGTGATAAAGTTCACTTCTCTATCGTGTGAGTAAGTAGTGCCATAAATTTTTTAATTTTTTTTTTTTTTTAATTTATAAAAATTAGAATTTTCATCAGGGACAAGTAAGTATCCAGAGAGTGCAATTATCACTACAACTGACTGAATGCTTTATCTATATTGTTTGTGGATTAGGAAACTGAATTAACTACTGGCTTGCTCTGATCTAGTCTGGATTTTCTTCTCCTGGAGAAAAGGAAACATTTTTTTTTTCTGAAAACCACTGTACAAGCAAAAATATTTTTCAGGTCACTTTAGAGCTTTGTCCTATTATTAACAGAATTATGAAGAAAAGGTAATACATATAGGACAAGGAGCCAAAGTTAGAAGACCAGAGGTAAAGCTTTGGTGGAGATGGTAACAGATCTGTCATTCTTGGCTCTGCTGGGTGATTTCATTACTGAGAAATTAACACCTCCTGAAGTTTAGCCTGAAAATACATGTAAAAAAAACCCCTAAATATACTGCGGCCTCAGTGTGAGTTTTGGCATTATGAGTTCTGTTACTGAATAATTTTTTAAAATAATATATTTTATTTTTTATTAGATCTTCAGAATTTCAGACCATGAGACATTCCACTCAAACCAATGGAAAATATGTCACCAGCTGGCTCTTTGTATTTGTTATACCCCAGTTAAAAATGCTATTCTCTTCAATGACACAATGCCACAAAACATGAAAGAGTTTCCTTCCCCAGATTCTTGGTGCAAGCTGCAAGAATATAATTAGATCTTGTTCATGTAAGCTCGAAGATGAAAAATTTTGTGTTCAGAGCTTTGTTGTTTTTAAGAGAGGTACAAGTCATGAAGTGTGTCCTTCAGAACTTGAAAATTGTCTAGAAAATGGTTAAGAATACCAGTCAAACCTCCTAGTTGTTCAAATGTCTCCATTTGTCTCATCATTACCCTGTTTGTATGATTCTGCTTATAGGCTTGTTAAAACTGATTCAGGTGAAGACTACTTCCACAAGTAGTCGGAATTCCTGCCTGAATCTGATCACTCCAAAATTGCTTGAGAAGAATTAGCAGTCAGGAATAACACATCTAATTTTTTTGCTGGCATTATGCAAGATGAGTGGCAAGATATTTGCAAGATATCAAGAAGGGTGGAGTGACAGGGTGGGAATAAATAAAAAAGAATGAACCTTTCATGACGCTTCCCTGTAAGATTAAAATACAGAATATTTGTTGTACTAGGCTATTAGCAAAATTAATTGTATGATTTTACTGATCCCTTAGGAAGAGTTTATTACCATCACTCTTTAATAGAGATACCAGTGATGGATGAAAAAGTTAGTGATGGATAAAAAGATAAAATTACTCTTCTTTTATGTGAACTTAGTGTTTTGTCACATTGGTTGTTGGAAATGATGGTTTATATGTTAGTTATAGCAATAGTTCTG
The DNA here is from genome assembly GCF_049639895.1 of Pseudopodoces humilis. Lineage (NCBI taxonomy): Eukaryota > Metazoa > Chordata > Aves > Passeriformes > Paridae > Pseudopodoces > Pseudopodoces humilis. Next base: position 65,190,162 of record NC_142204.1, on the reverse strand, counting down.
ATTCAGATTTTCATAAGCAATTAAACCTGAGATATGGTGAATCAAAACCACTTCAGTTTAGATTCACAAAGGGCTAGATGTGACCTTATCATGAAGAAAAAATTCAATAGCATTCAGTTTCATATACCCTCTTTTCCCTCCAAGGCTGAGTCCTCCCATCCTTCCATAGAGTCAGTGTATTTGTAGGTGTGGTAAAATTCTTAAGAGTGGGACCATATTCAGTTTTATTTCAAATTAGGAAGTGTTAATTGTGAACCTGAAAAATAATCTTTGTATACCAGTAAGATTCCATGACATATTTCCATAATAAACCTGAAGACAGCAGCAGGTTGTCCTGCTGCTTTTCAGCTTATCCTCTCTGATAGCACCTGTACAGAACACAACAGTTTTAAATTCTAATTCAGTCCATGCTTTGCTGATGAAGGAAGCTGGAAGAAAGAGAAAGGATTTGGCAAATGTGAATTTTCTTGTGGATTTCAGGGTCCAACCCATAAGGGATTTTCTTCAGTAAATCCAAGGGACAGCTGCCTATAGAAACCCTGATCTGACTCAGGAGCTCTTCTGACATTACTGGTATGCGCTGACAGCTCTCTGGCTGTGATCCATTTTACTCAAACCTTCTTTCCCTGAATGTGCATCCAACACCAGGACTTGCTCCATTCAGCCTTTGCTAAATATATTAAAATTGTTAAATTCTGTTCACCAAAGGCACTCTGGGAAGGGCTCAGGTCGGGGAGAGCTCGTTGGGAGTCAGTTGAATGTCGGTTGAGTGCCCGTTGTCAGCGAGGCCGTGATTGGTTGGGGAGGTGTGAGAGCCATAGGAACAGAGAGCTGATTGGATGCAGGGACACGTGACCAACCACACTGCAGCTGCAGCAGCCAATGAGTGCTTTTCTTGGGGAGGTTTCAGTGAAGTTCTGTTAAGGTTCGGTTAAGTTCTGTTTGGTTTCAAGTATAGAAAAGACCTGGTTTGCTACAGTAAATCTTGGGATGTATGAGGAGGTCTGTGTGCCTTTGTTCCCCATTGCTATGCTTGCTCCATTCAGTCTGCAGCAGTTCCACAGTAAAGATGTTGTTAAATTGGTCACACCTCTTGACAACACTTCCACGTTAACGTTTTTATATGTTCAAATATATTTGTCAGCTTCCTAAGGAGTGCAATGTCCATAACAAAGGGGACAAGACATTCATGAAAAAAATGAGAGACCTTGAACTGCAGTGGCATGAACATCTCTGGTGCAATACCAGTGTCATGGCATGGGCCCAAAAAACACACTAGTATTGATACCAACAGGCTTAGGAAACACACAGAGCATGGTGAGGCATTCCCAAAGAAGGAAAACTGACAGTGCAAAGGAGAATTAATACCAACCAGGTGGACCTCCTTAGTTACTTCATTAGGGCTGCCTCCTGTTTTCAAGGCCTAAAAGAACAGCTTGGCAACAGAAAAACATCCAGATTGTTTACCTAAGCTTGCTCTTACTGATCATTGCTTTCAATTTCCATCTTAGTGTTACTGCATACTACCCAACAGTTAAAATCGGCACCTGAGTTACACAATAGTGTTTCAGTGGCAACACTGAATGTGTGTGTTCCAGCCTTCCCCTCCCTCAGCATGCCCCTCACACACACAGCATGTTTGCACTTGCATCAAAACTCACATCCAGACCCGCAGTTTAACCACCTGCAATAATTCTGGCCCTGGCAAATCTAGCCCTGGATGGATTGTACAGCAAGAAGCCATGGAGGCCGTGCTTCTCCCCAACTTGAAGCATTGCTCCAGAGGCCACACAGCTGTGTAGCCAGGCTGTAAGGCTCAGTGACACACTGATAGAGTGCCTGCCACCGAGAGCACATGTCCTTGTGGAGGGGCTGATGAGCACTGGAGCTGGGGCAAGGGAAAGGGAAGTCTCTGCACCTGGGGGCAGAGGAGAGGGAAAAACAGTGGGTGGGTGTGTTTGGGGGGAGGCGAGCATGGAGGGCCTTCTCCTCCGTCCACAAGCAAGGCCAAAGGGGCTGTGGTGGGGGCAGTGCCTGCCCAGCAAAGAAGGCAAAAGGCAGTGACCTCAGTGAACACCGTTCCCTTTCAGTGGAACAGCAAGTTCTGCTGTTGGCAGTGATCCTCCTTTGGGAGGTTCCCGCTTGTTCTCTCCACAGGGAACTACTTGTTCCTGTCCCCACAGCAGGCTTCTCTCTCTGACATAGGCCACAGCAGCTTTCTTTTCCATGCTCTGAATGAGGAGGACTTTCATAATCACAGTGGGAGGGCTGAGTAATTAATATTTTATCTATTTTGACCATCATAACTTCTGGTTGAATTCAAGAGGCAAAATATATAGTCCTGCTTTAAAGTGCTACAGAAGTGGAATACCAAGACCTGACTGCTGCACACAATCACTGTTTGAGTCACTTAATAATTTTTTCAGGTAGCTGCACTGGATGGACATTCTTTAAGAAATGGTGGGTTAAATAAAAAGGACACATTTCAGGCAATTTGAGAAACTTTTCTCCTTTTATTTTTTCTTCACACACATATATATGTATATATTACTGAAAGGCAACTGTTGCCCTGAAAACTCAGCTTCTGAGCTTGCTGGCATGGTTTTCTGAAGACTTTCCCAGGACAGTAACTGTAAACATAGAGATGTGTACATTCTTTCTGATACACATCTTTTAATGGACATCTTTCAAGGCCAGTGAGGTTGGGAAGGTGTTATCCTGACTATCCAGTCCCTGGCCATGGTCAGAAACCTTTAAGTCCTGGGAGAAGAAATAAACTCTCTCTTCCTTTCAGCACACCTCGAGCTGTGTTTGTGTGACCTATTCATCTCCAGCAGCAACAGGGCAACCATACCAGGGAGGTTCAATTGCCTAAACTAACTGTAACTGGAACATCATTTTATACTAACAATCCTAAAAGACCTCTTGAGGCAATGCTAATGAACACAATTCCTACTATGAAAACTTGGACTACCTGTTCTCCTATGGTAAAGTGAGGTAAAACTATTATCTACTCTGAGGTAAAAATATTATCTATTTCCATATACTGAGATAAACTACATTTTTACAAAAGCATTAAAAATACAGGTTACTAAATAAATACAATAATTCCCTAACAGGCTATGTTTTTCAGTCTTTGAGGTGTGCCAAGCGACCTCTGTCGGGTTCAGTGTCTTCCATGAGGACGTGTAGGTGGAGCCAGTTCCTGCCTTGTAGACATAAGCAACATCATAACAGCATCATTGTAACCGGAAAGTGAAGGGCAAGGCAACTCAGAGATGTGTGTCTGTACAAGGAATCCATGGGCTGCAGCATCTTCCTTCCGCAGGCGCAGGAAAGCAGCTTCAGGATTGCCAGTGACAAATGCAGCAACTGTGCAGTGTTCACGTGGCTGCCATTGGGTGTGAGCCTCCCCAGCACAGCTCTGTGCAATGAACTGCTCTCAGTGGCTGGAGAGCAGCATCCAGAGGCGAAATCGCAGCTGACCATAAGCTTGCATCGCCTCTCTGTGGGCAGCTGGATTTCGGGCCAGGAGATCAAAGAGGTTGAGTGGCTCAACCCCTTGCAGTGCTGGTGGCAAGCTGATCTCTGCAGGAAGCCTCTCATTGCCAAGCACAAAGTGCTCCAGGCGTTTCAACTGCAGGCAGCGGTGCAGGTATGCCATGATGTCCCACAGCCGCCGCGCAAATTCCCTCCTGCTCCACCGGGACAGCAGTACAGTGGTCAGCACGTGCATGACCACTGTCTTCCAGGTAGAGCTGGAAAAACCTGTGCCCCTCAGGATGCAGGTGAAGACCTGCAGGCATTTCAGGTGCAAATTCTCACATGGCACCTGCCTGGCAATGTGACGGAAGAATTTCGCCTCTGCCACAGCGTATGTCTCAGGCCACGCTGTGCTTGCGATGAAGTTGGCCTCAGCAGGCTGGCTGCTCACAGAGATGCTGGAGCTGCCTTTCTGGGCCTCTGTGGGCTGGCTGACCACAAAGATGTCAGAGTCCCCTTGGCGCACCCCAAAGAGCATCTCCACCTTCAGGCTCTTCTTGCCTTTGCTCAGCCGGAATTGGCAGGACCGGCTGCAGGGCTGAAACACCAAGTGCCAGGAGTATGACTGAGGCACATGCAGCCACGAGGACCTCACCAACTGGTGGAACCAGCGGGAGGTTTTCTCCACATCCAGGTAGGAGCCGGTGCAGAGTGTCTCTAGGAGGCTGCGCTTCCGCTTCCGGCACAGCTCCTCCTGCGAGTGGTGCACGAAGCACAACAGCTGCTTGCCCAGCTGCTCCCTCTTGCACGTGCACACCAGCTCCACACGGACGCTGAAGGTCCTTGCTGCCACCTGCCCTGCGCTGTTAAGCTCCGGGTGGAAGGCATGCCCTGGCGGGGGATTCAGCGGGATCAGAACCCGGTACACCCCATCCCACTCACGGGGACTCCAACCCTCAAAGGCACTGCCCACCCCAATGGCTTCTTGAGGCACTGGGTAGAAAGTATTGCTCACGCTGTCCACAAAGACACGCGTGAAGCTTTCCATCAGCTCAGCCGTCACTGAGCGACCTCTCTCCAGGTCCTCCACCGGCCACTCTATGTGATCCACTAAAAGGATGCCTTGCTTATTCCCAGCATCTTGGCCGTCTTCTCTTTCTTCAGTTCCACCCCTGCCACTTTCTTCTTTGCCACCATCACTGCCTTCTTTTTCACTGGCAGCCACACTACCTTGTTCATCTTCTTTTCTGTCCTTGTTCTTGTTCCCCTCCACATTTACACCACCCTGTTCTTCATCCTTGCTTCGATCATCGTCATCTTCTTTTTCAATTTCCTTATTTTCTTCCTCACTTGCAGGAAAACCACTTTTGTCAACTTCCTTCCCACAATCAATTCCACTGCTATCCTCCTGCCCAGTCCAATCACTACTTCTCTGTTCACTGGCATCACTGCTTTCCTGCACTTGCACATCCGTGTATTCTTCCTTTCCATCAACATTGTCTTCACCTTCATTTACATCTCTCTTGCCTGCCTTCATATTTCCACCATTGTTTTTTTCTTCATTTCCATCTCCTTCTTCTTCCTTTCCAGCATCCTTGTCTTGTTCCACCTGCACATCCTTGTTTGATCCTTCATTTGCTTCATCTAGGCCTTCTGTATTTCCAGCAACATTGCCAGGTTCTTCTTCATTTCCTTCAGCAGTATTGTCTCCTGGCACATTCTCATCACTCCATTCTTCATCTTTCTTTAAGTCACGGCCATTGTCACTCTTAACATCACTGTCTTCCTTCCCCTTCACCTCATCATTGCCTTCAATGGCATCATCGTCGTCTCCCTCATTGGAAGCCACAGGACTGCCTTCTCTGTCATTTCCACTGCCGCCGTCGTCTGCCTCCACAGTCACGTCAATGTTTTCCTCGCCTTCCCTTGAATCAACACTGTCTCCTTCCTGTTCTTTCCCTCTCTCATCTCTCAAGGTCTTGCAGGAGCTCTGGTCCTTGCCACTGCTGCTGGCTTCACGGCTCCTTCTCCTGCAGCTAAACCACAGGCCCAAGAGGAGCAGGACTCCAGCAAGCACCCAGAATGGCCACTGCTGCAGAGCACCAACGAGCACGGCTCCCCAGCCCTCGTCCTGCTGCTCCGGGAGCCCCTGCTCCAGCTCCTGCAGCAGCCGAGCCATCTCGCGGTCCAGCAGCTCCTGACGCTCCTGCATTCGCCGGTGCGTGGCCTCATCCAGCCCATCCCCAGCCGGCTGCGGGTACTGGATCAGGCTTTGCACGAGCACGAAGAGCAATGGTAATAAAGCCATGGTCTGCAGGAGGACACACAGAAGCTGTTCAGTGGGACCAGAATGGAGACAGACAGTGGGGAGCAGGAGCCGCAGGGATGTGGCGGCAGGAAGGAGAGGGCCCCGGCAGCTGGCAGGTGGCACGGCCTGCATCGCTGTCCCCACAAGCGCCGTGCCCCGAGCAAGGCGCTCCCGCCAGGGGCTGGGCCCTGGATGCAGGGACAGAACTCGTGCCCCGGGTGCCAGCGCTTCTGCCCCAGTCCAGCCCTCCTCCAGCCCTGTCCCCACTGCGTGTGCACTCACCGCTTGCCCAGGCTCTACTGGGGCAGCGGGGCTCGCTGGGGCCTTTTATAGCTGTCCCCATTGTGACACGGCCCCTGTGCTGTCACAGAACCCAGAGCGCATCACAGGCCAGCCCCACCCGCCGTCCCCAGCCCGGCTCAGGGAACTCATCATGGCCCTGGGCACCCAAAGCCCCAACAGACACCAAGTGCAGACCCATCCTCAGGAACTTTGTGTTGTAAATGAGGCTTGGACGTTTTGGTGAAAATAAAAGTCAACTCATTTATTAAACAAAAGAGAAACGGCAACGAAGGCAGGACCCCAGGATAAGCCCAAGCCCCACTCAGCAAATTGGACAAACAGCCATACAAGTACACCAGGTGCTCCCTCGGGCACTGAATTCTGCAGGAAGGCCCCAAGTGAAGTCTCATGGCCACCTTTGTAGACCCCCTCTGTCCAGGATTGGTCCGTTTATGATCCCCTCTCTGATTGGCCCATTTCCAGAACTCTCATTGGTCCTCAATGGGGTGCACTCCACACCAATCATTTCTCCAGGCTGTCGAATGATTGGTCACCTCTTCCACCAATGGTTATCTGCGATACAGATGTCACTCCTTGAGGTCCTTCTGGAATGTTCTCTTGGTTTGCTGAGTCCTCCATACTGCTGAACAATACCCTGTTCAGCCCTGGGCCGCCCTGAGTCACCCCTGGTTCCATATGACCGCACACACACCAACCACCGGACTTTACCCATTTCCCGTATAGAACCACAAAGACCTGAACTTCCTAACAACAAATACTAACCATTATTTAAAAACATATATTAAATAACAATTAACTTATAACCTAACAATGAATTAACAATTAACACTTAATCAATTTGTTACAACTGTTGATCTACTTATAACACTGGGAACCCCTGAGCTTCCCTTTACAAAGCAGGCACAAGTCCCCTCCTACACAACCCTTGTCAAATATAAATTTGGGTGGCATGACTCATGGACGTTCTCAGTATACAGGTATAAGCTTTTATTTATTATTCAAGGGGGAACTTTTTTACTATTAATATTGATATTTATTACTGTAGTGGTGCATCACCCCTCCCCTGCTTCTTTCCAGGCTGCAGTGTGATCTGAGAAATACCTGTTAGGCCTTGGCCTTGATACATCACCTGGGATCAGCTCTTTCTTTTTTTTGGGCAATCTCAAGCACACTCATTCGTGACAACTACTTTGGGGGCAGTATGTCATATTAGCTAACATTTATTTACTGATTTAGTGAGAAATAAAGAAATCCATATTGCTTGAATGATGCACAGGAAGTTGTGACATCATCCAGTCTTAAAGCTACACTTCTTTTACACCAGCACAGTCCTCCCTCTCAGATCTTTTGTGAAAACTAAGATGTCAGGGTTTCTCTCCTGAATTAGGAACATTTCTGACTGACATAAGATCACATATGACCAACTTATGGTTTGCACAGCAGCATAAAAACCTTCAGGCCCATACAAACTACTTCTTGCACTAGAGATGGCTGATCAATAGCCTGGCTGAAGAATGGGCTTCTGTAGTCATGAAATACAAATTTAAAATGGAAAAGGAAAAGTCCTTAAAACATAGAACTTCTGAAGCTTAGCCCATTCCACTCTAACGTGCCCTCCCCCAACACATAAAGATGTGTTCCTCCTGGCACTTGTTGCAACTGGCTACTCTCTAGCATGACAGCCATCCTGAGAGAAAATCTATTTTGTATGGGGTGTAGACATGTCTGCATTTAGATACCATCCTCAGTACAAACCTCCTCCCTTGCTTTTTTTCTGATTGGCCCTTGCTACTGGGCATGATGGAGCAGTTTATTGGGAAGAATTTTTCTGATGCTGATCACAGCACAGCGGAAGATTTTCGCTCCCTTCAGCTTCTCAAATTCTTCTTGAATGATTTCTTTATCAGTTTTGAGGGCTGATGGAGCACAGAATGTCTGAGTAATTGCCTTTCTCTTCTCCACTCATGACACGAGAGCTGGAGGCACTCAGAAAACATGATTTTCTGAACCATCTTATAAAATAACAATCAATGCCTTATAAATACTGCTGTCTAGATGAGGTCACTATTGAACAGCTTCACATCCCAAGTGGTACCTCGCAGGGAGGGAAGCAGAGGAAGACAGGATCACAACAGCCACAGATCAGTTATTCACAGGCATCACCAGGAGGAAACAGGAGAGAGCCATGAATTTCACATGCGACTGTGTTTCAGCAACCCATATTACCCTGCTCCTTTTAAGTCTCTTCTGATGACAAGCTTCCAGTCCCATCACAGTGCTCACCTGAGGCACCTGAGCAACTAGGATGAAGAATAGGAGGGAAGATTTCTTCTGACCTCCAGTCACTTGAGCATCAAGCAGACAAGAAAACTTCTGCCTTATTCTAAGGGAGGTGGCTTATAGACTCACCTGTAGCTGAAGCTATTCTGAAAGCCCACATTACTAGACCCAGAGTGATAAAGAGACTATGAATTCGTTGACCCTGGGGAAAAGGCAGCTTTAAATGTACTCTGCTACTCCCACACTCTCTCCTTAGAACTTCAGGCTGAAATGCCTAGGATCAACTAAAGAAAAAAGCAATTTCTTTCATGCCCTGGTCAACCATTTCCCAGTCTCTTGTCCCTCCCAATGCACCAGCCAGTGAAACACAGAAAAAGCATGGTAGACTTCCTGTAGAAATACTGGCAAAATCCTCCTAGACTACATTATTTGAAGGACCTGAGGTCACCTCACTGACTGTGAATCCCTTTGACTGCTCCACTTAGCCTACCACCTCAGCTCAGCTCAGCTCAGCTCAGCTCAGCTTAGGTCAGCTCAGCAACCACCCAGCTTCCTTCAGCTGCATAAGCCCATGACCTGCAAACAGAAAGGCATGAGTCTTATGAAAGGACAGACAAGGAAAATGAAGTGTGGGGATTAGTCCACACTCTGAGGAACAGGCAACACTAACCAAACACTCTGGCAATAACTTGTCTAGGAGCAGTGTACCTTCAAAACCCACCTCAGGGGTTTGGGACTTGTGCTGACTTGCACAAAGGAACCCGTTCCACCCTGCAGCAGTGGGTTTCTTCTTTCCAGCCTGGATGGAGACATGTTCAGCATTTTGCAAGCATGTCCAGGTGTTCAGAATAGAACATGATGATCATATTTAGCTCCTTAAGGCATGCAGCTCTTCCTTTCTCAAAGTATGCATTGTGAAATTATAGGCTATCCCTACCTTTCCAAACAAATTACCCTCATTATATTCCACTTGCATTCAAAATTTTGCCACTCCTACATTTCAGACTTTGCCTCCCTCAAAAGGATGCACAAATGGTTAGAGTAGTTGCAAGCACCTGCACCTGCAATTTTCAACTAACTGCACCTTCAGAAAGGTTTCTGACAACATTCTCTGAACATGAGCACAGCACACTGAGGCAAGACAGATGACTTTGCACTATCTTATAGCCCAGGTCTCTGTGGCTGGAGACACAGCCCTTGAGAAAAAAAATGAGAAAAAAAATAAATTCAGGGTATGTATTTTTACCAAATGAAAATGAGCTGTCTGTTGTAAGCTCTCATTCCATTTAAGAGCACAGTTGCATATACCTGAAAAACAGGTTTGTAAAGGAAAGACTTCCAGACACTACTTTATAAGAATTGATAAGAGGCACCACTGTGTTGAAGGCACACATAACAGCCCAATTAAGGATGGGTTTCTTTCATTGTAGTCACATGCAATTTAAAACCATCTCCTTACTTGCTTTCTTTGGTAAGATTCATTGTGAATTTTTCCTTCTAGTAAAATGTAAATCATTGTTTTATATTTATGTTTCTCATGAATTTGCAGTCACTTTGTAGCCATTGTTACTCTCAAATTAGATTCCTTAACCATTGAAAAGATGAAGGACAGCATGGTCTGGGCTGAAGACAGTGATGTCAAAAATCAAAAAGCATGGGTTGTTTTCACCATCCACATCTATTACTATTTTGGCAAATGAATTTTATTGTGTTTTGACTATTACCTATAGATTTTATTGGTTAGCATATTAATATTTTTTTTCTTTGATTCTGCCAAGAAACCCACTCATTCTAATTCTTAATGACAACACCTTTCCTCTTTATTTATGTCTTATAAGTTGTAAGCAGAAAACAAATTGTCGGTGAAAAATCTTACCTTACTATTCTCTATTTTCCCTCTTTCTCTCTTCCTCAGCATGACTGAAACAGTTTATTTAGTTCAGTAGTCCTGGAAACAAAGATAAAAATTGTCTTAACAATTCTGATAGCCATCAGTTGTTCAGCAGACAACATAAGACTGTTTTATCTCCTAATTACTCAGGAAAGTACAAGTTGCACTTCCAGGGCTTTCCTGAAGTGCAGTGAATTTCTATTTTAGTTGTACATGCATTTTTTTGCTTCTAGAGAAACAAGAAGATAGTAGAAAAGTCTTCCATGGGAACCACTATGCAGCTTCCTGACCAACAGGTTTTGAAGTCTGTGATCCTGAAATCTGACTTCATTAAGAGTAAATACAAACAGCTACAGAGCTGCAATGAAGACAGTGAAGGTCTCCTTGAGTCCGTGCATTGTAATATAGATGATGGTAATGGGAGAGCTAAAATAAAGTGCTTGTAAATCCACAATATAAAATCAACATATGAAAGGAAGACCTGAAAGATTTAAATCTGTAGGAACAAAACCTGATGGCAACTTTGTTTCATCACTCTTAAAACCTATAGTAAAATTTTAAAAATTGTTCTCATGAGGTAATATGAAGGTGAAGGTTTAAATGTGTGAAGAGAATGGAGGAGGTGTTAGGGATGGTATGAGTTTTCTGGATTAAGTGATTTGGCTCCTAAGAAGCTGTGCTGAGTGATGAGGAATGGAGAAGGAAAAATGGGGAATTCCATTCTAGCCAATAAAACATTAAGGAGAAGCATTACATGCACGGCTCGTTCTCTTGCAGCTTGATTCCTCCCTGCTGAATGCAAGGGCAATAAATACTTCAGGGTTTTCATGACAGAATGCACTGAAAATTTTTGTTTCAGAAACTGATCTATTCTTTTATCAGTGATGTTGTTTGCTGCATGTAAACAGTTGCCAGGAAGGGTAAGGTGATAAGAAAAGGTTTAATTTACTGATAAAAAATTGCATGGTTAAGGCTTAAAGAAATTCAAGTCTGAGACATTATTTTGAAATAATGGCAGCATGTTTCCTTCTTCATAGTCTGAGAAGAGCCACCTTGTTGCTGTGCTTACATATTTTCAGCTTTTGGGATAGAAACCTGCTCTTTTAGAATGGATCTAAAACAGCCTGTTTGTATGAGTAAAAGTTCTCTAAAAGGAGATCTAGGGAACTTCCAGGCCATACTGGAGATGGGAATGAAACAAAGCTGAAGTACAGTAGGGAAAAATAACGTATTAGCTGAATTCTTTGTGCTCAGATCTTTCTGAACAAATATCTGTGCATCCAGAAGCTGCCAAATCAACCATTTGGTGTTGACTTCTTCCTTCCTCCTTACATGGATAAAATGTTGAACAATGAGGATGAGGGAGGCTGGGAAATGGCAGATGTAATAGTGAGTTCCTGTCAAGCTTCCTATCCCTTTCAAAATTCTGGCATAATAGTGTCTGAAGGCCTCTGTGTCACCGTGGAGGACATGATCTCAAGAATGGACCAGCTGGAGACAAGGTGGTAAAATAATAGAAGGACAGGCTCATTTTGATAACCTGAAAATAAAGAGCTTCAATAGCAAAAACAACAAACATACAATCTGGACAGAGTAGAAGGTGCACCAAAAGGGTGAGGGGCAGGGTGGAACAACAACTTATATAGACTAGGGTTGGGATGGAGTCTGAGGGTAAAGGCCCAATGGGGGAAGATAGTTAGGAATATGTAAAATACTGCAGCAAATACAAGCCAATAACAGTAGGGGAAACAGAGAACTCTCCAGTAACATGTAAATACAATGGAACAGAGGACAGTGTGGGTACTGTCTTTCTCTCCATGATAAAGAAGAGTTTTCTCACAGCCTTCTGCCTGGGTTTTCAATGACCCCAACACCTCTGATTGTTGAGATCTTCCAAATGGCTTTCTTGCCTTTATGGCACTCAAAGTTATGAAGGATGAGTATCCACATTGTCACAATGTCCCTTTCTCAGTGACTCTTCCTGCCGAGCAGTGTGACTCAGCCAGCCTGAACTTTTTCTCTGCATTTACACCCAAGAAACACAATGACAGCAGAGCAGATGCAGCCTTTATCTGCCTCTGTCTTTTTGAGATTTGACCTGTGAGTCATAAGAGGTGATCTTCACTTTCCAGTCTCCCCCTCTTCCTGAAGGATTCCTGCTCAGATTTGATTGATCAATGAATGCATTTTCCAGATATGCTTTTTTGCTTTTATTTCCCCTCTCCCCTCTCCTTCCTCATTTCTGAAATGAAGCAAAGAGGGGGAAGAAATGAATTGTAAAAGAAGCACAAAAGCAGAGATTTGCTGAATGCTACAGCAAACTGAAGGAGCCTTCAGGTAAGAATGGAGCAATAGGGCAACAAAATATCGTATGGTTTGAGGACATGATGTGACAAGCATTCATATGACTTTGAATTATACATGTTCAAATACTTCTCTGTCTTCAACTACCATTCTTCTGTTCTTCTGGGACCTCTCTCTGTATCATTTAGCTCACAATGAAAGATGCCTTGTTCCTTTAGGCATACAGGGGCTTCTCAGATATCCTTCAGCCTGTGTTTAGAAGGAGGGGAGGACACACGTTTGCAGCCTGTCCTGGCAGGTCTGTGACTGCCCTCACAGCTGCTCAGTTTCCTCTTCCTCTCATGTGGTTTTTATACCTCTGTGACCAGTCCAGCTTTCCTCAGCTCACCAGTCTTCCTGAACACATGCCCATTGGCTCCTTGACTTCCAGTGCATTCCAGGAAATGGTTTGGTTTTAGAATATTTATTTTCTTGCAAAAGTTTTAGGCTACCATACTACTTCTCTGAAAATCCAGACAAGTGAGAGGATTGGGAATAGGGCCTAAAGAATACAAGACCAGTGTGGTGCCTGAGATCTTTCCTGTTTGTTAGATATTTCTTAACCAGGAGACATGGAACCTCTTCCTTTTCCTCTTTCCAAATCCTCTGTTGAGGCTGAAGGAAATCTCTCTGAAACACAGGGTTGCACACAGTGTGAGAGTCTCAAAATTCCATGACTAATGAAGATGCAGGGGATGGGAATTCCTTTCTAATCACAATGTGAAATCCTCAGCAGCTTTTAAAAAACATTCTTTGAGCTAGGCTGATTAGTACTTCTCTATTGTTCAGAAATGTCTGAGAAGCAGACTGTATCTAAATATTTTAAAATGTGTTACTCTTTCAAACTGTAGGGAGTATCCAAAATGTGTTTTGTATATGTGTAACTACAAATAACACCAAATATGAGATGCATCATGTGGGTGTCTCTACACTGGGTTAGTCACATAAAACATTAATTTATTAATGTTTCATTTTTGCTGAAGTTTTTCTTTTACATACCTTTATAGAGCCCGTAATTATCAGATACAATATTTATTATTTTAAAAATTAGATTTACAGAAATCTCCTGACATACATACATTATGCATAAATCAATTTTGAATACACATCTTAAGACAAGTTTTGTCCAGTTGTAGCTAATGTGGTGTAATTATGACAATTCTGTGTCTCGAGGAAGGAAAACCCCCATAATTTATTCGAAACGATGAAATTTTATTCCTTTTTCTGAGCAGTATATGTCATTAGCAAAATTAAAATATGCATTGGAAGTGCCTACCTCAGGGATATTTTGCTGTGTTCCTCTCCTGTCCCTGAATATTGAAAGTGAGCTGGAGTACTTTTAAGGTTTATACAGAAACAAAGCACAGCTGTAAAGACTTTTTAAATGGGTGAAATTTGCAGCCACTTGAGTAAGATGCATCTCTTCTTTCAGTGGAAGAGAAAAGAAAGCTGAACGTTGTCTTGATTAGAAGAACATGAATAGGGAAAATCTGTGGAAAGTCAATAATGATTGTTGTCTCCTCTCCTGTGACTTAAATACCTTTAAGAGAAGTTTATCTGTATCCAGTAAAACACGGAGTGTTACAGTACTGCATCAAAACAGAGAAGAAATCCTGAGAACAGCACGTATTTCTGCACCAACAGCCATGTATTGTTTGAACCTTTGGCACAGGGAGGTTCCTCTCCCATCCAGGGAATGTGGAAAAAGCATCACCTAGAATTTTTCATTCACACAGAAAGCAAGAAGGTCTCTTCTTCCTTTGGGTATCTCTCCAAAAGTCTTCTGTTGCATCACCTTTTCCTATTGCAGAATCCTCATAGTGGGGCTGTGTGCAGAATGGAATTCAGTCTGCCTCATATGTCAGCCATTGTACTAGCCTTTTTTTTTCTTTCTTTCATGCTCATCTTTCTGTGGTTTTGACTCTGACATAAATATTTTTAGGCTTTTGGATTTCTTTTCGCCGTAAGCGATTGTTTTTAATCAGTATAAGCTCCTGGGAAGTCATTGGTCCAGGAACCAAAATGTACTTTTCCCTATGCATGATAGCAGAAGAGGAACATGGGAATCTGTTCCCACTTCTCAACTAGGAGTCATTTCCTTTGCTCTCTGTACTAATGCTTCTCAGACCAAGGCCAAGAAAGCTGTGTAGATTTTATATCTGCACTGTTGACCCCCATAAGAGAAGTGAATATGGACAAAGATATTCTGTGTTTTATCCTAATGAAAAAGGAATTGAAACAAAACTGGTGACTATTTTCAGAGTAGCTACACTTTAAAATCACAGAATCGCAGAATAGTTGGGGCTGGAAGAGACGTTACAGATCACCTAGTTTCAATCCTCCTGACACAGACAGGGATACTTTCCACTGGGTCAGGTTGCTCAAAACCCCATGCAACCTGACCTTGAGCACTTCAGGGATAGGGCTTCCACAGCTTGTCTGGGCAACCTGTGCCAGTGCTAAGCTGTGCTCACAGGGAATACTTCTTCCTTATATCTGTCTAAATCTACCCTCTTTCAGTTTAAAGCCACCCCCACATTGTCCTATCTCTACCTGTCCTTGGAAAAAGTCCTTCTCCAGCTTTCTTGTAGGCCCCCTTTATGCTCTGGAAGGCTACAATAAGATCACTTTGAAGCCTTCTTTTCTCTGGGGTGACCAATCCTCTCAGCCTTTCCTCATCTTTGTGGCCTCTGGACTCTAAGAGAGGTTTTGTCCTTCCTGTGCAGAACCCCATCACTTTCATGCTGCTGGTTCACTGCTGAGCAGGAGAATGAAGCCTTCATATGTCAGCCAATATATTTTAAACCAAATGTTTCCAAGTCCCAGCTGCCATCCCCATGTTCCATACCCACACTGTTTATACCATACTGCCCCAGGCGTGGCTGTCCCATCACTGATCTGTTGGTAGCAGCATTTTGTAATTACTCTGTTCAGAGTACCAGCCACAGACATTTACAGACAGGTGTATAAATACTGGAATAGGGGAAAGTGGGAGGAGAGTATATTGTGGACAGTCCTTGCTTTGGGGGAAAGAGGTGATAGGATGGGAATGGAAAACCAGAGGTCATCCACGTGCTGCTGAGGCCTGTCACAGGGCCAATACTCTGGGCTTTTCTGAAAGGGTCTCATGGACAGTACTAGCACAGCAAATTAAAACTGGGATCCTTTCCCTAAAACTTTTCATCCCTCAAATACATCCTCTTCCAACACATTCTTCATTACCTCTGTAATATTCCAAGAGAGATAGGATTCATATTGATCACAGCTGTCTGTTTCTTCAAGCATCCAGAAGCCACACGTTCATCTCCAAAACAACCATCTTCCATGACATTATCATGGGAATTTTCAGTGTATTTATACTGATCTGACTAAAGATGATAAGCTCTTCGTCTTCCTGCATGAAGGCCCTAAGTTTCTAGTGATGTTCTTGCAGCTTGGGTACACAATAGCCACTGTGATGGCAGATCTTGAAAATCTCAGAGATCTGATCTGAAAGGCAGACCTGAATTTTGTCAAATTGACAAAATTGATTGAACCATTTAGGCATTTGGAGAAATATCCCTATGACAAAACTGCGCACCCTGTGTTGTCTAAAGCACTCCAGTGCACATGGGTAAGTAGATGTTTGAACCCATCCTTACTTGTATCTCTTGCTGCAGTTACCTCCAGAGGTCATTTCATCTGTTAATTTACAAAAGGAATAGATTTTAATGCTTCAAATACTGGTTTGTGGTGCTTTCTTCTCATCTCTCTGAGAAGTGTGATCATTTTGCTGTAGATAATGTGAATGGTACAGTACAGTACGTGTTAATGTGTAAAACTGTGTAGCTCCACCTGACCTAGATCCCAAGAATCCCTCCCCCTGCATGTGGCAAGTGCTCCTCATGCTAATGAGGAAAGCATGCTCTTTGGAGAGGAAATACATCATGCTTCACATCTTAAAGTACTCAAGATGGTTTTTTGACATGCCAGAGATAAGTAGCATGAGGCACAGATACATCCAATACTTGATGAGGTGCCATACTATTTGATGAGATACCATAATATACACAAATCCATTATCACACAGCTGTCTTCCTCTACACATGCTGAGACTATCAATAATCACACTTGTTTTGGATTTCTGGGTAATATCCCGAGTTGAATTCAAATACAAGTATAATTGGGCACTAAAACTTTTTTCCTGCATTACAAAGCAGAGCTAATTCAAAAATGTGTTGGATTCACTGAGAATTTTGAAGCATGTACTTGCTGCAACTGGATTTTTTTTTAAGTTTCATACCCTTTTTCTTCTCCATTTCTCCATCTTTGACTTAGGAAAGTACAGACTAAGAAGGTAATAATTTATTTTTCTTATATTTATGAGAAAATTGAAAAAAAAAAAAACCACATAAATTGAGTATTACTTTTTTTTTTTTTTTTAAGGAAGTCTGGCCTTGGTCAACTGCCTTTGAAAAACAAACCAACAGAAGCTTGATTAGACTCAAAGGTCATGCTAGATCAAGAATAACAGTTAAAGAATTTAAAAAAATGTAACCAGCCAAGAATATTATAACCATTCTAATGAAGTCATAGACTTCAAAAGAAAATAAATTATTGACTGGCAGATTGAGTACTTGGAGACTTGCAGCCGTCAAAGGAAAGAAGAAAATGTGTTCTTTGCAATATTTTTAATTCATAGATTACTCCAGTAGTTTAGAAATAGGGCCTGTAATAGGACCAGTAATCCTTAGCCAGTGTCTAGCTGGTTATGTTTTCCACATTGCCAATGAATCACAAAGCAAACACTTCAACAGCACTGCAAATTCCTATGGGGCTTTTACTCATGTTATTATTTTTGCAAGGTCTGACTCCTGATCTACCTGTGTGTAGAAAACCCTTATTCATGCCAATGAACAAAGGTGTAAGAAGAATGCTGTATTTCAGCTAATTTCTGTATTGAGTAAAACAGAACAAAATCTGTTATAAGTGGTATGAAATAATCACTGTAAGAAAATGTCTCCATCTGGATCTATATACTACATTCAAAGAACTACTCATAATTACCTGGAAATTGACATTATTTTCAAGACAAATGGATAATATTGCAAAACCTTTTCATGGGCTGAGAGCAAAAATAATAAACCAGCCTAAGTACTAAACTGCTCTGGGTTGTAGGCATGACCAGAGAGAGTAAAAGTATGAAATAACACAGTCCATCCCAAGTCCCTGCTTTGACATGTCGACAGGACTCAGAATCAGATCATTACATGCCCCCTTGCACAAGTGTATTGCAATCCTATTTTACTGTGTGAGCCTCTCTTTCCTGCAGTACAGCTGCATCCATCAGAGCACAGGATGGGCAGTATTCCATGAGTGAGACTGCTGAGATTCCGTTCCATTTGTTACCCCTCAGTATAAAACTATGCCTTATTTACTCCACACTATCTGAAGTTTCCAGAGGAGTCTTGTTTGTTGTTGTCCCTCTGACTCTTACTGCAACAGTATTTGTGCACATCTTCAACAAGAACAAACTCCTCCTTAGCTCCCAGTTTGGGGTAAAAAAGTGTTATACACATTTGGCAGAAAAATAAGAGATTTAGCCACTTTCTTTGTTTCATATAAGGAGCAAACTCCAAGAGCTCAAAATCCAGCTGTCTCAGATTGCACTCTAGTGCCCTAATTCAAGTAATCTCATCTGTTCTTGGTGGTTTAAACCCCTATTCCTTGTGGTCTCTGCAATGAATGTAAGAGTACCAAGACTAGCAAATATCATTGCAGGACAGTGCTAAGTTTGCCACTCCCTGCTCAGCAGGGAGCTGCCTGTGAGCACAGTGGAACTCAGTGGGTTCATGTAGCAAAACCCAACTGCAGGGCTAAAATCCCTGGGATTTAATGGCTCTTTCCCAGTGTCACTGTGAAAGACTCAGAGTGGCTATGCTGAATTGTGCAGTGGTAGAGGAAAGAAGAAATTCTGCTTTGTGGCTCTGTGTTCTGGGCAATTATTGAACAGTAGTCTGGAGAAAGGACAGCAGTGAAACGATAGAATGGATTCTGTGATTCAACACTGGGACAGTGACAAAATAGGTGAAAGTGTCACTGGGGTGCCAGGTACTGCCTTTCACAGCCAAAAGACTCTGCTTCCATTAGCCAGTCCTACATGAAAGGAAGCATATATATGGAGAAAGGGGTTTACCACTTCTGGTATTTGCTGATTCCTAGCACTGGGATACAGCAGCTGCCCAGCCTTTTCCCCTACTGCTGCTCCATCCTCACAGTGCTCTAATTGCTCCATTTCCACTACAACTTTCATTCACAGGGGAGAGTGGGGAGGCCTTTTCTTCTTGCAGGCAATGCAGATTTTCTACTGGGAAATATGATAACTTTCCTGCAGCGTTGTTATGAAGAACTCTGCAATGTCTGACATCCC
The DNA here is from genome assembly GCF_049639895.1 of Pseudopodoces humilis. Lineage (NCBI taxonomy): Eukaryota > Metazoa > Chordata > Aves > Passeriformes > Paridae > Pseudopodoces > Pseudopodoces humilis. The sequence goes on along the minus strand of NC_142204.1, from coordinate 65,171,145 downwards.
CCAGTATTGCTATAATTTGGCCTTGACAGGCTTGAGAAGTGGGCTGATATGAAATATGTGAAGTTTGCATTTGTTTGCCAGTAAGTCTCTGACCTGCCTGTTACATTTCAAGTGTCTGCCATCCAAATCCTTCAGTCATGATGTGTTTGAAATTCAGTGGTAAGCCTTCCTAATAATGCAAAATGACATCTATTATTTTTGAAGACTGGATTTTCAAGGAAAAAAATAATTTTGGACTACTACTTGGACTGAGAAGAAACAAGTTATTCCAGGTGGAATAATTAAAGCAGAGAGGGAAATGGAATTGAAAGAGGTCTCAGAGAAATATTTGTGTAGCTTTAGGGATAGGAATTGCATTAAACTCTGACTAAAACATACATTTCATTGCAGCTTCAACTCCAGCTGGGAGTGCAGCTATGTATGTAACACAGGGTGAATGGATAGTTGTATGGTAAAAACAAAGTATCAGGATTGTTTTTCAATCATATTGATCACAGCTGTCTGTGAACAGAAATAAGGCACTGAAATAAGCTGTTTGATCTGTTTCTCTCTCCCTTTGAATAACTACTTGTAAAATTACTGTAGTACTTGCACACCTCTTGGAGGTGATGGATTTCATGGAGGACTATTTTAGGTGGCGTACAAGGTGTCGAAACATTATTTGAGACACTGAAAAGAGTCTTCCCTGTTTTCCTTTAGCATAATTCTCAATCATTTAGCTAAAAATGTTTCAGATGGTGAAAAGTTTTAGCCAGTATAATTGGTATAATCAAAATTGTTTAAATGTATTGTTTTGACCATGGGTAGGCTTTTGGGTTTGGTTTTTTTTAATGGTTATTAGTTAATTTGGTTGGTTTTATAGACATCCAAATTTTTAAAAAAAATCTAAATATAACTTACCAAAAGTCTTCCTGGGTTATCTGCAAAACCCATAGAAGACTGTCATCCTCCAGATGGTCATTCTGAATCTCTAAATTAGATTTTCCTTTGAAACTGGCTTTCAAAAGAGGATTTGCTAACTATTCAGTGACTAGAGGATAATTAAATATTGGATGCAGCTCACTAGGTTTCAGTGCCTAATAGGAACACCTTCACCTGAACTAGTCATTTAGGCTGGGTGGGGAGAAATATTACAGAGTATAAATTATGCATTTCTCACAAAAGACACACATTTGTCCATGCAGCCAGAAACAGAATTTATAGAGTGGCTATTAAGTAAGTCTTTCATTGAAGAAGTCTCAAGGTATATTCCTAATGTTTAAATACCTCTTTATTCCTTGTCCTCTACCAGTCCTGCTATGAAACAAATGACCTAATTATCCTTAGCATTTAAATGAAAATACCTTGATTTTCCACACATCTTGAAATAAAGATTATTATCCTCAAAACATAAGTATATGATTTGGTCTGTCTCTTACTCTGAAGTGACAAAACTTTTGTTGAACCAACTTCTCGTGTTCAGGATTTGATTTTTGGGTAGTCATGCCAAACCCAAAAAGGCCAGAACTTGGGGCAATCTGCCCAATTTAGAAGAGGAACACAAGGCTTGGCTCTTTTCATGCCAGATGCAAAGCTTATCCTCCACATTGTTGGCAGTTCTACTCTAGGCCTCTCTTTTTCCTCTATCTCTCACATTCCTTGTCTCCCTTTCCTCACCTCTGAAAAAGTTTTGCCAGGTTTGATTTCCCTTCCTTCGCCATCAGAAGAGAAACACTGTTTACAATCTGAAATCTGTTAAAAAACAGATTTTTTTTTTTCAGGTCAGTCTGCTTATAAGTATCCTTAGCATCAGCAGAGCAATGTAATAGTTTTGTTTAAGTGGCCAGAAGCCTCTGTTTAAAAAGGGAAAAATATGCATTGCAGCAAACATTAAATGAAAAAAAACCCAAGCCCCCAGAAATACTTAGGAAATGGAAATTAAGCTAGTCTTTCAAAACAACTAAAAAAAAAAGTTTCATTTCATTTTCTGGCTTCATTCAGTTTTCAGTTTCTATGTGTTCCAATTGTTTTTTTTAAAAGAAATGTATTATTGAATTCTTTTTGCTGTAGATACTGCTTTGTGGTAAACAGAATTTGACCCCTCTTTTTCCATTACTTTTGTCAGGCTAAAGAAACTTATTCCAATGCTTTCTGATTTTTGTTTAAGAAGTTCACTCACATCTTCCAATTTCCTTTCTTTCAAAACATCAAATAATGAAAAATGTCTCCTCTGAATGTTGTTTTCACCTTAATTTTTAATCCTTTTAAATATTACTCTCTCTGTTCTCATTAAAAGAGTAGCACTATCTTGGTTTATGAATAGGGAGACTGTCACAGGAAAAATGGTTCCTCCACAGATGATTTTCCTGACCAAGTGTTACAAAAGGTTTTTATGAGACTCTAGTTGATAACAGAAAAAGGACTCCAGTGCAGTCCTTTTGTGAATATCTTAAAGGAGAAAAGCCCTTTCTTCATTTATCATGAAGGTTTTCTCCTTGTGCTTGGCCATTCTTCATCTTTAGTCTTGCTGCTCACTGCCTGTTCCATGACCTTCTTATCACCTTTTCTCCTTCAGATTTCTTGATCTCCAGAAGCAAGGTGCTTCTAGAGCCTGTGTTAGGTAAATCAGTTGCTTGCTCACTCCAGGCCACTGCTATCTTTACAGGCACCTGAACATTAATAGTAGTACAGAGAGCAAAACTGATGCACTTAAAATCATAATCCTAGAATCATTAAGGTTGGAAAATATCTCTGTGACAGAGTAGAGCTCTCAACCCAGCACCACCCTGTTCACCACTAAACAGAGTCCCCAAGTGTCACATCCATGTACTTTTCTTTCACACATCCAGGGATGGCACTTCCACCACTGCCCTGGGCAGCTTATTCCAACACCTGACCACCCTCTCAGTGAATATTATTTTTCCTAATATGTAATGTAAACCTTCATGTGTACCAGGCTCTCAAACCAGAGGAAAGCCCAGGTGATTTTCAGACAAATGACCTCTGCTTTGTTTCTTGCACTAGAGCCTGTGATAGATAGGTTGTGTCATTGTCTGCACAACACAGAGCAGCTAGGTCAGGATGTTTCTGCTCTTTCTTATCTCTTCTGGGTGTTGATTATGTGCCCAGTCTTGTATAATGCTTAAGAACATATTGTTCTCTTGCAGAAGGTCATTGCATACATATTGGATATACAATGCAGTTCTAGACCTCAAAACAGCTCTTTCAAAGTGATTTCTTTCACTTGCTAGTAAAAAAGGTCAAAAAAACACTGCATTTTTCACTCTGAAGCAAATCAAAAGCAGAGTTGGATGCTCAGGAATTTGTTCTGCCAGAGATGATGTTATGCTTACAGCACAGGGGTTATTAAATATACCAGTATGCTCTTACAGAAATAAGGCACTAAGGCTTCAGCATCAGTGTCAGATACTAAGGGTGAGGCATACCTGAATCAGAGCCCTGTCATGACTTTTTAGACCCATCTAATAAATATCCAGGAACCTCAAGTTTTGTAATCAATTTCTCAATTCCTAACTATTGTCAACTACATTTTAGAAATTAATTAAATACCTCCTGTGTGAAAGACATTTTGTGAATAAGGGTAAGTGAAGATGGTGAAAGGCCTGGAAGGGAAGCCATACAAGGAGCAGCTGAGGTCACTTGGCTTGTTCTGGAGAAGAGGATGCTGAGGGGAGACTTCATGATGGTCTGTAACTTCCTCATGTGGGGAAGCAGAGAGGCACTCATCTCTTTTCTCTGGTGACCACTGACAGGACCTAAGGGAATGTATGGGAGTTGTGTCAGGGGAGGTTTAGGTGGGATGTCAGGAGCAAGTTCTTCACCCAGAGAGTGGTTGGGCACCAGAACAGGTTCCCCAGGGAAGTGTTCACAGCAGCAAGCCTGATAGAGTTCACTAAGTGTTTGGAAAATGCTCTCAGGCACAGGGTGTGATTGGTGTGCAGGGCCAGGAGTTGGACTTGATGATCCTTTTGGGTCCCTTCTAACTCCAGATATTCTGTGACTTTATGGTTCCTCAGGACTGTCTGTTTTCTCCATCACCTTTCAAGTGACTTGCGATGGCCTTCATATCCTGACACTGTCTTGATGAAGTCTTTCCTTGCTATCCAACTACACTTTCAAAATCAGCCTACATTTTCCAATTGCAATTGTACTTCCATTCCAGCATTTAAATCCAGCTCCAAGGCTTCCCTGACAAATAAATCCCAGAGTGGTTTAGCATCTGTACAAACGACATATTGCAGACACAGTACACTAAAATATGTTGTAAAAATTCAGATTTTATATGGTAGTCTAAGATATTTGAGTGAAAGCACAAACTGTGCTATCCAAGAGCAGATGTTAATTAGGAAGTCTTGTATTATATGTGCTCTTTGCTCTTTATTGGGTTGTTTCAGAAGTGTATTTCCAGACTAGCTCAGTCATCTCCAAGACAGTTTGAGTCTTCTATTGTCTCATCAGTCTAAGAAGACAGTTAAATTCTTACCTTTTGGAGAAGATATTTTGTCTGAGCAGTTCCATGTGTGCTAAAGCATATCCATCTGGCATCCGTGAAGGGAACTCAGTGTGATAAATATTACTACAAATTAGCATAGTTTGAAACCTTGGCTCCAAAAGGATTTAATTAACTATATTTACTGAATGGTCTTGGGATGTGTTTTAAGACTACTCCCTGCAGAGAGATGAAAGTAAACACAGACTTTGACACACTGCATGCTTGTGTTTGTGTGTGTGGATGTCTCCTCTGAAACTTTCTCTTGTCCAAAATACAGGTTTTGTTTTCTTGTTCCAAATGGAATATCCAACAACTTAGTCATTGGCAGTAAAACTTTTGGGTGCATGAACTCTTCAAAATAAAATGTCAATAGCTGAGGTTTTTTCCTAACATATGACTCAGAGTAAAAGTTCTACTGCCAAGGTTTGTCAGTCATTAAACCTTCACTCAGTGCAGATAAAATCTGTGTGCCTGGGAGTTGAAACAAGAAAAAACATGTATTCCAAGGCATAAACAAAGATCTCATATGTTTATAGTGCTCACCTATCTTTTTTGGTTAAAATACCTTCCAGAACAGCTGTAGATCACTAGGCACATACTTGTGCACAGGTATTTCAGTGGCAGATTGATGGAGGCTCTCCTTCTGGCAGCAGCAAGTATTAGGTGTAGGCTGAACAGCAGCAAAGCAGCCAGTTTTGTGAGGAAGCATAAAAGTAGCAGCAGAAGATTAGGAAGGGCAACTGGAACCACTTCTAGACGGAAAGACAGATGGAAATGACTTCAGACACTTTGGAAAGTAAATTAAATTTGAACTCAAGTATGTGCAAGAATTAGGAGACTGATAACAAAATATATTAGAAAAACTTAAGAAATAAATAAAAAATTTAATTTCATTTAATACCTTCTGTGCTGGAGAAATTCTCTCTTCTACATTTCCTCTGTATTTCTGATTTTTTTTCTATAAATTGCTCAACCTCTTTTTTCAGCCATTAAGGTCTTTTTCTGAATTAATTAAATTAGAACAAATATTTTCCAGGAAGACATAAGAGGAATGTATGACTTGGATTCATTTGCAAGACAGAGCAATCCTAGTCAAAATGATGTTTCAGTTATTCATTTTTGGAATCTAGAGTTTCATTGGTATTGTCTTTTATTTGTTGGAATCTGGAATTGAATTTCAACATAATTTTGGTTTTTTTATGAGACTCTTGACTCAGTACATGTGAGATTTGGTGTCAGTGTAATGTTCTTATGTATGTATGTATATGTGGTCAGTTTTCTTTTAGATTTATGTGTACAAAAGAAGTTATAAATAATTTTAATACATAGTATAACATAAGATACCTCATGAGATTAGGAATGATAGGGCAAATGCCAAAATATTGCCCAAAGTCTTATGAAACATGACATTAAATTTAGCCTGGTTTATGCTGATTACAGAACCATTACATATCTGTGTGAAGGCTCAAATGATGTGTCACCCTTAGGATCTATAAAATTGCCTGTTCCATGGACAACTCAAAAAAGTGATCTCTTATGCCTAGAGGGCTTCAGGGTTTTTTTAACTTTTTCAGTGCTTTGGTTTTTGGGCAGGCCATAAATTCAAGACCTGTGCCTGGGAGGCAGAAGCTCTCTGTTTGACCTGTGATTGCTCTGTTTATGCCAAAGAACATTGCAGGAGCAACATACAAATAAATTTGACTTCTGTCAGTAGGACACATTTGCTTGACCTCAACTTCCTTTACTATTTGCAGATCTTATAATTTAAATGTAATTGTTTATATATAATTTATATATAAGGTAAGATTACCTTTAGCAAACACCATAGCTGAACTGAATTTCCTACTCCACGGTGAAAATTAGACTCTTCTTTGAAGCTCTGTCACCCATGTTTTCCCCTTTGGTTTTCCCCTGCCTTCAGAGGTGATATATTTGGTCTCTGATACAGTTCTTCATGCAAGGCAATGGTCACTGACCATGTCCTAAAATTGGAAAGGAAGTCTTGTTAAGAATTTTGAAAATTCGAGTATAAAATACACTTTGTGAATAGTATAATGAATAATTTAGATTTATTTTCCTTATACCTTATGTCAAAATCCTTTGTGAATTGTTAGGTTTTATTAACTTTCCATGGAATCTCTTAGGTGTTTTCACTGGCCAAATTCAGAACAAATATCTGAAAAAAGCATGTTAAATTAAATATACTGCAATATTTTAGATTATAACCTCTCTTTACACACACAAACTACATTAACACAGCTGTGCAATGCCCTTTTGACTGAAACTGACAGCAGCTCCAGACAAGAAACCTGTGCATTAACTTTACTCTTGCATACAACTTCTACTTGGTTCTAACTCATTACTGACTAATCAGCTCTCTGGCAGGGTCTAGTATATAAAAAGCACCAAAGTAACTTAAAGCCACTTTTGTTCTCCCATCACTTATGTGAGGCGGTACAAAATACACAATTCAACTCATTGTGCTTTATACCACTTCATGACCAGCCCTCATCTAGTTTTCCTCTCACTAATGGCAGTAAAAGTGTTCTGACTAACTTGGGAAAATAATTATAGTTTCCTGAACATAGCTCAGATGGTAGATACACTCAACCTTTGTATTTCCTGGGATATTGGCCTAACCAACAAAAAAAAAAAAGCACAAAAACTTCATTCATATCTCTTTTTTTTAGTAGCAGAAAGGGATATTATGTAACTTTGGAAATTCGATAAAGATGCAGCTTCAGAGATGGGCGAGTTAATGGAAGCATTCTGGTTTCCTCAAAAGGACTATGTCTCTTTGCAACAATCATGGCTGAAGAGTCCCCCAGGGCTTGGAGTCCTCCTCTGTACTGCTGAAAGGATAATATTTAGAACAAAGACAATCACCTATTCATGCCCTGCTCTGATTTATGTTGTACACTTTGGATAACACTCATGCAGTAGCGGAAATTGTCAAAGTTTTGCCTATCTTTTAAGCCCTGGGCAAGGATGGAAGGGGAATAAAAAGCTTGAATGAAGCACTGAATATAGCTGTGCATATTCTATGCTGTGCATAGTAGCTATAGACACATTAATATGCTTTCCTGGAAATACTTTTGACCTCTAGGTGTTCAGAGCCTCAGTTGAGTCCTGCTTTTGCCATGAATGAGAGCTTTTTGACTACATAATCTGTTCTCTGAGGCACCATGGAGAGTGACTGCTAGAGCTTATTTACCGTGTGCCATGAGGTTTAAGGAAAGGCCCAGAAATACACAGCTGGAAAAGGAGAGATTGTCAGAAGACAAGGAAGACTGGATGTATCACAGGTGAATAAGGAAATACTCAGCTTAGAAGAAAGCCATGAAGTTAGGACTTGTATTTACTAAGACACATAACTGTAATGGTGACTAGGAGAGAATTTTTGTTTGGTGGCATAGTTCTTGCTATGATGACTGGTAGGTGAGGTAACTTACATAATGTTTAATAGTTTTGGCATAACTCAAAGAAAATATAGTCCTCTTCTCTAGGCTTTTAGCAATTTATTAGGCTCTGGGCCACCCAGTTTCACCACCAAACAAGTTCCCTGTAGGAAGCAGCGGGAAGGAGGGTGGTACTGGAGGAATTATTCTTTAGGCAGCAATAACACAAATTTTTTTCCAGATAAGTCAGTGACTCTCAAACTAATTTTCCTTTGCTTCTCAACAGGGGGGCCTTGGGATAAGACACAGTAATAATTATTTGGCTCTATGGCTCCCAGGAACTATAGTCCTTGTTTTCTGCTTCTGCGTGTGCGGTCCATCTGTGCCCCTAATCAAAATTACTTCTAGGACAGATAGAAACTTCTTGACTCTTGACTGCCACTGCTTCTTGTGGGAATCTGCCTGGCAATATGCCCACTCTTCCATTCTCTTTGTCTCTAGTTTGAGAACTTCAACCTTAAGGCAGATTTTGCTTATTTATACATATATCTATATGTATATTCTTTAAAAATTTAAACTTAATTTAAATGGTCTCCTGCAGTTTTCAACTTCCTTGAGGACTTTGGAGTTGATCTGGTGAATCATTTCAGCCCTTTAGGTTTGGTAGTGTCTTTATTTCTCCCCTCTCCTTTTGTCTTTTAAATTCTCCTCCCTCATCTTAATGATACTACATTGACAGCTTGGGAGGGTGGGGGAGGAAAGGAATAGCCTCTTTTTATTCTCTCATTTTCCCATGTTACCTCTACTACTCTTGTTTTAACACTAAGAGAAACCATTGCAATGTTGTCATACTTTTTCAGTGGCACAGATCCAGTGTTCTGAAAAGTAAGCTCATGTTCTGAATGGCATCTCTATTTGCCAGGAAATCACTTGTTTACTCATGGATGGCTACAGCCCTTGCCAAAACTGTCAGGTGTTCTGAACACACATGGAACTTTTCTGGGATATGGAGATTTTGGCTTATTTGGCATCTTAACTAAGAGGCAGTACATACCATCAAAGTGGAAAGGATCTTCTTGAATTAAATAGAAATTTCCACAAAACGGTTTAAAACAAGAGCTTAAAGAAAAAAGGGAAGATACTTAGCCTTGTATGTTATTACCCTTATAAATCCTCTTACCAAAGATAATTTCTTCTTTACTCTGTCTTGAAAAACAATTCTCTGTAAGTTAAACCAGACAGTCACAGGGAGCCCTGCCTATGACTGTTTTGGACTCAGAAAAGTTATTTTTCTTAAATGAATTCTCCACTTAATCAGGTGTTTCTTGCTCCACATAGTTAACAGTGTGGTGGGTTAATGCCATCCTACACAGATCCAGTACAGAGGGCAATTAAATAAGTCCATCACCAAATAATCACAAAATTTAAAGCATTTGTATTAAGTGATCAAGTATTGTCAAGAAGTAGAAGCAACTGAAAAATGTTTCAGGATAAATATAGTAAAAAGTTTAAGGAAATAAATATGATTCTGTATTTATGATCTATGCAAGTGCTTTCAGGAGCTTCCCTGACATTTTTCCTGACATAAGTAATGCCCTTATAGACATTGGCTTGCCTACAGCAGTGCCTGGCCAGAAAGCCTTCACATACAGAGAAGGATGATAAGCAGGAATTCTGGAGAAGGGGAAAATTCTCTGGGATTAATTACCTGACTGTCTGCAATAATTGGTATGGACCAAACAAGCTCATTCAGAGGGAAGCTGGTTTTCTCTTGTCTTTGCCCTGGCAGAGATTAGAACTAGCTGAAACAGAAGGTAACCTTTGAATGCTCCTGTCCATATTCTGAAATTAGGATAATATCACCTGGCTTCTTAAATTATTTCTTGATTCCAGATGATTTTTTTTTTTAAGGTGGAATTACCATTTGATGAAAAGGATATTCAATTAAAATTCATATGCTGAACAAACACATTCCCTGAAATTTAAGTACTAGCAACTGCAGTACAACTAAAGACCTGAGAAAATTATATAGTAGTGATAACAAAAAAGAACACTGATATTTTTAGATCTATTTAAACTCTTAAAATTGTGAAAAACAAATTAATCTTTCATCCATTTAATGTGAGCAGATGAAGAAAAAATGCTCTACTAGACAAATTCATACCTTTATCCACAAAAACTTATATCTTTAAATAACATAAAATTTATATTTTGACCTTTCAAGAAGAAACCACTGGAAGATATTGGAGATTATAAATTTCATTGTGAATGCTCTAATTCTGAGACACATTCATATGCTTCTTTATAAAAGTACTCTTTTTGGATGATAATTTTGACCAGCCATGAAAATCACCAAGCCCGAACTCCACCTTCTGTGTCTAATACTGTACAATTATGCTGTCAATCATTACACACAATACTGAGATTTTGACATTTTTAATGTGACTGAAAGTGCTTATATGACTAAATTAAGCTCATTAAAATACTGCCAACTTGAAATCTTCATGGACAAAAGGAGGAAATGTCTAATACAGATGCACTTAACCCAGTTTAACCCTCATTTTGCTTGTGAGAATAAATCTTTGGATTTTATCACTGTAAATAATAAATTTCTATGTGTGTCATTGCTTTGAATAGGTTGGATAAAAAGCCCACTCAAACCAATCCAGCACTCCCAACACTGGCCACACTTTAATCACACTCACAAGCACGGGCAAGAGAGGGCATTACATTTTCAGAGCATGTCCCAGTGGAAACATTAAAGATCCTGCTAGTGGAAATGGGCTACCTAGCACTACAATAAATATAAATCAGCCTGGAACAATCATGATTATCCTGGAATTCTAATGAATTGAGACTCTTGGTTTTGGTTAGGAGAAAGCTTTCAGGTTCCACAAGTGTTATCTGCTCAGCATTCATTTCATCTCATGGAACACTTCTAGATTTATGTTATACTGAGGTGAACAAGCCATTCTATTTTTGATTATTTTTTAGTTAAACAAAATGTTTTAGAGTTCCTGTGGCTGAGGGTGGATGAATTAAAATGCAAGCTTTGGTGGGATATGTAATTAGTAAAGCATGTTTGATCAAAAATAAAGAAATAAAAATAATAGTTAAACTGTTACAGTCCTTCAGTTTTATATTGCTGTTATCAGGTCTAGAAAAATGACAATGAACCAGGCTTAATATGTACTTCAAATTTGGTTAGTGTCTAATAGGATGTATTAGTTCAAATAAATATTTTGAGTGAATCGTATCTGCAAGAAGACATTTGTAAAAGTCTTATGTTCATATAAATATACATCTCAGACCTTATAATTCAACTTGTACACAAACAAATAAATAATTGTTTGAGAGTAGAATATTGGAATTTTTTATCCAAACCATTTATTTTTTCCTATTAGAGTAGACAATAAAGTTCTGAAATGATCTTCCATATGTCATATGAAAATGGACTTGTACTAAAGAAATTTTTTTTTTTTTTTTATGAAATAAAAGACTGTTTATTAGATGTCATTGGGGGATTTAAAACAATGAATATTCTGAAGAAATACTGTTCTGCTTGTAAAACAACCAAATTTCTAATATCTGGCTGATCATTCTGAGACTTTTTTTCAAACTCTGGATCTTACACTGGATTGATACCACCAGTTAAATTCATTAATATCATCAACACTGGTGTGTTCTTGGTAGCTTCTAATGATTTGATCTCTTCTGGATACAGCTTAAAATCATATTTTACTTTGTGTTGCCTTTATATGTGAGAAGGATTCAAGTTATTCATGCAGAGTGTAAGTGTATGCTATAACTGACAAATTCTCAACATCAAAACCTGTGGCTGGTCACCTGAGACTCTCTTTGCACACAGCAGAGCTAGTTATCAGAGATATATTTCATCACATCTTAAAGTAAATGTCAAAAATAGGTCAAGTGTATCACACCCTGAAAGTCCTTATTTCCATTTATTGACATTTGCAAAGTCAGCTCTTGATGTCTGCTGCAGAAATCTGACCACAAGTGTTTATATATTCATTGTCAGATCTGATTAGGAACTCGCAAATAGCACTGAAGTGAAGTGATTGGAGAACATTCCTGAGGCCTCTGCTCCAAATCTGCCCAGCTACTGAAGAGATGTATTTATTCCACAATGAGAATTAATGAAAAAAAAAAAAAAATCAGTTTGGAGCTATGATAATTTTATTTTCTCTGACTTTGGGATTCCAGTGACACACTCAGGGACACAGGTTTATGTGTGCTGATTGCAAAATCCATGAGAAGGCAATGCAGCCTGGCATGACAGCTAATGAGCACCAAGTTCACATTTTGTCAGTAGTACAGGCTGGACTCAACAATGGAAGGAATGTTACATTATAACAAGTATTCTGCCTGACATGAAAAGTCATGAAAGAAAGCAAACAAGCAATAGTAAGGCTCAAAAAGGATGGAACTCTTCAAAATACTAAAAAATCCTCCTGATATTTAAAGCAGTTAAGCTGAAGACAAAGAGTTTTGATCAGAGAGGGTAAAGAAACTAATTGTTGCAGCAGAGAACACAACAGGATGACAGAAGATAAAATCAAAAGCAAAAGAGGGCCAAGTGGTTCTTTCTGTGTCTTTTGGAATTGTTGATAACTGACTGTTCTTGGATTCAAACCAGGTCTTGCTATATTTGATATAAAGATAACTCCAATAGCTTGGAGGGAGTTTAATGAGTGTATCTTATCTCACTTCATGAAAACAGTATGTATTTTTAACTGGTAACAACTTCATTTCTGTAGAGTAGGAAAGAAAGGTGTGGAAAAATGATTGATTTCCAAATGTGATAACAAAATAGTGTTTGGTTTAGAAGGTGTGTCTGACAGCAAGCTTTAATTTATATGCCCAAAAGCCTTGGAAAATCTGGGGTGGGGGAAATAAACCTTAACAAAAATAGAACAACCATCATTCTGACGTATAATTTACCTGCATTAAGGAGGTAATATGTATTGTGCCTTGTTTTAAGCAAACTTTCTGGATGTATGGAGATTAGACCCAGCAGCAATTAAACCATTGCCTCTGGAACACTGCACATCTTCAGGTGTGTAACACAGGGTAAGGAAAAAATTGGATTTATTCAGTTACAGAAGAAAGAGAGAAAGAAAGAGAGAGCGAGAGAAAAAGGGAGGGAGGGAGGGAGGGAAGGAAGGAAGGAAGTGGCGGAAGGAAGGAAGGAAGTGGCGGAAGGAAGGAAGGAAGTGGCAGAAGGAAGTGGCGGAAGGAAGTGGCGGAAGGAAGGAAGTGGCGGAAGGAAGGAAGTGGCGGAAGGAAGTGGCGGAAGGAAGTGGCGGAAGGAAGTGGCGGAAGGAAGGAAGGAAGTGGCGGAAGGAAGGAAGGAAGTGGCGGAAGGAAGTGGCGGAAGGAAGTGGCGGAAGGAAGTGGCGGAAGGAAGTGGCGGAAGGAAGGAAGGAAGGAAGGAAGGAAGGAAGGAAGGAAGGAAGGAAGGAAGGAAGGAAGGAAGGAAGTGGCGGAAGGAAGGAAGGAAGGAAGGAAGGAAGGAAGGAAGGAAGGAAGGAAGGAAGGAAGGAAGGAAGGAAGGAAGGAAGGAAGGAAGGAAGTGGCGGAAGGAAGGAAGGAAGTGGCGGAAGGAAGGAAGGAAGTGGCGGAAGGAAGTGGCGGAAGGAAGTGGCGGAAGGAAGGAAGGAAGGAAGGAAGTGGCGGAAGGAAGTGGCGGAAGGAAGGAAGGAAGGAAGGAAGGAAGGAAGGAATAGAAATACATGTGTGTTGTTTATCCAGTATTCAAAATCATAGCATCAATATGTGTAATACAAGACTGAATTGTCATTGTTTAACTCATTACTGTCTGTCACTGTTTTCTGGAAATAATGGATATTTTTAGCCCACCACCAGTTGTGAGGTTATAAATTATTTGTGAGATTTTTAAACTGATTTGCATTGTCTCACATCTGAAAGAGGATGAGCTCAAATATGTAGACAAATGAACTCAAATATGATTGTGCAATAACTTGGCTAAATCCTAATTAGGTTGTGTACTCAAGTCACTGAGCCATTGGATCTAAACTCAGACACTTAGGAGCATGCAGTACTTCTTTCATGTCTATGGAAAAAATAACCTTGATTTCACCCAGAAACAAATTTGTAAAGGGTCTAGGACAATTTTCCCATTCCAAATCAACATGAGTTTTGAAGATGACAACACAGGAAATCTGCATTCATAAATGGCAGACAGGCCAGTTTCTGAGAAGTTATATTTTACTGCAAGAACAGATTTAATCAGGCCAAAATCATAGACTTTCAAAGTATCACATGGACATAAATTTGCAGTGTTAATTTCTGATTTTTTGGGGGTTTTTTTGGTTTTTTTTTTTTTTGTTGGTTTTGGGTTTTTTTCCTCCTTATTTACTAAATCTGATGTACAGGGAAACAGGTCTTGAAGTTTCATTAAAACTAATTCTGGTGCATGTCTCTTCAAGGAAGACTGTCCCTGAAGAGAACAAAACCATAAAAGATCATGACAAACTGATTAAATGCAGACTGTTCTGGAAAACTGAGGTTCAGGGTCACTGGACTCCTCACTGCAATTCTAAAAGTTTAGCCCAGCTAAAGCTCTGGGACGTCATTGAATCAGGAATTAGAGTCTACCAAATGAATCACTCTTCTAAGGGAAACCATGGAAGCTGTGACTTAACTGTTTTTCTTACAGGGAAGGAGAGCTTAGGGAAAAATCCACTTAACCCTTTCTTGGAGTTAGCAAAATGGTCCTTGAACTGGAAATGCTTCAAAACCATCTGAGTTCAATAAGCCACTCCTGAATTAATGCCGTTAATTAAATTTTCCAGCAAGTTTTAAAGAAAAACATGAAATATTTTAGTTTCTGGGTCTTTTAAATGATAGTAACTGAAAGGAAAACACATTTATAAATTTCTTTCCAGTGTATATTAACCAGATTTTGTGTACTCAAAAGGGTCCATTTAGAAAGAGAAATGAGAAGGAGTTTTCATTGCTCAACAGCCAACAGACTTATCTGCTCCCAGCAGAGTCTCCTTGGTGTTGAAAACATTTCTCTTATGTCTAAATGGGAAGCAAAAAGGGTTCTGTTTAAAGAAAATTCTGGTGTTGGTGTTGGGTTCTCATGAAAGGTGGAACTTTTTAAGGAAACATGCTAACTTCCTATATGAAATTACCAGCATGCTATATTTTTCCTTTAAATCTGCAGTTAAACCTAAGCCTGCTTGGCTGCCTGTAGAAGAATCATTAAAAGATGCAATCTGTTCCAGTTACAGTAACCTGCAGTGAATATTTCATAATTGAGAACTGTGGAGACGTTGAATCCATACCTGAAACATTAATATCCTTAAACCACATAAACAATTTCAGTGTCCAGGACTCTTTTCCCATGAATTCTCATTATGCTATTAAAATTCATACCTGAGGCTGCAGGGTAGGGTTGTTAACAGCTGACTTGGAATAAAATATACACTAGATAGGGTTTATTCTATTAAACTGACTTGTCAGGAGTAGTTTCATTTTGTATTCTTTCCATAGAGCCTGATGTATGAATGTCTTAACACAGTAAATGAAACTTGATTCTTTTTGTTTTAAATATAGATCTGCAGAAATAATTGATGGTATGGCTGTATTTTTCATGATGCAATGATAGTTTGCATAGTTACCAGACGCTAATGAGGTTTTAAAAACTGCGTTTTTAAAAGTCAGACAATTTGTGCTCATGGAATATATCTGGCAGCCTCAGAGAAAGCCTGTCACACTAAACAAGTTATTTTCTGTGAGTTATCTGATAAGTGGCCTGTATCCATGCAGAGCTCTATGTAAATCTTTTAAAAAATGTAGGAAAGCCTCAATATGATCACAATATGGTCCTGGGTGTTTTGTAAAGCCAACAACTCTTCCAGCCAACTTAATATTCCAGCCCTGGGAGGGACTCCTCCCTGTGTTTTGGGAGCTCTACAAGTTGTTTCTGAAATTCCAATATAATTACTAGCTTTATACCAGAAATCCCATGGAAGAGGCCTGATTGGAATGTATGCATTTTTGAAAACTGTATGATTTTTTAAAGGATTCTTTTTGTAGTTTAATGGAACTGACTCCAACCTCAGCTTTAGAAGAACAGAAATATTTTCCTTTCCAACATGTCAAAATATGGTCACTTGCTCTGCTTCAGAAAGACTACATTCATATTCCTGTCCATGCTGCTTCTCATGTCACATCCACAGGGCTATCCCTTTAACTTTCAAAGCATTCCTTAAAATTATTCCCTGGGCTGCTTACAAATAAGCATGCTAACATCAAGATAAGACCTTTGGCCACTATTAGTGATCACCAGATAGACTAATATTATTTAATTTCCTTAAAAGCTCTTGGCTGCCTCAGCATAACAGTTTCACTTCCACATTTATTTTTCAGCCTTTGGTGATATGGGTTCAAGGTCCAGTAGGTCTCCTCTCCTCATTCAATGTAGATACTGTGGCTTTTTATAAAAACAGACTCAGCAGGGCATTTAGATCAAGATTAATAGACTTACAAGAATGGCATTTTCATGTGCTGTATTTAATATCCTTTCTTATTTATGAACAATATAGTCAACATCATCAATAGGATTTGAGGCCATACAATTGACTTTTAAAGATACAAAATAAATTCAGCTCAGTATCTCAGATTTAGGCATCTAAAGTCATTTGAGATGCTTGAGAGTATCAAGTATGGGGACAGAACTGACAGATCTGACACACTACCCATGATCTTCTGAAGAAACACTTCAGGTAATTTCAAATTACACTGGAGGGCTAAATTGCATCCTTAGTCTGAATTCCACATTTTGCATGTAGAAGGTAATATAGATTATGTAAATTTATTCTGTCATTAAGAAGGAGAGCCAAAGTATCTGTGGCAAAAAAAAACCCTGTGAAATTTGTCTGAGTGCTGATCTACCTGGAGCCCATTAAAATTACCTCTATTCAGATGTATATCCAAAATTCTTCTTTTCTGTAGACACCTTCCTGGGGTTGTACATTTGTTCATTTGGTCTCCTCCAGTCTGGCAAACTCTCTATTTCTAAACCTGTGCAATTCCTGTGTTTAATGCCTGATACCAAGACCAAGGGAAAGACACTTCTCAGAATTATTTCCTCTAAAGCACTCAATCTATGGTGTAGATAGAAGGTACCAGCTGGACAAATTGCCTGTATCTTTCCTTCCAGAAGAGAACACATTCTAAATGTCTTGAAAAGAAGACATTCTGATCTAGCTAGTGGTTGAACTGGTTCTGATCTAGTAATTGCTCTTTTAAAAGATACTTTCTACAGGACTGTAGCCTAAATTTAGCATAGTGAATGTTTTTGTTCAAAGGCCATACTAGTCAACAATTTCCAGTGCTGGAAAATATTATAAAAATTACTGGGAACAGCAGGCTGTCTGTTTTTTCCAAAAGCATTAGAAATTACCAGCTCTGAAATGAGACCCAGGCTCGTGGCTAGCCTGGAAATGGAATAAGAACCACCTATTTCTCCAATACAGTTCTTGAATTAATTCTGGCTTCTGGTTGGAAACAGAATTCATTTTCCTTTCATTTTTACATTCTTGAAAGTTTTTTTGATTAAAACTGGGAGGTGACATGACAGGAGAATGCCAACTTTCTGCTGCTTGTTTCTTGAGAACAAGAAAACCAGTTCCCTGATGGAGACCTCATGGAAAAGTTCTGTAAGTCTGAGAGGAGAGATGGACTAACAAGAGAGGGAGATGGGAGGACAGGAAGAGAAAAAGGGAGATTATTGAAAGGGGAAGCTGAAAACAGAATGCTGTAAAGTGGAAACTGAAACATTTTTGGGTTGCTGCTTCCAGGTTTTTGTTCAGAAAAGGAGGACTTGCTCCTTTTTTTGAAAGGAGAAAGTTTGGGGAAGCGAGTAGAGGCAGAAAGGGTTTCTGGCCTAACCTTTCACAGCATCTTGGCTGAGCTGTGGATGATTTTACAGTGGAGATGAAACAATTTTGGAGACAGGCTTGGGCATGGAATAGGGGTGAACTCCAAAAGCCCCAGGTTTTTAAAGAAAACCAAGAGGTTGTGTAAGGCTTTAAAGAGCACCTGAATTAGAGACCTCGCTATGATATTGTGATTTGTAGATAGCTGTTTCACCGTCACTGGGTGATACTAATTGGAGTGCCTTTGCTGTGAGATGATAATCAAGGTTTTTCAGATATGAAGGTGAAAATATTTCAGTGAAAGATTATCAGATTAATCTCTGTACAAACAGCAACTGTTATCTATCTCAGAGGCTTTAAGAAAATGTTAATATTTGCTTAATTGCAAACACATTCAATGAATAGAAAACTTTGACATACTCTGAAAAAACTTGTTAAAAAAAACCCAGTCCCAAACTCAAAGCAAACAGCAGAAAAAAACAGCTAAAATCCTGTGTGGGAAGCATTTCATTTGAGTTTATTCCATCCCTGATTAGTTTAAAGGAAAAATATTTTATTATAAAAGCATGGTTTAAGAATAAATCTCTATTCAAGTCAGCAGTGGAGAAGTTACTTAATTTCCATTGGCGCCTGTGGGACCTAAGTACATGATTCATATTAGACAGATGCATAAGTGCTTCCCTGAATAGGACTGTGACACAGTGACCCAGCCCCAAAAGTGTATTAATGTATTATATGCAGTCTCTATAATATGCCAGTAAACCAGAAATAAAATGGCTGCTTGTGCCAAAAACATCTCATGATATGTAGCTTACAGAATGGTACATTGTAGGTTTACTACTGTAACTCATTTTTATCACTGCAGTTCAGCTGATTTCCTGACAGAAAAGGTAAACAGGACAGAAGAATCAGCACTCCATGATTCCTCTGTACCTAAAGAGATTTATTCTCAAATGAGCTTAGGAACATTCCTTCTGCATTCTGATAGACAGCAAGCAGATTCAAGAAAGGCCATGCTATTCCTGGGGCTCTCAAACAGCAGAGAAATAAAAGGATTCCTAAAACATAGATTGTAACTTTGTCAGCACTCAGCAGAAAATCCTCAAATGTAAGTGAAAAGCAGAAATGCAATGGAAGAACAAATTCATTCAACAACCCCTCAGTTCACTAGTTTAGAAATACCCTCCCATATGACAGATTGGATAAGATACATTTTTAAGATTCTTTCTCTTTTTTTATCAATTTAATTTGTAGGTACTTCCAGTTTTGTAATTAACTATCTTACTCTTTTGCCTAGCTGGAATACAATTCATCCTCTACTAAATCCAGAATTCAAAGTGATTAGATAAATCTGAGGGGAGTACATAACACATGTTCAAGCAAAAAACCCAAATATATCAGTGTTGCAATCAAGTTCATTGCAGGGTCTATATTTTGAGAGGAATTAGGGAATTGAAAGCAGTGGTGTGCTCTTGCTAAATTCCATTGCTTGGGTCAAGGTCTGAAGGAAACAGGAATTGCTCCTAGATGGTAATAGGCAATTCATGACTTAGAACTACTCTGTCCCAGGGAAATAAATCCTGAACTGCAACATTGAAAAGTGCTGCAGCTGCAAGACTAGGATGTGAAAAACCCAGACAAATGGAGCTGGAGAAGTGACAAAGTGTAGGTGAAGATGTGCAGGAGATGGATTCAACAAAATGAAGTCTGTCCTGTGATGCAAGGGCTCTTGATGCCTGATTCCCAAGAATGGCAACATGTGCACTGAAGAACAAAAATGCCCCAACTGTGAATTTCAAACGTTTAGAGTTGAAGAGGATTTAAACAACAAGATTTAAATTACTGTGTTTAAATTGACTACCAGTTTCTGGATTGAACCTGTATTTTGGTACAATGACTGAATTGTAATGTAACTGATGAAAAATAAACATTAATGTTTCCCATGCTGCTGCCAAATAGTCACTGTTCACATAGCATTAATACTTGCTACTTTTTCTAAATGAACTACAATATGTATTTAGTCTGACCTGACTGATTTTTTATTTTTTTTTTATAGAAAATTATACTATTTTATATATTGCTAAGATGGGCCTGCAGGTAAACTTTCTAAATCCTCTTTTCTTCGTTGAAATTGTCCCAAAGAAATGGGGGAAGTGAGCTTGTATTCAACCCAGCCCTGGAAACTTGGGTGGTGATTACCTTCCCTCAGAAAACTTACACAGAAGACAACAGCTATGAATTCCTGAGCTGATACAGATCTGAAATCATCACCCACCTCTCCCTTTTTTGTCTTCAAAAGGATAAACAGAATTGCACACAACCATTTAAATGCACTTAAAGTGCAATGTGTTAAAATATTTCCCACTAAAGGCCTGAGGAAAACCTGTTCTGCCATTCAAGCTTGTCCAAACCCACAATAAGCATACATGTTCTGTTTTCATACAAAAGTCCTGGTAGGAAATATTAAAATAGAATACAAGAATTGTCTGAAAAAACTTACAAATGCTCTAGTTTGATTGCAGTTGTATTTGAGTGCCTAAAGCATCACTACTGTGTTGCTTTGTGAATCAAAAGATATTTTTTTTTTTTGGATATTCTTTCAGCCACTGATGGAATTTTTAATCAACAGGAACAATTTCATCCTTTGTTATCTTCTATAAATTGTTTAAAAGTTATGTATGTACATAATATATGTACATATGTATGTGGCCCCTCAATGTATATATTATGTACATTGAGGGGGCACAGAGCAAAATTTCACATATTGCAGGAGAAGTAGGTTGTGACTATCCACGATGTCTAATGTTAAATGTAATTTTAAATTGTCTGGTATAATGTGGGATTGCAGATTCTTTGCATAAAGAAAAAGTCAAATCACACCTATTGTCTCAGTGCATTAACTTGCAAATGCAGATCTGCTCAGCAAGGGAGTGTCCCAGACACGTTGCCTGTGTCTGAAGGTAGGAGAAAATGAGGGAATTTTTCTCCTTTCTTGCTTCATTTGGTGTTGCTTTGTCTTTCTTCATAAACCAGACTAAATATCAAGTGTATAAAAACCACTTGGAAGTGGAAAAAAAACAACAAAATACCACAATGCATTTCTTGCCTAGGTTGCTTGTCCCAAAGCAGAACTCTTTTGGAATATGGTGCTGGCACTCCAAGCCTGTATTCAGGGAGGGGCTGTGATAAGGCACTTCCTCCAACCCAGACTTTTTCTCTTCCAATCTGTCAGACATTATTTGTCCATTTCCCTGCATTATTGTGAGTCTTAATCACTTAGGACAATGCTCATATAATCATCAGTGGAGGAAGGTTAAGGGTCTTAATGTGCCCCAAGCACTATAAAAGCCTCAGAAAAGAGGTTCAGTGACTGAACAATATTATCTTAAAGGCTAAAGATGCTTTTTTTCCTCCTAATGTATACAACTAGATGGGCTTTTACTGTAATGAGCAGAAGTGACTATAAAGGTCACTGATAATACTCTGTATTTATAGAACAATTTAGAAATATTCCTATCTCTTCCCATCATTGTGGAGGAGTTTTACAATCCTTTCTTTTCATCAGGTTGGCCAATGACACAATTGTGGCTAATGACACAATTTCTTCTGTGAAGTTTTAGGAACATGGTAGAACTTGGAACAGTAGTCAGGAACTTGGGTGTACATGTTTAGGCAGTTACATATTCTTCAGAATTATTAAAACCTTTTTCTACTCAGGGGCTTTAGTGAGACTTTCACAGTTCCATATATAGAAATTAACTGATTTAGATGAAAGATCTCTGAGACTGAGCAGCTTCAAGAACTTCACTGTCTTCTAATTATCAATCATCACCTACCTAGCTGATATTTCAGGTTCTAGGTTTAGCAGCATTGACATCTCACACTCTCTTTGTGTCCTTATTTTAAAACAATGAAAATCAGATGACCTACTAGTGTTTCAGCAGACATTTTAATGTGTCATGGAACTTTTTTCTCCGAAGTGCCAATTTCAATACAACAATGCACACCCTAAATTAAATAGTTCCAATGAAAGGATTAGTGCAGCCAACTTGGCTTCAAGTTGACATATGCTGGCCTAGAACACTGAGTAAGTCCTCAGGAGGATGGTGTTAAGATACCAGAGATACTCTTCCATTGACATCCAAAGTACTTCCAGAAAGTATTTGTACATTTCTGTTTCACCATAGGCACATCTGAGGTAGAGAAGGGCTCAAGTCTGAGTCATGTGGTTGTGGAGGCCTGTGAAGCTTTTGTATACATTGTGTATAAAAGGGATATTTCAGGCTCTGGGATGTCCATTTGGCACTTCTTCAAAAATGTGAAAAGCAGGCTTAAATGAAAAATTCAATGTTCTGAAATAGCAGATTTTTCCAAATAATAAGAGACAGAAAACTTCTTTACTGAAAGCAAAACTTTTGTCCAACAAAATAATTCTAAAAGAAACAAAATCTCTTTTTTTATTTTTCCCACATGATGTGATCAAGTACATTTGTCATGGGTAATTTGTAAAGTGCATGCCTTTAACACTGTGTTGGTCACAAGATTTGTACATTGCAAAGGCCCAGTAAAACCTCAGAAAGAGCTTGGAAAACAGATCCTTGCTCATTGTAACTAGAGCATGGAACAGACTGATATCTGAGCAGTGAGCTAACAAATGACCCATTACAGAGCTTATTTAAATGTTTAGTATAAAAATGGTAATGACTCTTTAGGTACTTCCAATGGCAGCTCAGGAGTTTGAATTCTCTGTTGTAACAACAAAATGCTACACAATTTAATGAGAAGAGCTGGAACTATTAAACCCTACAAAGGTCACATTAATTGAAATCTATGTGTAAGCCATTTAACTGGAACTTGTGTTTTTTAATCTGGAAGTTGATTTTTCCTCTTCTGCGGTTAGAGCCTATCATTATCTAAATGTTTACACAATAGCATCGATACAGTTTCTCATTTATGAGTGAATGTATAACCTAATTTTTGCATATTGTGATGGCTATCACAGTTCTGTATTTTTGTTTAGCTTAGTACGTTTAAAAATTAAGCACAGGTAACATAGTCACTAGCAGTAGACATTGCCTCCATACACAATCCTCAGGGTATGGATCTGCACCACAAATCCACTTACAGTAAAATCAGTACTTTTATATTCTGTGCCTTATTCTTTTTTTTTTAAAATAATGGTTTTAGGGAGTATCAAGTGTGCAGGACTTTCTTTAGAGCTGAGAGACCCTGAATTCCAGGCTGGAGGTGAGAAAGTTTTCCTTTTTCACCTCACATACATAATGGGATTTTATAGATACTGTAGTCTAGACTCCCTCTGTGCAGTGAGAAGATGATTCAAGTATTACCCATTGAGCACAGTCTGTTACAAATAAAGGGAATTTAGGCTGACTATTCCTAATACAGGTGTCAGACTACAGTTAGAAGTGTGTATGTTTATAGGGCTGCTCATAAACATTCCTGTAAACTGAATAGTGCTGCAAGTGTCTTTATAAAGGAAGACATTTTTTAATGATCTGAGTTCTCTGAGTGTGGAGGCTCTGGAAAACTTCAGTTAATTTTTACTTTGTTATGAAGTATTTTCTATTCACAGAGAAAGGTGTAGGGTTAATGAATACAGACACCTGAAAGTCTTGAAGATCTAAGCACTGGAAACACATCATCTTACTGTACATGTCTAGAGTCAACCAATGCCCCTTATTAGTCACTGGATAAGCAGTTCCACTGTCATGGGCTTGTTTTCCTTAAATTAAGATTGTTTCACTTGGTCCTCAGAAATCTAGCACATCAAGCCAAGCTAGCTTTGTGCTTCATTTGCCTGAAACAATTATTCTGGTCTTTTCACTTGGAGAATTTTTTTCACTCAGTGGTGCTGACTAGAGTTTGGCTGACTTTTTTCTGTCTGGTCACTCTAAAGTTTTGTTATCTGGTACATGGATAAAAATCCATTCGAACCAATCTAAGGTAAACAAAACAAAATGAAACTTTAGAAAAATGGAAACAAACAAATGGGAATTTGAGAAGTGTTGCATGGGATGTACAGCATCTGCAGGCTGGCTATGCTGAACATTTCAGATAAAGAGCTGAGGACTTTAGCCAATTTCTTTTCCTCTCACCTATAATTTCATTCTCATTTTTTTATCATGGACATAAACACATCTGCTGCAAAAAAAACCCATAGAAAATTATTTCTATAAAGCTGGAATTATTGTGGTAAACAACACTTTTAGTTTGTGCAAGTAGAAAAACTGAGCAGCTTTACAGCACCGTAACTAGAGAGAGTTCTTTAGCAGAAAACTTTGCTTTGTAACTTTGTAGAATGTACAAGAGAAAAAGAGATGGAGCTTCAGCAAAACAATGAATATTCATAGCAAACATCTGGCTGTACAGTAGGTTTACAGCTAATATTAGAAAAATTTAAACTTAAGTCACATTCTCTCTTGTAATTAGATAAAGTGATTTCAGACCATTCTGGCATGTAGCCATTAAGACTACTAAATCCTGAGCAAAGGTTCATATTTTTAGATCTCTCTTTCCACTGGTGATGACCTGTTCAGGGAAACTATTAAACCAACATACTTCATCACATTAGAGACAAGCAGCACAATATTCTCTTTCATTCAGTTCCAGATCTCATTCTTCTCTTAGGCTTAATTCATCGTCCTGTGTATGAGGTCCACCACCTATCAATGATCACAACTTTTTTTTATGGGCAATCTGTCAGCTGTCACCTGCCATATTTTACCATCATTCATTTTTAATTAGAATGTTGAATTTTTATCTTGATATTATCCTTTTACTTTAGCACCTTAAAAATCATTGTATTATTTATATCAAGATGAAAAGCTAGAGAAGAAAATACATACCAGAACAATAAGAAATTATTTTAAAAAGGACTAATAGATAGATTTTCTGAACAGAAATCATGGAAGTTTCCTTACTGTTATTCCCATGACCTAAACCAGGATAGTGTTGTGCCATACAACCTTGAATAAAAAAAAATATTTTTTTTTCTTTGAATTTAAAAACTGTGAGGAAAAAAAACCTGTTAACAACCAGGCAGTTAGCAATTCGTAGGGCTCAGGTCTAAATCTGAACCCCTAAATTTAAGAGACTGTGATGTAAATATCTTCAGGGAAGTGAGAGACACTGTTGTCTCTCTCATAGAAGTCAGTGGAGACCTAACACAGGATTTAGTCTGGTTTGGTGTCTGGTGGCATTTCAGGTTCCTTGTGGCAGCTGCTTGGCCTCCCCCTGCCAATTGAGAAGGATGTGGTTCCCCTGTAAATCTTTTGTTGTATCTCCCAGTCCTGTGGGTCTCAGACTCCCTACAGCATTTCAACTAGTGTCAGATGCCTACATTTAGATAAATTAATTGAATACAGTAAAAACTAGAGATCATAGCTGGCCAAAAGACAGGTTGCCTAATCAATCTAATCTAATCTAATCTAATCTAATCTAATCTAATCTAATCTAATCTAATCTAATCTAATCCAATCCAATCCAATCCCATCCGAAATGTTTCACAGAATCTCAGCCAGGCTCCAGTTGTCACTGTCACACATCTCCCCATTGTTCTGTCTTGTGTGGCACGAGATGCATAAACATCACGGAAATGAGCTGTGCCATAGATGTCTGCTCTCAGAAGTTGAATGGCTTTTCCATGTGCTGTCAATGGTGTTATATCAAAATCTCTGTTGATGATCATGAGATCTTAGACACCTACTGAATATATAAAAGTCTGCATCTATATTCCTAAATTTAGACACATTTTATACAAGCAAAATCTGCACTACATTTTATTTTATTTATGCCAGTCTTTTGGTAGTTCTAAATAGCCCTGCAGAGGGACAGACTTTCCACCTACCCTTGTTCCAACAGAGAGATCCAGGAGGACAGCTGGGAGTGTATCCATGTAAGTCAGCAGCGGACAGCAGTAGCTGGGAGCACTCCACACCCCCACCCTCGAGAGCAGCTGACCTGTGGTTTTGGCTTTGTGCTCCACAGTCAAAAAACATCCCTGAAGGTGCTCAGTCCAAAAGTGCTGTATTTTGCTGCCTAAAGACTTGGTTAGACAGCAGTTCCAAGTGAATGCTGTCCAGGCCACGATGGGAGGCTGGTCTTAGTCTGATGGAGGTAATAGCAGGTGTGGAGAGATCCCTTTGGAAACAAAATGGGCCAGCACAATTTTTGTGTTGATACAACATGTGTTCTTAGTTTAATTTGCATGAAACCTTTTCTGTTCATGTGCATTTATGCAATTGAATAGAAAAACTATATAAAAGAACACAATGCAACTTTTGGAAAGCAAAGTGTGTATTTGGGAGACAACTGTTCACATCAAGGCCCAGTTGGATTTTTTTTTATACCAAGGCAACTCAGTAAAACCAATGAACACTCTTGTTGTTGTAAGTGAACAAGATTTATCCCTTGCATTTTTACAGCTGAATGGGGTGCTTATAAGGGTCAGGATTTTGTCCTTTTTTTTTACCCCATTCCCCAAAATCTCACCTTTCAATCAGCAAGGTCACTGAATCCTTGGGGGGAAAAATACAGAAATCGGCCAAGAATTTGTTCCTCTGTTTTTTTTGTATTTAGGAGCCACAAGCTTTTCTTTGAGCAGCATAAGCACAGTGTGTTTACTTTCTAACACTGAGGGGTGTTTGGAAATGCTTGATGTGATTTGAGTTTACTCTGTGCCTCTTTCTGTCTGCCTTGAAATAGTGATTGATATTTCCAATGTATGCACCTCTGGTGTTTGAAAACTGAATGGTAATAAAAACAAACAAAAACAAAAAAAAACCCACAAGAGTAGAACACATTCAGAGAGAAGGAAAACAAAGCATGGAGGATCTCTCTGTTGGAATCTAATGGTGAAGATGAGGAGAAACCTTGAATCATGTTTAATTTGGACTTTTCTCGGGAATGTTCGGGAATGTTTCAGTTTAAGTTAGCTTGTTGCAACCTGGAAGAAGTTACAGCTTTAATAATATTCATCTGTGAAAATCTGAGCAAGCTAATTATGTTTAGGCATGCCTAGGCTGAGGTGTTGCCCTAATTTAAGGCAACATTTTGTGGCTTAGCGGTGCAATAGTCACAAACCATAAGGAAACATAGAAGAGACTATTAAGTCTCCTCCTAGCAGGAAGAACTGTGTGTGGTCCTTCATCCTACATGTGCTCTCAGTAAAATGCAGAAATCACTGGAAAATAAAGATGATTAGTGGAGCAAGAGAACTCAGCACAGTGAATGGCAGCTCACATTTCTGGGTCAGCTGGAACTAAGAAGTGTCCTTACTAAATTTCATGACTTGTCAAAGCCTTGGAAATTGTAAATTGTGAATGGAGCATTAATATGGAGTGTCTGGGAAGCAGCCAGTTGCCCAAGCAGTTGCTTCCCAAGAAATTAAAGAAGACTTAAAATGTTTTCGGAAGTACTTTGGGCAAAGAATAACTTCTGATTTTATGTAATGCTATTTTTATTGCTGTACATTTCTAAGTCCACATTCAAAAAATGGTGTATTTGTCTCCTTGATTGCAGGAGCACCTAGACAGTTCACCATCATTTTACAAAGATACTCATTGGGAGATATAAGTTGTTTTTATTAGTGATCCTAGAAACCCTACCCGGCCTATAAAACTGTCTAGTTGAAGGATTACACATATATAACTTTATTTACTCTTTTCAACTCTACCTGGCAAACATTTCACAACTGCACACCGTGTTTCAGTGGAAAGTAATCATTGTACTGCCAATGGCTTAGGAAAGGGTCTCCATTCTCAGTTGTAAATTTACCAATCTTCAATAAGCAACACTGATTAATCCCAGATGAGTATGTGATTCTCAAAAGCTGTGGTCATAGCGTTGCAGATCTGGGATGGAAAACTAGGGGTCACATTTCTGTTTAGAGTGGCACATTCACATCTCTGCTTGTCTTCTGTTTTGCATACCTTAAAATCAACAACTGACTTACCTAACCTGGAAGGAATAAAGCAAAACAAAACAATACCCCCACAAAACACTCTTGTGAAACGAGGAAGATTAGAAACACGCCAGTAGGGCCTTTATATCTGTCATATCATACTGACTATTTTGCATTCCTATGTTATTGCAGCAATTTCTAAGTATGAAACTTCCTTTTCAGTGGTGTGTGTGGTGGGAAGTTATAAATTAGACCTATAGACAAATACAAATCTGAGACAGAATGTTAGTGTGCATTATTCAAAGAAAAAGAAGGAGTTGTCTTTACCAGATCTGTCAGTGACTCTGCTATCCCACCCAAAATGCTAGATAATGATCTGTAGGAAAGAAATCTGTACTGACAACCAGCAGAAGTAGCATTAATGGGTCTTTTTTACTTCCATATTTTAAAAAAATCTTTCAACACAAGTATGGTTTAGTGGGTATCTGGGGACTTAACTGAAATATGGCCATTTCACTCACATTGTGATAAAAACATGTACATCTGAGCATTATCTTTTTCCAACTTGTAGAAGGAAAGTGGCTTAAGAAGCAAAATTATGCTTTAAGGAGTTAAACCTCTGATCACATACTTTGTTCCCACTCTGTGAGACACTTTAAGCTGCCTTTTCAGTTTTCCTCTCATTTGAAAATTCTCTCGCTAGTGGGGAGATGGTGCTCTCGTGATTAAACACAGATTTTAGTGTCTTGCTTTATTAACAATGTCTCTGTTTCTGCCAAATGTTGTTGCTGCTTCAGGATTCTTTGTTGTGTACCAAGAGCTGGCACATCTTCCTGCATTTGTTCTGGCACTTTTCTGTCCCCACGGTGCAGCAGCACAGGCACTAGAGGAGTAATCCAGCAAAACGCCCCAGGGACAGAAATGCCAACC
The DNA here is from genome assembly GCF_049639895.1 of Pseudopodoces humilis. Taxonomy (NCBI): domain Eukaryota; kingdom Metazoa; phylum Chordata; class Aves; order Passeriformes; family Paridae; genus Pseudopodoces; species Pseudopodoces humilis. Next base: position 65,142,471 of record NC_142204.1, on the reverse strand, counting down.
AACCAAAGCCTGCCTTGAGTAATGCAGCCAGAACACTTGAACTGTCCTGGAAAATAGGAACTGGAGTAATGGAATTGAATTTTACAAAAGATACTATTAAAGGAAAAAAAAAAATAATAAGAAAAAGGTTTGAATTGAGCTCAGTTTTAAAGCCAACGTGAGCCTGAGCAGGGAGCAGTGCATAGCTGCTCCCAGGGCAGGGCAGGAATCAAACTGGTCCACATTTTCCCTGGGCATGAAAATGATTGATGCCTTTTTTCTTACAGGCATTGACTGCTTAGTTCTGGCTAGTAGAGATGAGAGCTGCCTGCCATCCATTCCCACCCACCTGGTGATGAGGGAGGCAAATTTTGACCTTTTCCTCATCACAAGGCCTGAACATCTTCCAGAAATGCAATTGTCCCCATGAGGAACAGGGGAGCAGGAGTGCAGGAGAGCAGGAGTGGTCTGTGCCCATCAAATGTGAGGCAGGAGCACACAGAGGCTTGGGGATACAAACTCAAGTGTGAAGCTGAAAATGTAACAGCTTCATGACCAAGAACCCAAATTGGCACAAAAACTCCCAGAGCAGCAGTGTGGGAAGACAGCAGGCTGCGATTTGAAGCTGTAGTTTTCCATGTGGAACCTGCAGTCTATGCTGGGATCTGCAGGGTGATGGGAGATCTCCAGCCTGCAAGGTACCTCAGCCCACAGAGATGTCCCTGTCACAGGAAACAGGCACCCCTGTGTACTGAAAGCAGCTTGGCCTCGTCCTCCTGGAGAGACCAAACATGTTCCAGCTCTGCTCCCACCTGCAGAGAAGTCACAATGAGGTCAATTTACCCTACCTGCAATATGGGAATTATGGTTCTGGTTTAAAGTGTTCTGCAATCTACAGCTAATTGTGAATTATTGATTTCTTTGTTCCCTGCTCAAAAGAGCTTTTGCTTCCATTTACAAAGCATTTACTTCTTTTCTCAGATCAGTAAGTAATTTTTTAGCTCTACCCCAAATAAAATTAATTTTTAAATATTATTATATTAATTTTCATTTATTTGAACATGTGAACCATCTTATTAAATGTTTTGCAATGCTTTTCCAAAGCTTTTAAAAGAAATATAATTTATCTGAAGAATCACTTTTTAACACAGTATTTCTAAAAAACGTAATTTATTTCTTTAGATGGGACAGGTAATATTTTCTTTCTGGCATCCCACTGACATTTTGACACTCTTCTGATTCCCTCTGTTCTTGGATAACAGAAAACAACACTTAAGAAATTACAGGGGATTTATTTACAGTAAGACATTCATCAGTGAGGTGGCAATAGCCACTTTGGTACACATTGCAATCACATGAGCTTAAATAAATTTCCAAGCAGCTGTGATGTCTACTCTCTCCAGCTGCACTGCCCATGACTATTTTAAAGATCATTAACAATACTCATGTAACAGCAGACTGTTACAATCTCCATGCAATGTAAAGGTTCCTGACTAAACTAGCAATTTTCCATTACAACTCAAAATTATTATTAATGGCGGGGATTTGCATATTTTAAAATATCATTTTATGCTTAGTTTGCTTTCCAATGACTCGAAACATGCAGTAATGACCCTTTGGATTGTGTTCTGCTTTCTTTCTGAATTAATCCTGACAGCTTTCTCACTGTAAGAAATCATTGATTTCATAGTAGTATTGCACAGATTTCAATCATAGTCTTGAATCTGCATTTAGTTGTCATGACTGCAGCTGAACACTCTTCAAATATTTAAGCCCTTCTGCTATCTCAACACCTTTTTAGAAAAGCCACCTCCCAGTGCCCACCAGGAATTAGCCATCAAAGCACAGGCAGTTACCATGGTCTGGGGAATCACTGAAGCATCAATCAGGGAGCCTTTTTTCTCCTTTATTTGCCTGTTACCTAGGAAGAAACCCCTCTGTTTTTATGTTATTGACTCTTCCCTGATTGTTATCTCGATAAGTAGATGAAACATTAGCGCTCTGTAGGGTCAGGCCACTCCTGCTGCTCATAATTTCCAGTTCTATTACAAAGATACTGTCAGTTTGCCTCAAACTCACTAACACATGTGTTTCACTTTAAAACTGAATTCATCTCATACAGATGCAAATCGCCTTGTTGCCTCCCCAGGGATTGTGTGAATTGGCATCCCCCATCATAACCTCTCCAGCTTGTGTGTTCCCTTGGAGCAGCCACTTAAATTCCACCTTACACCTGCAATATTGTTCCCTTTAGGAAGAACTGCTTTCACTCTATGGGGATATGTCAGAATATAGCTGGTGGAAGCCAAAGGAGTCTTCGAAAAAAAGACTTATTATATTTGGATTTGAATAATAAGGGCTTCTCTGCAAGACTGCAGATTACCAAAAGTCCACTTAAACCAAAATCTCTTTAGCATTCAAATAATCATTTAGACAGGAACTCAGTCACCTAAAGAAACTCCTTTCCACTTCATCATCATTCTGGGAATCAAGCCCTGAGACTTTTCCAGAAGTCTACTGGTATAAGACTGGTGCAAGAGGAAAATCAGACTCAGAATTTTCATTTTTTTCCAGCTATTAAGTGCCTTTCAGTTAATTTCCTTTTTTTGCTATTAATACTGAAAAATGTCACTTCCTCAGCCTTTTTCATTCCCCCCTTTTCCATTTGGGTAATGCAAATAGAAGTGTAAGACTCATGGCAGCATTACAGCAATGAAATCATATTATCACTGCCTTCAGTTTCCCCTTCCTGAGCACCCTGCTTCCCTACTAAGTTTGTACATATCTATTTTTTCTGAACATGGAACTGCTTTTTTTATTATTATTATTTTTAAACAGAGCAATATTAAATCAAGTCTTTGCTTTCAAAGTTACTCACTGGATAGATCTCTTATTTATTAAAGGTCTTTAGCAGTTTAACTGACTGCCGGTAAAATTAAGGAAGGATGATTCAGGATTGGGTCATATCTAAACTTAGTCAGTTTAGTTGACTTACAGCATATTATTTTAAAGATTTTTTTTTAACTTGCATTTTTACAACATATCTTTGCTGTTGATGATTTGCTGTTGGAGCAGCTCAGGTGTTTGACTTCTGCTTCATTGACACACAAGAACCATTTGCCACCTCCTCAGGCCAATTATCTCATGCACTTTCCATTTCAAAACCTACCAACCGAATTCATTTGCAAGGAAATAATCCTACATTAAAGGATGTCCCATGAGTAAAGGCTACTTACTCTGTGTAAAGCAATGAAAAATCACAGTCCTTAAATTAAAATGTTGGCATTTAAGCTCTTCAGTTTCAGACTCCCAAGAGCTGCTTCCACCTTTTTGAGGTGGAAATAGTAATTTCTATTAAGATGTGACAGCATCTTTCCATAGACACAGTATCTCAGGGAATTTTTGAGAAATTTGTGCCAAACCTTATTTGGTGCAGTTGGTATTGGGAGACTCTCTGATGGTCAGTTCTCATGATTGCTCTGATAGAGAGTTATATTATTTTTTTTTCCTTTTTTCTTATTGCAAACCCATCCTGATGGGTTTTGCAGTGTATACTACCCAGAATTCTTGTGCCAATTTAAAATTCTCTGCTGCCATGTGAACAGAATAAACTGTAGCAATGGTATGCAGACAAATGTGGCCCTTTGTTTATTGCAATCACATAAATCTGTGTGAATTGATACTGGTGCAAAGGTCTCTGATGATCCTGAAAGAGAGAATTTGGGCAGGATATCAATCTCTTATGATCCCAAAATAATGCCATGAGATCTTTAACTTCCACTTGAACAAGCACTAAAGGCAGAGAGATGGAAACTTGGATTAACTTCTTAGCCAAGTGACACCTCTCGCAATGTTTTTGACCCTTACTTTAAAGCTGTCACCGGTTGCCTTGATTTATGGAAACACTATCCTTTTAAATCCTCCTCCCTCTTATCTCTGCAGGCAGTTTCCTGATTTGCTTTTCTTTCTCTTAGATCATCCATATTATTTCTTGACAGAGGCTGTGTGGACAGCCACACTTTCGATAGTACTCAGAAAGAAAAATGATTCTCTGTTTTCCAGCTGAACAGAAAATATTACAGATGATTTTAGTAGTTTCACTCAGAAGACTTCAAGACTTCTTGTTTCAGGTTACAGAAGGAAAAATAGTAATTTTTAAAAATGCAGAAAAATATCACTACAAAGTCATTTTCATCCTACTCTAATTTCACAAGCTAAGTTTCCCAGGAAAATCTGAAGTGTACTATAGTAACAGGATACCTTTTCCATCATTCCAAAGAGCTTTTGTCAGTAATAAAGAACCTGTTGGGCTAACACCGATTCACCAACAAAAATAAAAGCTGGCCCCAGCCCCAGAGATTTTGTCTATACACTGGCACTGTACAAAACCATGACCATGAACAGGTCAGAGCATGGGTACACCAATATCTCTGTTATTTATCAGATGCCATGATCCCTGCCACTGTTCTGCCTAGTGCGATTTTGTGTTATCCAGACAGCACCTGGGTGCAGTTCAAGGGACTGCACATGCCTCTTTGCCATGGGCAGTTTGGGTATTTTCATCCTGGTGTTCTTTGGAGAGAAGCAAGACCCAGAGTGTGAAGTTAGGCCATTCCATAGCATGGGGGGTCGGGGATCTTTGTCCTTTTTTACAACTCAGACACAGTCAGAGAGTCTGCAGCTGAAGCACAAGGAAAGTGGCAACAGGGGAAGACAGTGGAGAATCAGCCCAGGGGAAGGAAATTTTGTGAGGCATCACCTGCAGAAACATTGTCTATACTGGCATAGCCTCAACTATATTTAAAAGGAACTTTTCTAGAATCTGTTGGGCAAGATGAAAGAAATAATGAAGCCTGGCTTAAATGTTGAGAATAGATAATAGGGTAAAATTGTTAAGGTTTGATTTTTAGGCAGAAATACAGCATAGTTTTAAAAATGATGAAGAAGCTACCACTGGCCACACTGTTATTATCCCCTGCCCATACCGGTGGCTTTCACAATTTCCTTTGGAGAAAGGACACTCAAGCTAATTCTGCTCTCATCCAAAAAAAAATGATGAGGTGGGACACGAATGAAGCAGAGCACATTTCTCCTACTCCAGTGGTGGCTGATCTGCCTTGTGGCAGCCTGACCTTTCCCAGACTCATTCAAAATCATTCAAACACACCCCATAAAATGTTCAATACTCTCTATTATGTTAATTTTTCTGCCATGGGTTAGGAAAATCTAAAAAAAAATTGCCTGAAAGGTAATTTTGCAGAGAAGATTACTGTTAAGTCAGTTACCATGCCTTACACTTGAGATTGACATCTTCTTTTTGACATTCCTTTGGTATGTGAGAAACCATATGTAGAAATAGACTTATAAGAGTTTGAAAATACGGACAAGCAAGTTGTACTTGATGTCCTTCTGAAAAGGCACAAACAAAGGGAATAAAACCAGAAAAAAAGAGCACCAAATACTAAGTCAAATCTGTCACTTGAATTTAAACCAGTGGTCTCGACAGAGTAATAACTTGAATGACAAAACCATTAAGGAGAAGGATCAGATTTTCTCAATGCGAAAATAAATGTGAAATAAATCTACCTCCAGCAAAGTCACTTTCCTTGTGATATTAATATTGCAACATTCTTCTGCAAAGAGATTGAAACTGTCCCACCTTTATTTTACATGCAAAACAAAATGGGGACTTGAGACCCTAAATCTCTAAGTGAATTCATAAAGTTTTTTGTCTTTTTCTTTTCTTTTTTTTTTTTTATCATGGACTTAGAGTAAGTTTCCTTACTTTTTTTTAAGTTACTGTGGTGAAGAAGCGAACTGTAACATGAATGCCAGGACTGTCTGCAGCACCATCTCTTGCTGCTCCAACCAGCAATGTGGGTAAGATCACAAACAAACAGCACAGTCCCAGTAGGCTCCAAATAGCCTGAACTTCCACTCATTAAAGCTGGGCCTTAAAACAATACAATATGGCTTCCCCCAGAGATTTTTTTTCTGAGAAAAAAGAATAATACACTGAGTCTTTAACAATTTTTGCCGTGTCTTGAGACTTTTGTAATGAAGCAGGGAAAGTGCAGCATGATTTCATTATGTCTTGTCTATATACATTGTGAATATTGACTTTTTTGTCAATTAACATGTAAACATAGCTTGAAAAGTCCACACAGCTTTAATACATGATCAGCACAGTTGTTCAGACTGTGGGTATTTTAAGAACATTCCCAGATTGCAGATATCAGAAGCAGATAATTTTACTCAATATAATTATTGCAGCTTTCTTATATGACTTAAAATGTGCAAAGTTGAAGTTCTCTTTTTCCCAAAGTCAATTACCACAAAGCTATGGGAGAAAAACATTTTTTTCCACATGAAACCCAAGTTCTTAAGCTCTGTTCACACAGCTGGGCATGCAGAATCAGCAAAGCTCTTAAAAATTCCCCAGGGAATTAATGTGACTTAATGGCAGTGCAACAATGGGATAGGGCTTGTCACAGTCTTCCCAGTGACTTCCAAATAAAATAAAATGTAAAAAATAAATAAAATGAAAAAAATAACCATTCAGTGTTCTCTGACAGAAATGGTTGCAATGGTATTAACCAGCAAATTTGTTCAGACCAAGACCATGACCCTTGCTGTGTTTATTGCGATGAGACCAGTGCCACAGTCATTGAAAGTGTAGTATGTGAAAATCCTTCATTGTTTCCGCACTAGTTTGTTCTGCTACAGTAGCTGGGGCAATTTAAAGGCCAACTCGTGGGAATTACTGCAGCATATACATTAAAAGTGAACATTATGTTAATATCATAACCCAGTCTGATTTAGCAGCTCTTTAAGGCATAGTACAAGATGGTCCCTTGTCTCCTTTGAACTGAAGATACGTCTTTTCTTACTGTGGAGACGATTTTAAACTGATCACCAAGAGACATTTTGGCTGAGCATTTTACATCATTTTACGGTTCTTATAATCTTGATTCTTTTTTAATAGAGAAAAACTGGCTGGCCTTCTATGTGAATCATTCTGGTGCTGGGAAAGCGAAAACAGCCAGTAAATGTTACATAAAAACAGGAGGGGAATTGAGCTACAGATGTACTCCAAAGCATCCAATCCAGTAAAATATATCACATATTATCCTTGAACACTTCAGCCTCTTCAGAGGTACTGGATTGCTTCTCCAAAGTCCTGTTTAACACATGATTGACATGAAAATGTCACCCCTGCCTGGTAGTGGATGTGAGTGGCATCAGTGGAGGGGTCTCCTGTGCCTGTTATCTCTTTTCTGCTGTCAAAGCATCAGCCCTACCCCTGCTCACTTTGGGTTTCTGCTGCCTGTCACTCCAATCCTGAGTGACACAGCCCAGGGTTTTCTCTGTGCCACCCTTGTGTGCTGATGGACACAGCCAGTATTTGTCTTCTCCTTCTTCCAGACTTTCCTGCAGTTGTCTCAAGTGTGAGGACCACAAAAGACTTGATAGCAATTACTAAACTGGCATAGATTGTGAGGGGGCTGTGAAAAGAGGAGACCTATAAATTGTTTATTTTAGTTCCACAACTGAATAAACAGGAGAGAGGGAGAAAAAGAAGGCAGTGTTTGACAGTGTGCAAGAGGTGAATCAGTTCAGGTCTGGAAAGGTCAAATATTGAAAACCTGTTCCTTTGTCCAGCAAGCCAACCTAAAAGACAGTCCTGAAAAAGGTGCTGCTGGAAAACAGCCTCATGCCATTCTGATTCAACATCCTGTCAGAATAAGCTATCAAACCCCAGGCAGGATTCAAGGCTTTTAGGACTTGACAGGATTTTAGAGTAGGTTCAATGCATCACTCTGCTGAGGACATTTCAACCTACTTCATCCCACCTAGAAGAATGCCATAAGTGCAGCATTATGGTTCAGCTCTTTCATTTTATGTAGATAAAGATCAAAAAAAATTGGAGCATAACTACCATTTCCCAAGTGAACACCCCCAAAAAATGTGAGGGATAACTAGTGCTGATATTTTTATGTGGAATGATATATATTTAGATCAAAGTTCTCAAAGGAGAGACTGGAGGAACCTCCAACATTTCTGACATAAGATTGCCATACTCACTTGAAATCATACTTTGTTTTATTGAACAGTGACTGAGAGTGATGAGAGGATTGCTGTGGGAGGAGAAAGTTTTAAACTACCTTTTTGTTGTTAGAAACAAAATTTGATCCTGTGTTTTCCAAAATCTGCATTAATTCTATTTTTATTAAGTAAAAATGAAGACATTGTTTCTGTTTCTCTTTAAGGCAGATTTAAGAAACTAGCATTTTTCCTTCCAAACTCATAAAATTTCCTGGAAACAGAACTCAAGAGTGCTACTATTTCTCAAAAAAAAAAAAAAAGAAGGAAAAAAAATATTCCAAATTACCCAGCTTTCTGAGTAAATCTTATTCTTAGATCTAATCTAAGCTAACCTAATCCAAGCTTCTCAGTTTTCTCAGATGCACCACACAGTTCAGGGTCTCATTATTGTGTTCACAAATGCGTATTTTGCCACTTATTTATTCTGAAAATTCTCTTCATCTTCTAATTATTATTGTAGCTATTGATGTATGGGCTTCCTGATACAATGAGACAATAATCCTTGATGGAAGGCACATGAGGATTTTTTGGGAATGCAGGAAGGGAGAAATCTGAAGAAGCCCTATCAGTGAGTGACAAAGTATATTTTGGGTAGAGGATATTGTTTTTACTGCCTGGTGACATCACAGTCAGACTGTGTTCTGCACTGCATCTGCTATGATATACTTTGTTTGAAGAAATACAATTCCTATGGTACAGTGTTTCCTAAAGCCAAAATTGAATATACATGTAGAATTCACTTGGAGAGAAGCTGAAAAAAACCAAACCCTGCAATAAATATGTGTTCCTAGATTAAATACCTGAACTGCTTATTTTGGAGATCACTTCTCAAACTAACATAGATGCAGGTCATGTTTTCCAAAGAGTAACAGTCTTGACCTCTGTTGGCTGGGTCATAAAATTGTGGGAGGCTATTGTGGAGCACGTTCTTTAGGTGAATGTGTTTCAGTTTAGATCATTGGACTCTGAGATAAAACCTCTCCTCTGGCAGTTTCTAAAGGATTGGGCTCTTCAGAAAGTCCATGCAAGCCCAGGATAAAAATAAAAAAAAAAAATGCCTGTAGAAAGGCATTGGTCATGAATTAAGAATCTCTTTTCCAATCAATTCTTTTATGAGGGGTAGGAAGGGGAGGCTGGAGGCAGAGACAGAGGGAAGCTTACTTGGGAGGAAGGGAGGCAACAGAGCTACATGATGACTTATGAATAATAATTTCTTTTGTTGTCATGACATTTTATTGCATTTGGCACCAAATGGCTATGTCGTTATAGGAATTTATGTTCAGGCCTCATTCAAATGGGATAAAAAGAAATTAACAATTTGTTTCTAAAATAAAAAGCAAATTCAGGAACATATGCATGGAAAATTACCTCTTTCATTTAGTCCAGCTTTAATAATGTGTAAAAGTAGGAACTTACTGTCCACCTGGTTTGGTCAAATTCTGTTTGGTTGCCCTTGGGCTTTATAGTTAATCAAGCAGAGGAAGAAATCTGCTAGCTGTGTTCAAAACTGAAAAAACATGGATAAGATTTTAAAAGATTGGTGTGATTCCAGAGACCATGTCACTCAAGTCTTTGGTTATGGTTTTCAAATTAATTACAACAATTATCCATCCCAATCAGAAATCATCTAAAGACTCCCTGAGACTTGAGCACTGGGCAGGCTGTGTTAGATTAGATACACAGACTTGAAGAGCTCATCAAGTGACACCAGTGTCTGCGGAGCCTGGGGTGAGAGAACAGGACATCCCACCTCTGTCTAAACTGCACATTGTATTTGCCTCTTTCCTGCCTCGTCTCAGAGGTGGGTCTGTCCAGTGCCTCCACATAATTCCTCTGAAGCTCCTAAGTTGCTTTCAAAGCTGAATGACACCAACACTTGCCCTAAAGAGAGCTGGAGTTTGGGTTTGCTGAACCAAAGTTCAGCCTCTGTGGGTGTTCTCGCAGTTAGACACTTGTGTGCCCATGGCAACTGACTTCTCGTGATGTCCACTTTGTGGTGTTGTTCTTGGATGGCTGGAATAGAGAATGCTTTTACAGCTATTTGCTTCACTTGACTGAGGATGGAATGGTTCCAGTTGTGTAAATAACTGCTGGTGCTCTTCCAGCTTTTCTCCTCACTACCCCACGGAGATGCATTTGCTTAAGCAGGGCATAGTAGGAGAAGAAGCTCTGCTGGATTCCTCCTCACAAACCTTGCAGCACATCTCAGGCCTGACCTTCAGCCTCTCTCTCAGTATAGCCCATAACCTCTCCTGGAACAGTTCTGCCACATTAAGTCATGGTTTTGCCTAATAGCAAATTAAGGGGCATAACTTAACCCATGTGACTCTTGGTAGGACTTGGGCCTCCAGAGACAATCGGTGAATTTCCCAATCAGCTACACATTTGTCTATCCTTATATGAATCCCATGAGATAACAGTTGCACGGAAAGGAATATTATCTAATTAACACATGCAGTTGGAATCTGATCTTCCCTTTTCCTCTGGACTATCCCAGCTGAAACTGCACTCACATCACTACAGGATTTATGAGGATTACACAAAGTGCTTTTTCCCATACACATGGTGAGTATGAGTTTCATCCATCAATGCAAGCTTGCATAAGCCCTGTGAATGAAGGGTTAGATGTGACTTTGAAATCCTATCTTAAGTGGCAGAAAAAATGGAAAGTGCAGAGAATATAACATACAATGTGTGGATATGATTTTTTTTCCCATCTATAGCAGTAATCTGTAGTTTATGAATGTTAAATTCAGGCTGGCCTTTGTTTGCTTGACAAGTAAACAGCATGGGAATTAAAAATCATCTTTTGATATTCTGTGTCAGAGTTGTAACATCTGAAAGTTACTGCTGATTTTTGAGGCTTGCTCGCCTCCAAATACCCACAGTTACAGAGGAAAAGAGTGAAAATTAGTACTTATAATCCCCTGACTCCTAATTTTATGGCCACATGCCTAGATGCTTCTGGGAAAAATGATGAAGAAGGGAAGATGCCTAAGTTCTGATCTGATATAAATTCCTGAAGTTACATTTGTTCTTGGAGTCGTGTTGTCAATGTCTGCTGAAGATATGACACGCTGTTAAAAATGTATTTACCAAAAAAACAAAAGCATTCACTGCTGACATGCAACAATTACTCTCCTTCTCCACAGGTACTAGAGTTGGTACAGAGTATTGAACCTGAAAAATCCAACCAGACAAAAAGTCCATCAGCCTTTCCTATCCAGGGACTATCGTCTGAAACACATTAAAAAAACCCCAAAAAAAACCCAAACACACAGAGAAACAGTACAAAAATGAAGTGGCTTTTGTCACTTCATAGCCTTTTAGCTTTGCCAAGGTCTCATTCAAACCATTGAAAGAAGAGGAAAATACTCAAAGCTTTAGAGTAGAGACCATATTTCCTTTTTCTTTCTTTCTCAGCATTAACTTTCTTCTCAAGCCCTTCAGTATCCTTAAACCTTCTTCCTCCAGGAAGTAGCATTAGGGAGAAAGTCCAGACAGAAAAAAGTGTATTCCAGGGGCCATGGAGACAGGATAGGCAATAGAATAACCAAAGAAGACTATTCATGAAGAGCTGATCTTTGGCATCCTCTGGCATATCCATAGAGGTGGAAATCATGCCAGTTCTTGGGTTCTGTTCAAAACAGTGCAAAAGAAAGGCCAGCAACATCCTCACTATCTTTAGAAGAGCTATCCTAGTGCAGAGAAAGCTGCTAAAACCAAGATCACAAGAGAAGGAGGTTTCCAGTTTACACAATTACAAATTACAGCTTGTGTAATTTTAATGGAGACATAATTTGAAGGAGTTATAATCACTGGAAAATCAGTTTTTGACTGAGATATCTAAGAGGTAGAATCAAAAATCTCAAGTTAGTTTTATCAGCTGAGCCTACAAAATGCAAACTGAATTGCTGAGAGAATTCCTAATGGTTAAAAATCAGCTAGATACTGATCAGGATGCTTTACTTGAATAATTTTTGAAAAATAAGACCCTATAAAACATAATATATTTGCTGGTAAAGAGATGTTAATTGCATTTGTACCTCATTCTGTCCAGCTGGATTAAATTCTTGCTGAGCACATCAGACAGCTTTTATTTGCTTCTTGTCATACTAAGTAAAAAGGCATTTAATGCTAGAAAATAGCTTTTAAACTATATAAATCTTTGCAGCCACAAAAGGACCCACTCAGACTGAAAATCCTTGCTTTTTAAAACAAACTCTCTTTGTTAACATATTTTCAATCCAAATATTCAAAGTAATTTTTAACCCTTGTTGTCTTTTCTCCCCTCTTACATGATACACTTGTTCACTTACTGCAGTATACTTGATTTAGATTCTTCATTTTTTGCTCAACACACCAACTTTAAGCATGGTAAAGTCTCATTAAAGCAAATCAATGTAAACTTCAGGTCACCCTCTTGGTAACTTTGTATGGCAAAAGAACTGATGCATGTCTTTTACTGTAGAGTGAGGTATAATAATAAAAATCCTGGGAAAGTTAAGTGGACAAGCCTGGATCAGATATTCCCTCAAAAATGTCATCATTCCATGAACCTGAGAAGCTCAATAAAATTAATGCCAAAAAATTAATCATTTAAAAGTGGGAGCACAGCCTAGATTTAGCCAAGTCCAGGCTTTAGAATTTAGCACCATTACATGGCTCATAACAAGATATCTGACAGATATGGATTTTTATCTGTTCATTTTTGCCATATGCATGTAAACTTTATGTTTTATTTTCATGATTAAGTTTTCATAATGAAAATGCTTCTAGATCATATGAGTCACCTAGTTCAAATATCCTGTTAAAGAAATTTAACTCCTCAATTTAGAAAATGTGGCATATTTTCATGTCTAAAAAGCTCATTAGTGCTAGTAATTTTTCTAGACTGTCCACAAATTGAATTACAGACTATATTTTGAAGAAAAAAAAAAGAATTGTGATGGAAAAGGATTGACTTAGCAGTTCACTCATAAATACTAAATGAAAAAAGAGAGTGCTGCACCTGGAAACCACGTGTGTTAGAAAAGGATGATCATTCCAGCACTGGCCTCTGGCTTAAGGCTCTCTGTTCACTTCTGTTCACCCTTGAGGTGGAACAGGTATAAGCTTCATTGCTAACTCTAAATTCAGACATAACCAGGATTTATACCATCTGTGGGAAACTCTATTACCAAATGAGTTGGTTGCTCTGTTCCTATAAAAGATTTGATTACCTGAGTCCTTGCATGCAGTGATTTCCCATTCTCTGTGTTAGCAGAGGCCCATGACAGCAGATTTCAAGTGGATTATCAGCCATCAACCAGTTTTAATCTCTGAAGTCACAAGTTAGTTTTTCTAGCTGATATTAATCTGGGACATACCTTTTAAGTAGGAGCCAGAATAATACAAACAAGTTCATTTTTGAATGTGAATTTAAGGAACTAAAAGAATCTCAGTAAAATAAATTGGTAGGGTACCAATGGTACTACCCTGGATTGGCCTAAATATTCCTGTATGACCAATTGCTTTTAATATGAATATTTGGATTTCATTTGAGTGGTGTTGCAATGCCATCTGCATAAATCTTTTTTCACACAGTATTCATTTAATATGTGCTTTGCTTGGTCAAGGCCTAGAAACAAAGAATTCTTTAAAAATAAACAGGAACAAATTCCAAGGATGAGAAGATATCCCTCAGGAGTTCCAAAGGAACATATATTGAGTAATATTATCAGGAATTCTGTAGGCAACATTAATTGTTACCATTCCCAAACACTTGAAAAATCAGTCATTGGCTTACATGAAACTCAAAATCTATAATATCTTCCAGGCATAGTTTTCAGATATCTTCTATTTGCTTTTTATTGCTGAAGTTGCTATGGTTTGAATTTCCAGTCTTTTGTCTGCCATAGCCTGTAAGGTGATGTTCTATCTATGTTTAATGGAAACTGATCTGATATGAACACACAGCTTGGAGCAGAATTTTCAAAAATCTGCCAGCTATTTCAAGTCTTAAAATAATATGATGAGACTAGGAGTTACAGAGGCAGGTCAGAAACCACTGTATGGCATTTTGCTTCCGTGATTTGGAGATCCCTGCAAAGCTGAAGACCTGTTCCATAAAAATCTTGGTCCAAAGAGAAGACCATACCAGTTTGTCAAGACCCAAGAATTCATCCCTTGGGATCTTTTTTGTGCAGTTCATTGTGTGGTACAGTGACAGCTCCACTTGCTGCCTCTCTCTAAGAGAAGAAATAAACCCCAGAATGTGTGAGGGACCAGAGCACAGCACTGCAAGAGTGATGCTTAAAAAGCTCATTATCTATGAAATGCATTGCATGTCCTTCATTAGACTGTAAGAACTGTGACTCTAAAGCAATCGTATGATATCTTCCTTACAACAGTTTTTTTGTTTTTATCTTCTCAACAATTTCCAGGGAATTGGTATTAGACTTTCCTATAAACTGGGAGATAGGACACAGAGATAGATTACCTTGGACAAGTCTTCAAAAGAGTTGAACCTGTGCCATCACCAGACCACACACTTGTTCCTAACCCAAACAGGTGGATTTCACTCTTTGCTTCCCTTTCACAAAACTAGATCTCCTTATGATTACACTTGAAGTTTCAGCTGCACTGTTACTTCCTCCTAAAGAAGACAGCAGGGTTGTAGCAGATTAATCTGCCTTTTATTTCCATCAGGCAAGTAGCTTGACTTTTTAACTGACCTGCTGTGATTTCTGAGTTGAGGAAAAACACAAAAGGTTTTTATTAAAACCAAAATACTTAGCTTTTTTGAAACACCCTGCTTGGTATTTGCTTTCTACACACAAAACCTGTTTTTCTTTCATCCCTCCAAAACATTTTGATGAAAAAGATCCTCAAGCCTTACTTATTCAGCAACTGGGCCTTTAAAAACAAATTTTGGATAATATGAGTTTTTATAGCACATTTATATATTTATTTCTTGGATTAGTGTATTTAAGGGGCTGTGAGGAGCTGAGGGGATTGACTGCTTTTTCTAAACCACATGGGGTTCTTTTGGCATTAGTGATGAAGCTGCTCTATGCCAGACAACTAAGGCTTATGAACAAAGCTACTTGATTTAAAAGTTCATGCACAGGTTACAGAAACACCGGTGGTGTGAGCAGGTTTTCTCTCCTCCCTCTTTTAAACCCTTAAACACCTCTTTTCCCAGAAACAGCTAACTCCAGCTAAGGGGCTTACACATGCCTGAAGAAAGCAAAATGTCTGTGTTTCTGCTTCTCCAGCAAACCTGGACACAGCTCCTGTGGCAGGCCCTCATTTACTGCTTAATTCTTTTTACAGGCAGCAGGTATTAAACAAGCTCCTTGCAGCAGCTGCTCTGGGAAACATTGGCATGGCTGTAATCCCCTGGCTGAAATGCTCCGAGGTATTTACTGATTCTGCTCAGCTGAAGAGCCTCCAAGTCACTGCAGCCAGACTAACTCTGGGCTCCTGGTGTTAGTAGCCAAATGTTAAAACAAATCAAAATATATGTCCAGGATCTGAATTTTAGGCTAAGTAGGAAAAGTGCCCAGATCAAAAAACCTCTACAGTGGGACATCCAGGAAGGTTCTGTTTAGCTCTTGAGTCCTTTTCAAAACATGCTTGTTTTCTTTAAATTTAATTCAACTTTTGAGATGTAGAATATAATTTCAAACTGGAATTAGAAACATATTTGCTTATGACTCAAATAGATAAATTGATGGGCTTTTACCCCTCCCAGATTTTTGTTTAATACTTTTCAGATTATTTTTCCTAATTTGGTAACTCTAAAGTTTGTGATTTTTAAAATTTTATTTATTTTTAAGCAATAATTTTAAGAAATAAAGTATTTACTGAAAAGCATCAACCAGCACTGGAAAATCACTTTTGAACAAAACAAAATGAAAAATGTTCTCAAAGAAAACACTGAAAAGGACCCAGTAAACATCCTACTGCAAGATGAACAGGAATATGAAAAAAATACGGACTTCATTAGACAGATCAATTTCTCATAATTGCCTAATCTAATAATCAGGCTGACTAAGGGCTCTGTGTCCTTTAGTGAAAAGGATGTAAGAAATGCTGAAGTCCTGGTTTAGTGTCTTCTGTCAGACACTTCAGTTTAATATTACAGCCTTTGCTGTATTACTATTATTATCATTTATCATTATCATTAGTATTTTTGATACCAGGCTGCTTTAGATTCTTTTTCCAGGGACAAGAGTCTTATGGATTGAGCAGACAGTGTACCAGCAGCAGAAAATTTTTCACTTCTTATATTATAGAAAAAACAGGTCATTTGGAATGGAAAGCTTTTATAGTCTTTGTAACTAAGTTGGGCAAGGTGGTTCTCAACATTTTCCATCCACAGCATTACTCAGATACTTGAATTTGTCTGTCTGGCTTGGGAATGAGCTAGAAGCAGTTCTAATAGGAGCACAGAGATGGCTGAGCTTTCAGGCAATACTGGAATGTACTGCTACCACATTAATTTCCTCAATTTTATGAAGTCAGATCATAACAGAGCATGATGCTGTATATAGAAAACACACAGACACAATGAGGTTGTGAAGTTGCTTGTGCAGAAAATCTCCCAGTGAAAGTTATTCAAACACTAACATTATTTTTTTTCATAATATTTATTATTTTATTTTTTTATCTCTCCTGCTTATTTTTCATCACAATGTGGTATCTTTGAAGAAATGTTAATGGTCAGGTTTCTGTGCTATTGGAAGTGGTCTCACCTGGCCATGGCTCTGCAGAGGCAGCAAGGCTGAACTACAGGACTTAGCTCTGCCACAGGCAGTCACAATAAAGAACAAACCATAATTGTCCCTCTCCATGTCAGGAGGTTGGAGCTAGAAGAATCTTTATGAAAAACCTTCCAACCCAAACATTTCTAAGATTATATTATTCTATAACTAGTACTTAGAAGTATTGAAATTACTTCCATATTATGGTGCTGCCTGGCATTTTCCCCATTTTAATCCCTCTTTCTGAGTGTCAGAACATGTGCACTGCACTAGATGAAGTCTAGCCATGACCTTGCACCCAGGCTTTTTTTTCCCTCATTCTCTCTGGCTCCCATATGCCTTCACACAGCTCTGCAACACCAGCAGCTCACAGTCATGCTGTGAGTTTCTACTCCTCTTCCTTGTTGATTTCAAACCCTCAGCATCCAACCCCTCCAGCAGAAAGTTTTATTACTGCCTAAATGAGTCTTCTCACTTTTCATGGCATGGAATTTTCTCCCATTTCTATCTTTCTAACAAAAGCCTTTCCAGTTCTTTCTTTATGGCATCCCCATCTTCCACTGTGGTGACAATGGCTTCAAATGCTGTGTTGTCATGTTTTATTAGCTCACTTCTGGGTTTCTGTGCCAAAGCCATAATGAAAACATTACATTAAGTTAGTCCAGGTTTGATCCCACTGCTGTCCAGGAGAAATCCCACTGCAATGTCCATGTGATCCAAGGCTTCTCATTTAGGTACAGCTTGTCATCTTCCATCTAAACAATTCTTTAGCCAAGTTCCAGTTCTTGTATTAGTTGTCTCCAGCCCAAGAAATTTCCTGTGACCTAGTCCCAAATACTTTACTGAAGTCCAGATATTTACTGCATTTTTCCTCATGAGAAATTGAAGTGTTTTATCAAAGGGAGATTGAGTATCTTTAATAGAAACAACTGGAACAATCTGTGGTTTTGTAATGTTTTCATTTTACTTTTTTTCCTTAATTAATTTTGTGTTTATTACTCCTTCAAAATTTTTTTCAAGCCTTAAGTAATGCCATTAAAAGTATAATGGCCTTTTCTTCTCTTTTTTTTTTTTTTTTTCTTAACAGCAAAGAATGACAGGATTCCCAGATAACTAGTTTGTTTTAAGAAGGAATCAATACAACAAATCTTTATGTGAAACCTTGACGGAAAACAAACTCTTTTTGTGACTCAGATTCCATTAGCCTTGGTGCATGTCTGTTATAGGGCATTCCTGAATTTCCAATCCACATCTGGCATAAGCAAGACCAAAATGATATTATAAATTGACAAAAACCAAAAGACTACAGGCAGTGAATTTTAAGATGAAGGATACTTGTCACACAAAACTGGGAACTGTGTAGTCAGCTATATCACAAAGAAGGTCTTTAGGACACTGTGATGCAAAATATGGCATAAATAAGATGTGGACTTTGGTGAAAATGCAAGATGAGCACGTTACATTCAGAAGAAGACCATAGATATTTTCTTTTTACAAAACACAGTATAAAGCCCACTTGTGATATTTTTACTTTTGTTTACACAGATGGACTTCTGATGATTTAACTATGGAATTACATTTGTCCATCATCTCTGATGGATGCCCTAACCATGACAGGCTACATTCTTCTGATCAGATACTTCACCCTCCTTACAAATACATTAATGAAAATGATACATGTTCACAAGTATTTGGTACCTATGTAGAGGCACAATTTATTTTCCTCAAAATATCCTAAATTATTTTCTTAGAAAATTTCTGATTCAGGTCTTTGAGCCCACTCAAAACCTTGAGGACAAATACAGACAAAACAACAGACCAGGAAGGCACTTTCCAAGACATCACAACAGTAACTTTGATTTATTCAGTTTTTCTTTTCTCCTGATGATGACTGATCTCCTGATCTGCTCTAGGGAGCAGAACATGTCTTCTTGCACTGGGGAATCAGGAGCTGCAGCAAACTCTTGGCCATTTTAACTCCTGCTAAGCTGTTTGGATCCTGGAGCCAGATTAGATGAATATTGTCCTTCGTTCCTGATTCTAAACATTACTGTTCATATGGAATAAGACTTGTTATAGAAGTCTATTTTAGTAAAAGACAGAAAGGATTTAAGGACATCACCCACCTTCACTGCCCTTGAAATGTGTGTGATGTCAGATATGAAGTCACCTGGGTGGAATATATAGATACTTGGCTGCACAGGAGCCATATAAAAGAATTAAAAACAACAAAAGAAGTTCTGCAGTGAAAATGGAATATTTATATTAATCTGCTTTAGGGGAACTGGTGTTAGATTAGAGCTAATCAATTAGCCATGCAGAACACATAATAGCCACTATAATAGGACATCATACTGAGGCAGCAGATGGATTTTTGAAGAGTAACAAAGAGACTTAGACACCAGATATATTGACTTTCATTATCTCTTCACACTTTTTAAAACCACAGAGCAACTTCCTTGGCTGGCATACACTGACTTGGGTCAGTTGAGCTGAGTGGAACTAAACAGATTTACAAGAGCTTACAGTCAATTCCTTACACCTCTTTTCCCCCTTGTTCTGCTTGCACAACTTAGCTTTACTTGCAATTTCAATCTTTTTGGGTGACCTCTACAACTTATGAGAAGAAATTCTATGCAGAAGTAATTTACTAAAAATAAATCATTCCACAATAAAAGTTTTCTTGGTTGAACATCTTGCACCTACACTTGGTGATCTATGAATTTCTTCATATCTGACTATGGGGAGAGGGAATTATATTTTTTCCATTTTCCTTCACATCAAAATATGTCATTTTTTAAAACATTTTCTCTGAATGCCTGCACATATGAGTGGTTCCACTGACTCTGTTATTATGTGGAAGCAAAAAACATTGCAGAGAACCAATTCTCTGGTGAATAGTCAAAAATGCTTAAAAGTACATTATAGCCCCTTGACATTAGACTCAAATTTCTGAACGAGACAGCTTGAAATCTAATGTAAGCTCCCATATTTCTGCATCTAACTTTGATAATTTTAGCTGATGTTCCTACAATGACAGCTTGCACATTCAAATACTTTTTATAGCCCATGTAATTATTTTGTTTTTTCATGCTTTTTATTAAATCAAGTAGAAAGAAAGAAAAAGAATTGGAAATTATTGATTTATTTAATGTTTCCCAGAAGTCCTTTGCTATTTCTTTATATTGCAATTCATCACTAGGAATAGAGACAAAAGGTTAAAACAATTGAAGGGGATGAAAGTCTTCATGGTAATGTAGATATCAGTTTCTATGAAGCTGTCCAAAAAGCACTGACATGCAAAATTTCAGAATTAATATAATAGCTTAAATAATTTTGTTATTTTTATTTTAACTCAAACACATTCTGGATTTACATATCTACCAAAAGAAAGGGAATATCTAATATGCATTATGAGCAACAATATATACTTGTATACATTTTTAAAAGAGGCAGGCATCTCATCCTCCAGTGTTTGAAGCTAGTAAGTCAGCTATTGGACAGTGAAGGATTAATTCTGATGAGGACTGAATTCTTTGAACATTAAAGCTGCCACTGGTTTGTACAAAGTGGTTTGTTTTAATTGTTCTTAGCAAGTATGTCCTGGATTTCTCAACATGATTTTCATTTATAATGGTATTAACACAGCAGTTTGTTGCATTGTCACTTTTGGGAAGCATGAAATGAGACATGAGAGTTACCGGATTTGTTTGTAGGCACATGGGAAAGTTTCATCACAAAAATTATTCTCTTGGGACTGAACAGTTCATACTTCGATTTTTTTTTAATAAAACAGGACGGACACTAAATATTTCAGTAAAATTCTTTTTTGCATTGGAGCTTCTGTTGGAAGAAGAGCCTAAAGAGGGTGAATTTGAATTTAGGTTTTATGTTTGTTGTTTGTGTTGCTACAGAAAATCCCAAGTGTGAACTGGGATCCCATTGACAAACCTACATCCTCATAGCAATAATTCTGTCTGCACAGTACTTTTCCTTATTTCTTTATTTGTGAGTAATTAAAAACTTGTGTGGTAATAAAAAAATCAGGGAATTGCTCTAACTACATCATGAGTGTTCTGTGCAACTCCAAATCTGTCTGAAGCATCTCCTGCAGTGGAGGGATGCACATCCCAGGTGGGTCTGACCCCGTGTTCTCCTTGCACAGCTCCTGTGGGGATGATGGCAGTGTCCTCACACTCGTGCTGCTGGTGTGGAAGGTGGGTGTGGAACTGCTCCTGGACAGACTTTTTCAGCATCTTTGATGAATCTCATGTCATCAGTGGCTGTGGAAAGGGAGAAAAGCTTGAGGAGAGGCTGAGGGAGCTGGGCTTGTTCAGGCTGGAGAAGAGATGACTGAGACATGATGTCTGTATCTGAAGGGATGAAGAGGATGGAGTCACGCTCTCCTTAGTGGTTCCAAGCAATAGGACAAGAGGCAACAGGCAGAAACTGGAACACAGAAAGTTCCACCTGAACATGACAAAGAACTTCTTTACTGTGATATCACTTTCCTGTGATAGAGACTTCCTATTAATATAAACCTGATTTTTATGATTTCTTTTCCATCTGTTTAATCTTTAATTCCTGTAGGCTTTTGACATCCACCACAGCATGCCACAGTCTACACCACAGTTTAACTCAGCACTGTGTGAGCAGATGTTTTCCTGGGACCTGACACTGGGTAATTTTATTGACACTTAACTGTTTCTTGCATCACAGGAAAAAACAAACAGCCATTTCCAATATGATGTGATCAGGAGTAGCAGAGATAAACTGTATGGAATACAGATAAAGACCCTAAAGGACAACTACTATCACAAAAGTAACTAACAAAGAACATAGGCTACCTCAAAGCTTTCCTTTATATCAGCAACCTCTCCCACAAATACTGTTTGTTCAAACTATTTGGGATCCTACGACTTTATTCATGACCTCCACTTCCAATTGCTCTGTGAGTACTTTTACTTGTCAGGAAAAGTCTGTTCTTTAGCATCATCACTGTGAAATTGCATCACAGTGGCCAAAAGAGCTGGAATCTTGGATCTTCTGCACACTGAGAAGGAATGTTCTGTAAACCACATGGAAGGATATTGAAGTGTGTGGCAGAGAAAAGGCAGGTGGATGTTTTGGCAGTACCACCTGGATGGTGTCAGGGGTAGGGTTTGGGTTTTCCACTCACAAAACCCCATGACAGCTGGGCCAGCATAGCAGTCAAGGCACTCATTCCTGTGGATGTACATTCAGAATTGTTTCCAGATTGTCCAGCCTGGCAAAGTGATGCTGAGTAGCATTCAGCCATAGCAAACATGTCCTGCCATTTTCCTTCCTGAGAGTTTTGTGTGCCTGCCAACAGCCCTGCTGTTCCTCAGGTGAACATGTCTCACAGGTTTCCTGTGACAAATCTGCACATGTGCTGCAATATGTAAATAGCAGCATTGGCTTTCCCTGGAAATGTTCAATATGTATCTGTTGATAGGATCAAATTTTCTTCACACGTTTTCCAATCTGTAAATACACTGCTTAGGCTAGCAAAACACCCTATCATTGTGAATTTTGTAGAGATGCCAGTTTGCCATGAGAATGGTTACAAAATGTTTTAGTTTGGCATTCTAGCCTAGAGCTAAACTATTATCTAAACTTCTTGTTTCCCATTCCATGTTCTTATTGAGCACTCAGATAACACTAAATTTCTACATTTAAGCTACTGCTTCGAGTTCAGAGTACTCAAAAAAAAAAAAAATTCCTTGAAGAGAGGCCTATATTTAATTTTACAAAACTAATGAGCATGAAACTTGTCAGTTCAAATGAGAAAGATTAGTAAGGTTAGCAGGAAGCATGAAAAGCCCCCAATTACAGTTTGTTTACAGGATGGCAACAGAGTTGAAAAGAACATTCTAGGAAATAAGCATTGTTTCCCATTATTTTGATATTTCCTTTAGCATCTGAAAATGCCAGTATGCACAGTGGTGCACTGGGACATAGTAACACTTGGAGCATTTTAAGAACATTAAATTAAAAAACACTAGGTTGAATAAGCAAAAACATGCCCTCCAATCTGTCTCAACAGTTTATTTTATAGCACTGCCAGACAATACTATTTATAGACTTCAAACTTTTTAAGTGGAACAAGTTAACAAAGGTATGTTCCTTTCATAAAATGGTCCAGTTCCCTTTGCACATCAGAGCATGTTCTCAGTCCATGTGTGCCTCTGGAAAAGCAGAGGGTTTGGATACATATAATCCTTTCCAAGAAGACTTTCAGGCTGTAGCAATCATCCTCACTGAATTAGATAACCCTCCCATGCTGCAGCATGACTTCTGCATTTCACAGCTTTATCTGCATTCTCCCTTTATCTGATGGAAGCAGACATTTTTTACATAACAAAGCTGTTAATTAGTTCTTGAAAAGATTGATAGGGACTTGTTTTGTAATAATTAGAGCTAATGCCATTCCTCCTGAGGCTAAGGCTGTGCTGGAACAGAGATTGACAAGCTTTGTAGTTAAACAGAGATTCAAAGGCACTGCATAAACAAACCTGTTTTATGAAGGTATAATAGACATATGCATGCAATAGTTGTGTATATCAAGTGTGTTTTGCAAGAACACATTATGTGAAGGAAAAACAAATTTTCAGATGATGTAATGGAATTTAATATAGTAGTTGTATTTCTTACAGGCATCAGAATTTTTAGACTAAATTCTCTTTATACTTTTGCATATCCAGTGCTAGAAATAAAACAACTTAGCTTTTCTGTGGAACTCCTAAAATAAACACTTTTCTAAGGCTAAAACTCTACCTTCAAACCCCCAGGTAAAACTGTCATTTGCTTCACTGGTATCAATAGGTAAATCAGAAAGAGGAGTAACTATCCATACCCTTTAAACCACAAAAATAGTAGTTTAAACTTCCAATTACTTTTGTCAAAAATAAATGCAAGACAGGCTTTTATTTAGTACTTCTCTGAACCATTGCCTCCTCCCTGGAGAAAACAGGACCTCAGAATCACAGAATGGTTTGGGTTGGAAGTGACCTTAAAGATCATCTCGTTCCACCTCCCCTCACCTTTCACTAGACCAGGTTGCTCAAACCCTCACCCAGCCTGGCTTCAAACACTCACAGGATGGTGCACCCACAACTTCTCTGGGCAGCCTGTCACCACCCTCCCAGGAGATAATTTCTTCTTAATATCTGGTCTATATCTACTCTCTTTCATCTTAAAGCCATTGACCTTTATCCTGTCACCACAGACCTGCACTAAGGTCTTTCTTGATCCTCTTCTTCTCCAGGCTGAGCAGCCTCAGCCTCTCTTCACAGGAGGGGTGCTCCATCCCTCTGACCAATTTCATGGCTCTCCTCTGGACCCATTCCAACAGGACCATCTCTTTCTGGTACTGAGAGCCCCAGAGCTGGATGCAGCACTCCAGGTGAGGTCTCACAAGAGAATTGTGAATTAAATACAGAGAAATCATTACCTCAGTACACACTTTCTAGATTAAATTTATATGACTTAAAAATAGATATGGAGAGTAACAACCACTGTCTGAGTTTTAATCTGATAAAAATGTGTTTTTAAAATTCTATACCAGAAGAATATATAATTAGGAATCTGGCCCAAACTTCCCTGGCTTAAGAGAAATAAGCATCACTGATAGGTTTTTCTGATATGAAAATTTAATGTATTTCGTTACTATGAAGGAAAGATTGTTTTTTTTATTATTTAAAAATATCTCTGTCTTAAATCCACCTGCAAAGTGCACATTCTGCACATTCTAGATCCATTTGTAAACCTTCCTTATCTGAAAAAAAAAAATCTAATTTTTTTTTAGTTCCTTTTCCATGACCTCTGCTTACTTGCTCATAGTCTCTGATATATCATCTAGTTGAAAATAGCTGCATGAATGCTTTATATCTGTAAGGTGTAATAAATACCATAAAGCAAATTTTTTTGGTGATAAGTACCTGCTACTCATACAGTTACTTAAACACTGCAGAAAACCCCCAGAATATAAGTAGTATGAGAAAAGGAGAGCAGGGAGTGACTGCTGGCAAGTTGTCATGATACATGAGCTTCATGGTACATGGGCATCAAACACTATGCAAGATGAGTGCTCCAGCAACCAAAGGGAGGTATCTATTCACATATAATTAAACACTGGAACTCATGAAATGCTGTAGACAATCAGATCAAAAGGCAAAACTGACCAGTTAATGAAAGGAAGGGACAGTGGGAGGTTTTCTTACATGAAGACACCACCCCAAACTTGAGAAGGCCATTTTAGCTTCAAATGAAATCTTTGGCTGGGTTTGTTCAAGTGTGTTCTTGCACAAAAATAGCACTTGCCTGCCTTTATTTTGCTGTGATCACCACTGTTGGAGACCAGATACTGATACAGATGGGCCCTTGGGCTGTTCCAGGACTGTTTGTTCTGAGGTCCTGTGAAGCTGTTTTTTTTTTGTTTGGACATGGTATTTGATGTCTTAAATCAGAAGGTGCCTTCCTGTTCAGATAAGGCATGAAGGATGGAACTTCAACAGGGAAAAATTCTAAAGCATACTTCAAATCCTGACTCCCTGGTAGTTTGTATGGAGTTTAACCCAGCCTGTAAATTAGGGTGAACAAAGCCTGGCTGTGGGCCCTTTGGGCAGACGTGTCCTTGGGAGCCTGACTGGACAGATGGCCACTGTGCATTGATGCCAGTGGAGGAAGCTGGTCATTTAGAAAAGTCTCCTCCTCTCCTTCCCAAACTCGCTAGCATGTGTCAAAGGGAGTAGGCCTTCTGAAG
The DNA here is from genome assembly GCF_049639895.1 of Pseudopodoces humilis. Taxonomy (NCBI): domain Eukaryota; kingdom Metazoa; phylum Chordata; class Aves; order Passeriformes; family Paridae; genus Pseudopodoces; species Pseudopodoces humilis. Next base: position 65,116,851 of record NC_142204.1, on the reverse strand, counting down.
TCCCATTTTTGTATCTCTGGAATAAATGGCTTGCTCTGACCACTGGACTATAATAGCTTATGGGTCCAGTGCTCCAGTGTGAGCCACCTCATCTGGTGTTTGAATCTTGGTGCTGTAACAGTGCTTTCAGCTTTGAAGGCAAGAACAAAAGAAAGTGTCTTGAGAGTGTGGAGCCATGAAGTAACCACATGTAACATTTCTGAAGTTAAGCACATTTGCAAAGCTACAAACTGATCTCTTGCTAAAAACAGATTGCATTCTTGTACAAGCAGTATTCCCTTCTCCTTAAACTTGAGTACAGCTGCCCCAGTCTTGACCTATTCCAGCTGTATAGAAAGTTTTCTGTGTGACAAATATGACTTAACTTCAGATGTTAATAATTTCTCCTACATTTTTCCAAGTTTTATTTCCAACCACACATATGAACTATTTAAGCTTCAAAACTATACCAAAATTCTAAAAACAGGTCATTTTGTCATTAAATTAATATAAGGAAGCACACAGATTGAAAAACTGTGCCATGAAAGTGCCTATGCTACTTGAAACAGAAAGAGTTTGCCCTAAATTAGTATTCACAGCTACAAAGAGATGGCAGGGATCTGCATTAGGGATCCCAAGCCATCTTTTAGGTGCCACTGACATTCATCAAAATGCCACCAAACCCTGTAGGTAATTTAAGTGCCTAGATTAACAGATTAAGGTGTCAGTGACAAAACTACAGTTTCACAATGCTTGTTCTGTTATTAATGGAGAGAAAATAACTCCTACAGGCTGAGTCCAAGTGGCCGTATGAGGGTTTTGCTCTGAAATGCCCTTCAGACCTGATCCTTTTTCTCAGCAGGGAATAAAAAGATGGACATTAGTCTCCCACATGTTATGCTTTGTGATTATTCCACATAACTCCCCATGTGACATCTAAACTGAGAAACTCCAGAGAAGAAGGTTCCTGAACTGAATGTAAATCTTAGCCTGTCCTAACTCCACGTGAGAGTGGGATTTAAGCACCCCCCAGACATCTCCCAAATCTTGTTTACTGGGGAAAGATAACTGGGGCCCAGGCTGACTGTCATCTATGGTGAACTGTTCAGGGGTCTTTGTTTTGAAACACTGCAGTGTCTTCTGTGGTGCAGAGCTACAGGTCAGCTAGGAGCAGTCCAAGAATTTGCAATTCTGTGTCAGGAAATGTCTGTTTTGAGGATGTCCAGGAGCAAGGTGCTGAACTCATGTCTTCACCCTCCAGCATGACTTCATCCTCTTGCTTTGCCTACCTCACCTGCATGGTCTGACCCAACAGACCTGCTTACAGCTTGTCCAGCTCCATAACAGATCAGTAACTGCAATACTGGTGCCTTCCCACACACTCCACATTTTCTAGGCTGCAAATTCCCTTTTTCTGAGATTAAAACTGGTTTTGTATGACATACAACACTATTCATTCAAGCAGCAAGCTCAAGGTAATTTTCTGTACAACCTGTTCATGTTTTTCTTATAATTATCTATAAGGTTAATTAAATCATGGGGAGATGAATGTTCAAGGCTTTTCTTAAAGAAGATCTGTCATCTTTCTAAATCAAACAGAAAGATTTCTTTTCAAAACTTCCTGCCAATTTGAAACATGGAGAAAGATTTTTTCTAAAATTATTTTTAACAAAACCTAGAGTCTTTTTAATATATTTTTTTTTCAAAACAGAGAAAGTTCCCTGAGATCATGAAACTACACTAAGAAATTAGAAGGGGCAAAACTAGCATCCAACTTTCTCCTTTCCCTCACACTCTCTGGATGCCAGAGCTATTCCCACTACCCTGAAACATCTCCCAAACACTTTCTCACAGAAATGCTCCAATCTTAACCTGTTAGTCCATCCAGAGACAACTCAGCTCCTGCTGTTACCAAGGGCAAACCAGATGAGAGAAAAACTGAGCAACACCACCACCATTGCTTGTTCTGAAAATGAAAACATTTTGCTTACCTATTCAACAAACAGAACAAGCAAAATCAATCCAAGACATCGCTTTGCAAAACATTGCACAGGACAATTCATTCTTCTTCTTGACAGAAGAAAATGATGGAGATGATTTGCATATGAGAGCTGTTCATCATGTGTAGAAATGGTTATAAAGAATTTTGTCAGCATCTTTTCATCTGAAAAGGGCTGTTTTATCAATAGTGATATATTTTAACGCAATGTTACACTGCTTCCAGCAGGAGATTCTTTGATCTAAAGAAATGAACATTTAATTTATCAATGCATTAAAAAAATGTGCTCTGTAAGCTGCTATGATTTTTCATTTTGCATGTTAGTTTTGGCATAGCATTTCATAGAATTTTGTAACTAGCACATATGTAATCACATAAAAAGTAATAATAAAAATGCAAAGAATCTGGAAACTGAATTCAGGGCTGCTCAAAATTTTGTACAGGTCCAGCAACACCCTTTAACACTTTCAGTGCATATTTACTCTCATTGCTATATCTATATGCAGGTAGATCTATAGCTACTTTTATAATGGTAGCCAAGTCTTCCACTATGATTTCTTCACCTTTCAGTTATTGCTTGAACCTTAAAAACTTCTAGTGAATTCATTTTTATCAGGTTTAAGTCATAAAACAAACTTCCTGAAGAAGTTTATTCCACAGGGCATCAACTCCTGTAATTATAGTGATTTAAACTATATCTTCTATAGTTTTGTATATACAAAACTTCCTGCCTGATTTGCTCAGTTTCCCAAAGTTTGAAGAGCTTGCTTTGTCTTTTATGCCATATTTTTCCTATGGTTTATTTTAATTTAGTTGATATACTCAGCAACTCATGCCCTAGAGCAAAATCCCTTCACAGATTCCTTTTAATATGGAGGAATGACATGGTTTTTATGTACATACATTTAGGATATTAAAAAATCATCTTTCTTACAGGCTTACATTGAGAAATAGTAGTCTTCTTTTTTTCCCTTTCAAGGTAAAAAATAAACTTATCTTTTATTAGCAGTGAGCCAAGAACTTGTCCTGTTCTCGTTGTGCTCACACATAATGAATATTTAAAGTTTTCAATAATAATCTTAATGAACAAGTCAGGGAATTAGTTGGCTGCATAAGTGACTACAATCAGGTCACTTAAAGGGTAAGACAATCTTAAAATTAGTGAGGCACTGGGGAGGGCTATTTAGAACATTTCAAAATGTATATGTTGAGATATTCAAGAAACCTTTTTAACTCCATCTTTTACTATAAAGAAAAGATCTCCCACTGGCTGAAAAATGACAAACCATCCATATATAATTTAATTTGTTTTGTATAATTTTACACATTATTTTATTTGGAATGAAAGACACAAGTTTGCAAGGCTTCTCAGCAAGTCTCTACTTGAATTTCTGCGTTTTGGTAGTGCACAGCAGGATAAATATATGCAGCATTTCTTTCACCCTTTAAGAAATGGAGTCAGACAGTGGAATGGAAACACGTATATCTATGAAAAGTTCTTGGTGCAATTCATTTAGTCAGGCAGGTCAGCAGCTGATAACACCTGGTTGTGATGACCATAATGTGCAGGGTGTTTTGTCCGTGTCTTTCCCCCTCACAGCTACTGAGTCCAATCAGGATTATCAATCAGGACAGTGGTTTAGTGTCATAAAATATTTCAGAAAACCTTTGCATTTTACATAGAATTTTATTCCCATTAATGATATCTTTTTATGTGACAATGTACAGCAGAAATACTGAGTCTTACACACAGGTGAGTGTTTGAGAGTAGAAAAATAAAATGACAAAAGGCAAAACTGAGATGATGGTGTGGGTTTGTCTGACAGAAGAAAAGCTAAGATAGGATCAAACTGGTATGGAACAAAAAACCCATTGTGTCTGTGAACACTTTAGAAGTGCTTTTATATGAAAAAGTAATATGTTGTAAACACTGCTGATATTTCACAATTGATTGTTCATAGCTTCATGAGGGTCTGTGTAGAATTTCAAGTCAATAATGAGGATGAAAAGCTGAAGGCAAAAAAATCATCCTGGGGAAATTAATGTTTGTCAAGGTAAAAATGCTTTTGAAGTTCATGTTTTAATTTATTCTGAAAACAGACCCCAAAGGAACCCCAGCCAAAACCCCTCTCACTGCAAAATGTTGACACTTTTAAAAGACTTTACTGCTTTCACTTGACATGTCAAGTGGGGTCTGCCCACACCAAGCACAAATTAGCCATTCTGTACTGAAACCAAGTTTCTGAAGCTATGGCTGCTATACATAGAAGACCAACATGTTTAATACACTTCAGCTCTAACCCACTCCTCCAATGGAAAATGAGTAATTTATAATTTTATTTTAATAAATTATTTCACCGCTTGTTCTTTTTTGAGAAAACAGACTGTATTACTAGGCGTAAGTGGTAGGATATTCTGCAATTCACAACAGAGTTCATATTTTCTGTCCATTGCAAAGTTTCAGCACAGCTTCACTGAGGCCAGTGCTGCTGCATCAGCCAAGGATCTGCTATTGAACTGAGCTGAAAATTTAGTGTGTAACACACAGAGATAGGAAAAAAAAAAAAAACCTATCATAAAGAAAAAGCAGGAACAAAGGCTTGAGTCCTTAGTCAAAAAACCTCCTGTAACCAAAAAATTTTACAGTTATTGTTAATTTAAATGGCTCACAATTCACTCTTCACTAAGCCATACTAGTATTTGTTTTGGAGTATTTTGCCATACCAGATACAGAAAATAACACAGCTTAAAAGTCACGGACAGGGCAAAGTGACATAATGAAACACAGACATAAAGAAATCAGCAGAACTACCTGGGATACTAAAAATACAGCAAAAAAACCCTCTCTGAGAAGTCTATTGTTTATGTCAGCAGAAAGACTTGACATGAAAAAAGACTGACAAATTACAAATATTTGCCCTTTTTTTAAATGAAAAAGTATATTTAATCAAATGCTTTCATCAGATCTGAAAATCTAAAGCACCTACTTAAAATCCCTCTTACTGGTTCCAGAAATGAAAAAAAGAGCATAACCATTCAAAGCAGAAACAAATCTTTAACTTTACTCATCCTTGCTCCAGCAAATGCCACTTTCTTTGAAGTATCGGAGGAAGGTGTGAAGATTCCTCTAAAGGACACATGCAAAATAATCTGCTAGAAGGGAATATAAAAATATATGCCATTTTTGAATGGTGCTCTCCATGAAAAATGGTAGAACTGAACCTTAAGACTACTTTCACATATTATCCTTCAATAAATTTATATAATGTTTTAACATATATATATATGTATACCTCATATATATCATGTTATAAAAATGTTAGTGCCATTGTGGGGTATCAGTTAAGAAAGAGATGGGAGATTTTTGCACTACAGTTTCCTTCACAAATGGGTGAGTTTATGTCTGCCAGAAGATTATCTGTTCTTTGGAGAACATATGTAATATGACAGTTGTAAATTCTATCACATTTTTCTTCTTGAGTGTTCATGGACAGGATGCTGCACTTTAAAGGAATTCTGTGAGACTAAAAGTTTGAGGTCAGTGGGTCTGGATGACTGTCACTGAGTAGATATTCTATATTTAATTAAGTGGCTGATCCTGAGAAAAGAATCTGCTGTTTCTCCTAACCTGAAGATGTGACTACTCAAAACTTTAAGAGTTATTCCCCAAAGTCGAGATTAGCAGTTGAAGAATCCATCCTGTGACTCATGGGATCTGAGATTCACAAGTCTTAAACCTCCCTTGTTTTGCAGGGGAGTAGTGAAATTTGGCTGGCTCTGGGAATTTTCTCTGGTGGTTTCTATCTTGCCTTAATTGCTTTGCAGACTTCTAACCTGCCCGTGTCCCCCTCTGGACTGCACAGGAATAACTGTGGCATTATGGGGCTGTGGCGTTTCCTGCTTAAATAAAAAATAAAATCTTGAGGTCCTTTGGTGAGTGAGTGCCATGTAGTCTTGACACTGACACACTTCTGCAGCAGCCTTAAGAGGGGCTCATGGTGACTGAAGGCAGAAATTCCCACCTTCATCTCTGCCCAGCTGCTCCTTCCCACAGCTGGGCTCTTCAGCTAGTCCTTCTAAATTTGGCTGTTCGTGCATCCCCAGGTTTCCTCCTTTTCACACGGTTTGCTCTCCCACACGTCCTCCTTCCTCACCTTCACTATTTGTCACTTTCCCATTGCAGCCCCTGCTGCAGCATAGATCTTTCAGAAATGGAGTTTAGAAAAAACAAATCATGTCCTAGATTGAAAAACTATAGAGTGCTAAAGATTGCATCTCTGTAATTGTCCTGTTTTTCTGGTGTATTTTTCTGTGGAACAGGATGAAAATTTGGATCTCCTGATTGTCTCCAGATGAAAGTAAAACATAAAATTCTGTTCCCAGAGGGACCTTCCTTTGTTATTTTTGTGCATGTTTGGTTTTGCATTGAAATATTATTATAATAACTTCTGCTACTACTTTTTTTTTTTTTTCTGTGTGTGTGTAGGGTTTGCTAAACCTCTCATTGTTCTATCCCAGAAATAAGTCTGACGTACATGAGCTGCTTCTCTTGATGCACAGCACTTGATTCTGATGGCCACATATGAAAGGAGCAGAACTAATGGGCATTGTCCATTACAAAAATACCATTTTGATTCATGGTTTGTATTTTGCCTCGTCAGTGGTGTGGTATCACAATACAAGGCTTAGATATTTTTCAGTGAATTCTTAGCTAACAGTTTTGGGATATGAAGAATGTGTGCCTGCATAGGCATCCAAAGATATGCCATAAAGCCATGAGCACAGAACTCATTTCTGCCACAAGCACCACAAAAACTGGGAGTGAGTTGCTTCAGATCACTCCAAAAACCACCTAGATCCTTGCCAAGTCTGTTTGCCTTTATAGTTTAATTCTAGAGTCAATAAACACAAAGAAAAGGCCATCAGATGTAACAGTATGCATGTAATTTACAATTAGAGCATGCAACTGGTATATCATAAAAATATGGATACAGTTATGTCTCTGGGCTGAATGGAAAGAACCACAAGTTTTGACAACTTGCACCTGCAATATAAATTTGTTGGACTTTTAGAAAAGTAAAATACTGCATTACATGTACACAAAGTACATATTCCTTAGCTATGGTCCTCTTTTGAAACCGAGATCCTTAACAATGTTGCCAAAAGAAACAGCTTTTGTGCTTTCAGACAGCCAACATCTTATAAAACCAGGCAGATGAATGATGTTATGTGTAAGGGATGAATAAAAATATCAAAGACTGAAGTTCCAAACAGGCTTTGCAGGCCAAGAAAACTGTATTAAAATTCATTCCACAGAAAATAAAAGCAAATAACATTGGGACCAACCTGGGCATTTAGTTCTGCTCCAGAAGCTAAAGGCTTGTGAATATTCCCAAGGCAGATTGATCCCTCCTTTTGCAATGAAACTTCCTAAGGTTTTAGACGCGTTATTACTCTGGGTTTGTTCATTGATAATAAAAGTGTGAGCCTATGGTTTATGAAAGTTTTTTGGTAAATGGGTATCCTTATTGCTCCTTGATGTTGATAATATTCAGAGTCATGCTCTTGTATTCTGGCTTTTGAATTTGGGATGAACATTTTGCCATCAATGCCAGAAGACTGGATTTCATTCTGACTAAAACCAGAAAGATTTTGATAAATCAGACTGACAGCCTTCACATTTTAAATTATAGAATTGCATTAAACTCCTCCCCCAACTTATTCTTGAGTTAGCACCTAATAATGAGCATGAGACAGCATGGATGTAATTCCTCAGTGATCTCCAAAGTTATATATCAGTGTACAATTTAAATAAAAAAAAATTCCCTAATTTATGTTAATGAAAGAATTGAACCCAACGTTAATCAACAAAGACACACACTGCTTTTAAACTTTCTCATGCCAGTAAAATATGCAGATGAAAATTTCCTCTCTGTTCTTCAAAGCAATTTCCAGTTCAATCTGCTTTCAGTTATTTATATGTAAAACTTGAATATTGGTACAATAACTAAAGACTTCAGAAAGAGATAGATCTATTTATCAGATGTTATACAAATGCACAGAAAAATCCATTCTTTTCCTAGGCTACACCAGATTTTAATCAGAAACCAGCAACTGACCATCAAAGATGATAAGAAGAATGGCACTATACAGACAAATATCCCCTGTGGGTTAGTTATGGGTGAGAGTCACCTCACCTGACTTGACATATCTGCAGATTAAAGTTCAGACAATGAACTAGTCACCATGCTCTGCCTTTGGGGGGCTTCTCCAAAGGAGAAGTCATCTGACCTTTCTAGAGCAGGGTCATGTATTCTTTGGAGGTGCCTGTTTCCCTTCTTGGACTAATTGGGAGTCTCAGGTGACTGGATCATAATTAATGTCTTACTTTTGGCTTGTACTTGCATGGTTGATCTTTCTGCATGACCAAGGCATATCCCAAAGAGAGGAACAGAGAGGTCACAAGCTGAAAAACAGGAAGTAAGGAAATAAAAGTGTACTTTCACCCGTATTTTTTAAAATGCCTTATTTAATGATAATATTCCTTCTTTATCTTATTTTTGGTCTTCTCTAGAAGAGGGATGCTGTAATACAGAAGGATTCTGGCAGCAATCCTCAGTGTTACAAGATACATTTTGGAAGAATGTAGGAAGCTGGATCAGCCTCTGTCCCTTGGTCACATAAGTTACAGCCCAGTTATATATTTGAGCTTTTTATGGCCTTGCAGATGCTTCTATTGTGGCCAGTCACTTCATTTGCCTCCCTCATTCTATTTTATTTGTGTTTAATTATTTTCTTCTATTGAAATACATTTTTAATCATGTTTTTTTTAAAATTTCTCAAGCAAGAGCTTCACAAATAGAAGTGTGATTCTTTGAGCCCTTACGACATCCAAATATAGAATATGTAAGTATATAGATATACTAAATATAGAATATGTAAGATGTAAGTACTCTCATGTAATTACTCCCAGGTAAACTCTAAAGTTATCAGGTATTTTTAGCCAGTTTAGACATAACCCAGAAATCCCTAACCTACATCTGGATCTGCTCTGCTTTTCAGTTTGCAGGACTATATATTTATGTCTGGTAAATAGCCTATTGGGTCTCATGCATTCAGAGACCTTCATGTGCCAAAATAATCTGCTATTGTACCTTTTCTTTCCAAAAACCAGGATGATGAAACATTCTGCTACAATGGGATTTGATCTAACACTACCTAAAAGTCAGTTATATTGATAATGATCATGGTTGTTAGCTATGGGAACAATTTCTCCAGAGATTTATCTCTCTAGTTACGTGGCTATTTCTCCTCCTCCCAGATACTTAGCTCAGAACTGGCACTTTTTCTTATGCATCTGTTCCAGTTCAGCCTGAGGCTGAAGGTTGAATTCGGGGATCATCCAATGAAATTCCCCAGTCAAGTCAGACATAAGTGATCAAATCACAGTTTTGGCCTTTAAGTACTTCTCTACATAAATAAAGTCTTCTCATCTAACTGATGTTAACGGGTAGCTGCCAAGTAGCTGAGACTGAAGTAATTAATAAATAATAATATATTATGGAAATATAGCTACTGATATCAGTGAAAGAATATTTAAGTTATCAATTTCCTTTTTTTCTGTTTCCAATATAATTATTTAACTAGGAAAAAATTAAGCTGATAATATTTTTCTGTGCTGAACAAAACTGTTGAAAAGTACCCAATTTGTAGAAATTGCAGTCTTCCTTTTTAATATAAAGCTCTGGTTTATTTAAGTTTGTCAGTGACCTGAAAGCACCTGGAGCTTTGCATTGACTTGGAAGATGCAGCATCTTTTCACATAAATACCCTTGGTGTAAATGTCTGTTTTCAAGAGCATTTTGTGAATGCAGCAACTGCAGTGCTGTTCTTTTCTATGGCCTCAGGTTCTGCTCTCATTGCAATCAATGTCCAAAGTCTTCATTTACTGAAAGAAGAATATTTGAAAGAGATAACGTCAAAATCCAGCAAACCAAACCAATCTATATTCCACGCTGTAGTTCATGTCTGCAGTTTGCTAAGACAAAAGTTATCTCTCCAAACCTAAGTATCAAATGCTGGCTCTTGAATGCACTGGGATCCTTCCCATTTTGGGTCGAGTTACAGTCTTCTTAGATGATAGAGCCACTGAATATAACAGCATTTTATACAGATACACATGGTTTCAATGATGCTAAACTTTTTAGATTTTGTTGTTATTGTTGTTGTTATTTTTTTGTATTTTTTAAACCCTGAAGACTGAATGGCAGCCAGGCATAGCCACATCTAGGAATGTTGCTGATGTAAACTGAATAAAATTTAGTATAAAGCTGAATAAATGATTTATACTGAAAGTAGAAATATACAAAATCAATTAACAATCTGTTAGTTTAGTTTGAATAAAATAACTTTCCATTAGTCTCTGACGGTAATTTTGTTCAACAAGGAACACCAACATGTGGCAGCTCCGTTTCCAGGTTGTAATGCTGAGATGAATAGCACCTTTCATAACAGAGTCCTCAATAACCTCTGGACTTGATCCTGAAAACACTTTGTATGTAATTATGTTGGCTTCAGCTGTACTACTTCAGGGTGGGTCTCACTCATTTAACATTAGACATTTAGAAGCAGACATGGAGGCTCCCTCTGCAGTCAAGGGAGAAATATGGAAAACACTAAGGAGTAAGTTGTGTTCCGTGTCTGAAGTATTTCTAATTATTTTTAAAAATATTATTATATTATTATAAATATTAATATATTATTATTTTTTTAAATGATGGGGTACATCACAGAGGGAGATTGGCACCAATCTCTGTTAACTGCATATAGAACAGCTACAATTTGAAACCTTGGCTTTATGAAATAAGCTTATTTGAAAATCTGAGTGAATTCTTTTTTTTTTTGAACAAAGTCTGGGGTCCTCATAGCAGTCAGCTGAGCTACTTGTGCAGACACCCAATCAGTGCAACATTCACCACTTTATTTAGTGCAGAGCATGCATTGGTAATGACTGATGTCTCCTGTGGCAGGAATGTGGCACTCTAAAGGCCTCAGATGCTGCGGGACAATCAGACCTGGATGCAGTTGTGATGCAAATGGGAGTAGTGTGCAAGAAGGAAACAGATCATCAAATGGACCAGGACCACGGTGATGGGGTAATGGGCTCATCTACTATAAATCTACATCTGGTCATGTGGGAAGAATTAAGTTGTACTCCTGTAAGAAGTTCTATTGAATTGTAAATAAATTAAAAATAAAAGAGAAAAAAAAAATAGTACTGGTGTTTTCCCAACAGCTCACCACAAAATACTTTTCTAATTCAAAATGTAGCTTGCTGTGGATGGTTGAGATACTCAAAATACGATGATGCAGGGATTTTGCTAAACTTTTGGGATTTGGCTTCTGTTCACTGGGATTTAGATGCTTCACTAACCTCTTTTGGCTAGGCTAGGTTTCTTGTACAGAGAAACTCAAACTTAAACCTTTGAAGTTCTCTTCTAGAGCTCTCAAAATCCACAACTTCTATAAATATAGGCCTACATACATTAGAAGGGGTGATCTTCAAGCTAAGACTCCTTTCCTTCAAGATATTTCATGAAAGGAGTTAAACAGAATACAAACACAGAACAGAGGGAGCACGTAAACAAACCTGCTATACCAACTTACTGTTTCCATCCTTCTGACAGTGCTGAAAATTCCCATCTTCCAGATAAATTTCATATTGACTTGGCCAGTAACGTACTGTCTTAAGCTACTGTCAACAATCTGTTCTCACTGAGGAGGCCATAACAAATTTAAGAGTTTAAGGGAGGTGATCTTATAATACAATGAAAATAGTTATTTATTGAGGACAGTGAACATGAGCCCACATAATGTATGCTGTAAATCACTAAGGCATGTGGTTCCATTTAACACTATTTTGCTTGAAAAGTGATCACTTAGAGGTAAGGTTTGCCCCAAGTTTGGTAGGAAACAAAAATATGCAAGAATAAGTAATAAACAGGGTGTGTTTTGGACAAAGCTATCTTTTAGAGCCATTTAGAGGAAAGAACAGTTCTATCTATAGAACCACTGCTTGGATGTTTGTCTTCTGTTAACCACAAGTACATATTTTCACTGGAAAAATGTGACATTCAGGCATTCATAAAGATTTGTTCATGCTAAGGATAAACAGAACTAGATATCCTGTGTTCTGAGATAAGAAAATACATGGTACCATTTCATGTAATAGCACTCATGTTTTATTAAAATGAGGGTTTTTTTATTCTTATTTCTACAGCTACCGCTGAGAGGAAGTGAAGTTCTCAGGACACAGCTCAGAGCTGATTTTATTCTTATTCTCCCCTGCTTGGTGCTGAAGCCCATAAATCAATACAGCAGTCATTGCCATTTAGGGAGACCAGGAAAATGCCTTAAACCAATTAGTTCAACAGTTGATTTCATTGGAAGTAGAAATATAGAAGTTTAATTTATACAAAGCAAGAAAATGAGTTGCAGTTAATTTTTCATGGAAATTAATTTCTAGTCTGACTCATAAAATATACAGAACTCTGGGGTCTCAGAAACTGATTTTCTTTTCTATTCTGGACATAAGTGGAAATGCAACAAACTTTTTTCTTAACATACTACTTATTTTAAAGACACTGAATTAATACCCCAGATCTGGTGACAAAATTTTTATTCTTCTCACCACATTTGGGCCAGATCCCACCTGCACTATGTGCCTGTCTAGGTCCTGGTCAGGACAGGGTTAATTTCTGCAGCAGTCAGGAGAGACGTGGGCAGGACCCTGGAATTACTGATACCATCTCACAGCCTTGCTGGAGGACAGGGTGTTCTCCAGTTTTTTTCTCCAGAGACATGAAATCAGTGTGCATTACTGTGCAGGTGTTCCATTATGATTACCAACACCGGAGTAAAGCAGATTCTCCTCTTCCCAAATCGGTGGGAGATGGAGAGAGCAGAATCCTTTGTCTTTCTTTGGAGACCCCCAAGGGTCAGCCTAGCTGCATCAGCACAGGGCAATGGACAAACTTTGGCCATTCCTGTGCAGAAAGAGTGCAGAAAAAGAGCCTTTATCTCCTGATGGACTGCAAGGTGGAAATTCTAGTACTAGTACTACTAGCACTACCTTACTAGTACTACCCTTTTTCTTACTCATCCTCTTTTAAACACCTGCCTTCTAGAAACTCTCTGGTATGTGTAGGTGCCTTTATTGGAAGTGGAAATATGACTTACGTCCTCAGAGAATATTGATCCGGACTTTTGGACAGTGTTTGATTTGAATTTGACTTTATTGCAAGTGTGGAACTCAATCTACCAATGTGCTTGCACAGTAACTGTAGGAATTTAGTGACCCAAGCCTCCCCAGGGAAGCAAATTTGGTGGCTGAGTCACAAACACAGGCACTTGAGGCTGACTGGATGAAGTGATTTCTGTGCCCAGCTGATTGCTCCCTCCTCATCCTTCATCCACAGGCTTCCCCACTTTGGGATCCTTCACTGCTTGTCTAGCTATCCAGTGGATGAAGGTAAATCAGTTCTGCTCCTTAGTGTCTTTATTTATTATGTTTAACATTTTCTTCTTTTGCTGGAAGCAAATGCAGGCATGGATGGCTGGGAACAAGCAGTTTAAATTTCTTGGGCTTGTAAAGAGTGGGAGGTTCCTTTGAAAATTCTTAGAGTTGGACACAAATTATGGGACCTTCTCATGAAGGACCCTCAGAGTCACCAAATGCACAGTAGTTCAACTTGAAGAGATTCACTAGGCACAACTTAGCCCAACATTTGGAAAACAATCCCTCTCCTTAAGAGATTTAAGCAACACCATTGCATTGCATCATGCTGCAGGCATTTCTGTCACTGCTTACAGAAGGAATAATAGTGCTCAGCATAAAGATAAACACTTACAGTGTGGCAGCAGGCTGCTGTCTCGTGTTTCTCCTGCAGTCTTTACTAAAGGACCGTCTATTTTACCATGACAATTAATTTCACAAGAAAATAGTTTCGCCTGAAATATGCCAGTTTGGCATTACAGTGTCTGGACACTGTTCAGATTAATGACCAAGCACAAAATTAAGCAAATGGCAAGTAACAAAAATTGCTGACCTCTCTTCCTCATTTTAGTTAGTAATGAAAGATCTGCTTAATCATTTAATTCATGCTTGTATTATTGCCCAATGAGAAAACAAAAATGCAGGTATCTGATGTTCAGCTTCTGCTCTTTCATGAGCCACTTAACTTCACAGGAAATTTGAACAGTTGTTCTGGGCACTGGGTGTGGAATTTGGCCTTAGGGAAGCCCCAAATTAGCTACTAAAGAAAAAAAAAAAAAAAACAACAAAATAAGAGAGAAAACACCCTCACCTTTGAAATTCGTGTTTAAAAGGACCTGTTGAATACTTCTTCCATACAATAATCAGTGTCCTTTCTGCACTAAAAATAATGGCATCATCTTCATCATCATAATCATTACATCTTCAAAACATGGGAAGGAACCTTACTCTTCTTATGGAAACTTTAGACCATTCCTGTAAATTTGGCAGAAATTCTTTTTTCGGTGGGTATTTCCAACACCTTGTTAAGCAGAAATTCAGTCCTGACAAAAAAGGTCACTCAAAGAGGTGGCATGATGCTGAGAAAGGTAAAATTCCTTCTGAGTCTCCCCGTAAATCTGTACTTATCTGCTCTGGGAATTTCTGAACAGTGGTTTAAAACACAATGCCAGGGAATGCATGGAGTGATCATTCACAATGATACTGTGCAGATGGCGAATCTGCTCAGCCTGTGTCCATGGCATGACCTCGTGTAACCTTCTCTGAGCGCCTTCCTAGCGAGGCACACAAAAGCGCGTTGGTTCCCTGCTGTCTGCGGAGAAATGTTACTTGATCAGCTTTCCTTTAGCCAGCAGCCACAAGAGGGCGGATTTTTTCCTGCTTTCCCCCACTCCATGAAGATCTCACAAATTCGTTTTTATAACTCTTGAAAGATAAATCTTCTGCTATTTATTCCCCCCACCACCAAGCTGCTAAAATAAAACCATTTCCAAAACATTTATTTCCCCCTCCCCCACATTTCACAGAGTCTGAAGACCTGTTCCACAGATGAGAAAAAGGAGACATTCATGCTGATTGCTTTTTCACAGGAGTCTGAAGCATCTTCAGAACATGAAACAAACAGAACTTTGCAGCACATTTTCTTTTTATCAGGATTCATGATCTCAGAGTACCTCAAACCCTTATTCCGTAGTTCTGATAAATGCTTGAATAAAAACAAAAGACTCACAAAGATTTTTCTTCCACCACCCTGCTCCTCATTTTCTATTTCTTGAGCTTCTTCAGTTGCAGAAGGGGGTTATCAGCAAAGAGCCTGTGATCTTCAGTGAGTGGGAATGAGGTAAAGTGCACGAATTATTCTGCAGAAATTCAAAACACAAACTGGGCTAAATCTACATCATACCCATCACAATTATATTTGTATTAAGCAGTGCCATGTGGGGATTAAAGCAATGGAAAGTTTTACCAGTGATAATGATACAAATGTGGAAATTAAGTATAAGATTTCCTTTCTTTTTTTTGAAGGCCTTAAACAGGAGAAGTCAACAGTCAACCTACCTCCAGATTCTTCCCTTTGTCTTTTGAGAATATAAAACACATGTAGATAAGTACAGTCTGTATTTGAATGTGTAGAATTTATAAAAACAATGTCAGTTTGGTACTGTAGTAACAAACTGTTTAAAAAACGTAGGTAAAAAATGTGTAAAGTTGGCTTTTGGTGAACCTAAAAACTCCTCTTGTTTAGCTCCTGTCCTGTACACCCAGACCACCCGTCTGAGTTCCGTGTGAATGGTAGGTGAGGATGAAGTTCTGCTGAGGTGAGTTACATGGTGGAAACTCCAATATATTTCTCTGGACTTCTTTGGTTCTGCTGTTATTTCACGGGAGCAACAATCGGGGTCTGTTCCAGTACTGAGCTGCCAGCTGAAGACTTTCAATCTGAGCCCTTCACTGAGGGAAACACAGCTCTTGAAAGAGCCCCAGTGTGTCTCTGGAAGTGTCTGATACTGTCTGTGCCATGTGTGTGCAATGGCTCTCAGCCTGTGGGCAGGAAGGCTCTTCCTCGGGCAGCCACAGACGGAAATATGTTGGAGAGAATGGTTTGGTGTGGGAGTGGGCTGGTCCAGGAGAGAAATTCTCTCTTAGGAAGCGGTCTGCATCATGTAAAAGCCGGAGAACCACCAATGTAGCACATTCCGGGGGCAAAACAAATAAATGCTAAGGCAGCTGCGTCCCTGGCAGCTACAGTTCTGCACACAGGCGAACTCTTAAACGCGCACCAGCCCTGAGCTCCGGGCCACTTATCGGTGAGTGTGGCGAGCTGGCTTTCTTTACTCAGTCAGTCTGCAAGCCAGCGTCCCGCAGTTCCGTCCCAGAGGAACAGCGAGAGCGGACCTGAGGCTGCTTTAGCCATGCGGGCGAGGAGCAGCAGCCGCGCACGGCGATCCCACACAGGTCGGGATGCTCCGGTGCGAGCTCGCAGGTGTGTGATCCGGCAGCGCCCGTAGCCCAGGGAAGGCACACGGGCTCAGGGTCCCCGGGTGGGCACACGGCCGCCGCGCTCGGTGTCCCGACCCTTGCCGGGCCGGGCCGGGAGCGGCGGCGGAGCAGGGGGTGTGTGCTGGCCGGCTGACAGACACCCGGACACACAGGCGCACTCTCCGGCGGCAGCCCATTTGCTGGAGGGGTGTGCATGTGCGTGCGAGGGAGTGGAAAGGGGTGGCGGGATGGAGGGAGGGCGGCCGAGGGAAAGTCTGACACTCGGCGCAGAAGGAGCGAGACCCTCTGCCGCCGCCGGGGAGGAGCCGCCGCTCTCGCAACGCCTCCGACAGCCCGGGCCCGGGCCCGGCCCCGCTGCGCTCCGGCCGCTCTCCGGCCCCGGCAGGTACCGGCCGGCCCCGCGGCTCCGCGGCAGCCGGGGCACTTTCCGCCGCGGATGAGGGGTGGAGGGCGGGGTGGGAAGGAGGGCGGGGTCCCCTCTGCCTGACCCGGAGCCTCCGCTCGCCCCTGCCCCGGGCGCCGGCAGGAGCGGAGCGGTGCCGGCACCTGGCGGCCCTCGGGCCACCTGCCTCGCTGTCAGCGGGGAGATGGGGCTGGCTTAGGAAACGGCTAGGCTCTGCCACGGGTGGGCTTAGGGCTGAAGGGAGAGAAGGAGTTAGTTTTGGGGAGCGGGGCGTAGAGGCTGTGATATGGAAGAGGAGTTCGTGCCCTCAGCCCCGCACCCCTGCTCCTGCTCCGCAGAGGTGGCTCCGGGCTCTGGGAAGGCAGCAGGGCACGATCAGCCCGTGCTCCTCAGCAGAACTGTTCCTTGCTGAAGCGGTGGCAGAATTCCTTCCTTTCTACACGGTCCTCCAGCATCGTCGTGAGCGCGGCTGCTGAGCGCGTCCATCCCTTGGGAGCGCAGAGCACCTGGCTGGCCGGGGTGCTCGCTGAAAGGAGATCATTCGCCTGCTCGCAGGGACCACTAACACTTCACTCTGGGAAGGAACTCCCAGGGTGGAAAGCTCCTTGTTTTGCAGCGAATATTGCAAAATGGAAGTTGTTGCTTGTAGAAGGGAAACATTCCTGAGTGCGTTAGGTAATCGGTGACTGTGCTGCAGGAGCACAAAGCAGCCACCTATGTTTCCTCAAACAGAGCTTCACTTTGATTTGAATTGGGGCAACTTGTCCAAAAATAATAGAAATAAATGGGACCAGAAACTGAGAAAGCAGCAGTTCACACTGTCTGTATCTCTGACAGAGGCCAGAAAGTGCAGGCAAGAACTTGAAGAATTGTAGCATGTCACTTTCTCTCTTTTACTTGCAAATCTGGGGGACAAGAAAAGAGACTTGATTTCCCTGTTTACCATTTGGAGATGTTTAATGCTAATTGGCACGCCACCTCTATACTGCTTTTCAAGTCTTCATTAGTATAATTGATGTGATTTTTCATCTTTGCCTTTTAATTAGTTTATTTAGGTTATTATGGTCTTGGTCCAGAAAAACCACATCATCTCCTGCAAAGTGCAAGAGCCAAAGTCTTCTGTGAAAGTTGGATGTCTAAATAATTTTCTAAAGAGGAATTGGAGTATTTTAATCCATAATTGTAAACCTGCTGTCAAACAGAGATATCCAAATTCAGCAGGTGCCACACCTCTTTTTCTTAAAATTTCCAAGACAAGTCCTGCTCTGAGATGTCTCATAAATTGAACCATTTTCGCCTTGATCAGGCTGAGCAGCTTGGCTTCACTTTTAGCTGAACTTTATTTTGGCTTGGACATCCAGACTAGCCTGAGATCCAGGAACTAAATTTGCTTTCCCTCTTACGAATGGATCGATCCAGCAGGGATTCTCAGGGTGTGGGCAGCAGAGCAGGCTCCCAGTAAGTGCAGTGCTGAAGCACTGAGAGTTGTGCTCTAGACCAGGCAGAAGTGTTGTGAAACCCAGTCTCCTACAGTCAGTGTGTGGGCTCTGCCCATTGAGTGCTTTAACCAGAAATGGAAATAGCAGCTTCACCAGTCTCTGCTGTGTCTGAAAATACAAAAGCTGGTAGGTGCTTTCAGGACAGTAATCCCAAGAAGGGAGAAGTGCCTTTCATTGGTACTGAGTAAGGTGACTAATATGAGAAAGATACCATTTCAAGTTGTATTCCTGCCCTTAGCTTTATCTTGGGGAGTAGCTATGGTCAGATCCCCAGAAGACTGATAGCTCTTTTTGACCCCACTCCTAAGTACTGGACTCTTCCTGCTTCTTTCCCAACTGCAGGTTGTGCCACAACCAACCTTTCAAAGCACTGTAATTTCTCTGGTCTTCCTCCTGCTTCCCAATGTTTTTTTTGTTGTTGTTGTTGTTGTTTTTTGTTTTCTGAGAGGTGATGTTTTCACTGCAGATACCACTGTGTTCATTATGCAAATTGTGCTGCAGCCTGGACATTCTACTGGGATTTGCAATTGAATTAAATGAAACAAGGCTGGAGGGGGGTGGGGCAGTTTTAATTAAGCTAGAGTGTTAAATGGAAATAGATGTGTTGTTCATTGGGAAAGAGCCCCTTAAAGTGTTTGAGGATACTGCATCTTTATTACTCAGAGATTAAGTAATGATAATTAAGAAGCTAACCATGTAAAGAGCAAGGTATTTAAAAGCAAAGGGAAAGGAGGAAGCACTCCCAACAGCACCTATCCTTGCTTTGATCCTAGCAGAAGGGATGTAAGTGCTCAGCCTCTCTTCCATGTCACAAAACAAGCAGAGGAGCCAATGTCCCCACACAGTCAGGATCTTTACAGTTTACCTGGCAGAAAGCCATAATCATTGGAGTCACCCTGTGAGCCTGCTGTTAGCTCAAGGTGGCCAAAATAATGATGTCTTTCTGGATTATTTTTTAATCCCTGTTTTGTTTTTCCTCTCATTCTTTTTGCTGTTAAAAATCCAGCAGCTGTAATCTCAGGTGCCGCTTCATTGTGTGTCACTGCAATACAGACGTGCCGGTCACCTGTGGATCCAGAGGCTGATTCATCAGCTGGGAATCAGCTGAATTCCCAGCACATGCCAGGATTTCTTTGGCTAAAACCCCTGGTGCTGGAATTGGCCACTGAGCCACCTCTGTATGCTTTGAGGTTTCCTCCGTGAGGGAATCCTTTGGGGCTGGTTAAGCAGGCTTTCCCACCGCGCTCTCCTGGCAAGGCAGCCTGCGGGACTGCCGGAGCTGTATTTGGCCCTTTGTCTTTTTAACCCCTGGAAAGAGCCAAAGGTGTGTGCTAAATGTCATTAAACCAGATACACGCAGGGAACATGCTGTGTGTTTGTTTTCCTTGCTTTCTGGATTTTCTCCAGCTGCAAACAAGCAACAGAGAAGCTCACAGTAAAGCCATGTGCATGAGACGTGAAGCCTAGTGGCTGTATTTATGTGTGAAGGAAATTTTGCTCCATGGGTGTGCTATTTTTAGCTTTTTTATAGTGCTGCACCTCTGTCACACTTCTCAACACAGTTTCCCCCTGCCCCAACACATCTGTCTGGGTTTTATATATTTTACAAACTCAGCAATGGCAGTGAGTCATTATTTAAATAATCCCTGTATAAATCTTTAGTCCTTTTATCTTCTCCTTTCTATCCTTGTGTACTCAGAAAGGCCCCTCTCTGATATTGTTGAGTTTTTTCCATGTTCTAGAGCCATGCTGTGAGAACATGCAAGTGTTATCTGACAGTGGGTGATAGAAAAAAAGAGAAAAAGTAAAAAGAAAAAAAAGCACAGCCCTTCTATTCTGCTCTCCCCAGCTTAGATGGATCCAACGTCACATGGAGGGGATCCAGGATGAGTCAGGAAACAGCGCTGTGATCCAAAATTCCACTTTGCATTACAGCTGGGAGGCAGCATTTAGCATCATGTGGATTTATATTTTTTTAACGGGAACTGCAAAATAATTTATGGAAGTCACATAACCTAATGGGCAGAAGAGATAACAGTAAGCCAAGAAGAACCTGGATTCCCATCTGGGTTGAATCATTGACTCAACTGACTATCAGTCTGATGGGTGTGGTAGTTTAAGCCTGGGACATTACACTGGTCTTAACTAAGTCATTGCACCTCCCCACATCGTAACTGGAAAATGTGATTAATGTTCAGAGCTCTGTTGGTACCTGAGAGTTTCCCTAATAGCTTCTCTGGTCAGATCCAGCACAGGACATTAGAGACATTTATTTCAAGCTTAATTTTCAGGACAAATCCTAAACGGCTCAGAACATATGTGGCTGAAGACAAATTCATGCTTTAGAGCCTATATGTGCATGGACACCTGTAACTCGTGAGGATTTTGTGCACAGCATGAATTTCACACTGTGTGTATTACTCAGCTTTCAGTAACACTTGTCCTTTTTTGTACATCTTTGCATGTTTTTCTTCCTGTGCTGATATATATATATGTCTTCTATATATATAGAAGAGTTGTGTGAGCTTTTTCTTATAATGTGGTCAGTTTAAAAGCAAAATAAATAACCGTAATTAAACTGATTCCAATTTAGTTGGTCAGAGAAGCAGGAGACTTGAAGGAAGCAGATGTCATGCAGCAGAAGAGAGGCTAAAAGCTCTGTAACATCTAAACATACTCCAGTGACGTGCTGGGTTGTTGTTGCTTTCTTATTTTTTTTTTCTCCGAGGGGATGGGCAGAAGAGAAGTTATCCATTTTCCTGGAACATCCTCTTCCAAAATTCCTGAAGACACTGCAGCACCAAGTCTGATCTCATCTTGTGTCAGCATAACTCATGCCTAAATGCATGAACAGAATGGAGCAGAAAGCCTAGGATTAACTAAAATTATACAAAACTAAGGCTGTCATAAAGTGAAAGGCTTGGACCTGTTCTCAGTCTATCTGTACTCAGAGACTTCAAGAGACTTAAGCACATGTTTAAAGATAGGTTGCTGTGTAAAATGCTGTCTTGAAAGAGTTACTTTCATAAAGTCTTAAGCCTAGACTGGGATTGAACCTTTTAAAAGTTGAGTGCAGTCTTGAAGGCTGGTGTGGTCAAATACTCCAGCTTAATCTTGGCTAGAATTTTAGGATTTTGAATAGCTAGATCTAGTGGTATGTGCCTACCTAGCTTGTTGTATTCCCCTGGAATTTATCAATGACACACTCCATATAATTGTGGTTACTTTTTGTCTGTCTAAAATCCTTTTTTGGTTTTGCAAGGGAGAGACTGCAAAGTGGGAGTATGTAAAAAATTCTTTCTTAACCAGAAGCAAAAAGTTGATTTTTTTCCCCTTCCACAATGAAGAATTAAAACAATGTCTGTTGCTCTCATGCTTAATGTCAGAATCTCTGCTAAAAAATAGTAAGAGGAAATATGATGAATTTTTCATATGGAACTTATTCCCTGTAATTGTATAATGCGTATGTGTGAGGTTTTATGAAGGCTTATGCTAAAAGGCTTTAGAACAGTGTAATAAAGGAAAAATGCTCATAACATCTTTGGGTATCCAGAGAGCTCCACTTTGAGAGAGGGAAATAAAATAAAGGGCAATGACAAGTAGTAACAGGCTGTTGGAAGTGTAGTTCCTTTTCTCCAAGATTTACAGTAAGAACCAGCTCTAACTGTAAAGCTCCCTGCACTGTCATAATCTGTAGCTTTGGAGAATGTAGCATTCTCATATCCATTCTCTTACCTTGTGAAAAAAAGGTTCCACCTGCATATAAATTACCTTTAAATAAATTCTTTACTTAATTTCATGTGTTATTTCCTTTTTTTAAGTGTGTACCTGAAAACCTTTATTAAGAACATAAATAGATCTTCAAAACTCCTACTATATTATGTTCTACTAGTAGAGCAATCATATATCTCTGAAGATCCATTTTTGTTCAAAAGAAATCAGAGAAGACACAGGAACAGATTTGTCACTTGTGTTCATATAGTCATTAGTTATAAGGAGTGGGCCTTTTCTCATTCAGACAAGCTTTTATTAATTTATTAGCTGTGTTTCAGTAGCATTGGGAGGGCTCTGTCAGACATCGTATAGTCATAAAATGGCTTGGGTTGGAAGGGACCTTGAAGATCATCAAGTTCCAAGCCCCTGCCACGGGACTCATTTGGGATCCTCAGTGATGAGCTCTCACAGCAGACAGATATGAGTAGGGTCAAGTCTTCTACTTCTGCCAATATTTAAAATAAAAACTGAATTGCAGCAGAAGTCTCTAGCACATCTGTCAGGGGCTCAGGTGCTGAGGTGACCTGGAAGGGGGGTTCCCCAAGTGTGGGTCAGAGCAGTGGTGTTGCTGGTGTTCAGGAGCGTGGCTTTCTCAGCCACCTCAGTTCCACAGCTTTGTGAGTGCTCTGTTGTCAGGCCCAACAGAAAGAGATTGGCTTTGTATGGCTGCTGTGCCATCTTCTAGGGATGAGACTTCTTTTACTGATCTGCCCCAATTAATGTTTTGGTATCAGTGTTGATATTTCCTATTTGGTACTGAGTCACACCACTGAATTAATCATAAGGACACCAATCCCACTTGTTCCCGAAGGAGCGTGCTATCCCTGGAGCTGCTGGATGAAAGGTGCTGGGAGAGGAGGATCTTCTTCTTTCAGTCTGTGGGAGATCTGGGCACACCTGGAGATGTGCCCAGCTCTGCAGGTGAGGTGGGCAGAGCAGTGCCTGTTTCTGAGCACCACAGGCACTGAGCAGCCACGGCTCTGTTGTGTGTGCACCTTGTGGCACAGGTGCTGTGGGCAGGGCTGGCTACATGTAAGGCCTGGAAACAGCAAAAGACAGTTTTATCCTGGTCTTTAAGGCTGAACTTGGCTGACTGAAGAGTCAGTTAATATCATAAATCTCTGTTATTAATCTGATTTTTTTCCTAAAACTATGTTAGTAGGCAAGGATGCTTTACATAACTACAGCCTGAATCATTGTGGGCAGTTGATCTGATGCCTTATACAATCTGTAATCTTGTCAGAAGTGAGGTTTTTCTCAGACCTTATGAAATCCAAGGTGTTTATTTTAAGACTCAATTTATTATTTTGCAAATTGAACCCAAAGCTTTAAGGAAAAGCTGACTTGATGTAATTTTTGAAATGTCACCCCCACCTAACTGAGGAAAAAGTGAGAGAATTTGCACTAAAAGGAAGCTACTAACATTGTTCAGGCCCAAGGGTCTTTTAGGTGCTCTTTCCAGAAAAAAAAAAAAAGGTGCATTTAGCTGTGCTCTTCTGTGCAACCTATCTTTTTAAGATTAATGTCCTGGGTAATACTGTTTGTAGTATACAGGTTTGTTTTGGAGTTATGATTCGGTGTTTAGAGTCCTTCAGTGACATCTACAAAAAACAGATATATTTCATCTCATAAAGCTGCCTCAGCTTGAAAAAAAAAAAAAAAAAAAGGATTACATGTCTGTGATTTGGTTTTTAGGGTTTTATTGTTGGTGGGGGGTTTTTTGTTTGTTGTTTTTTTTGTTTGTTTGTTTTATTTCTCTAAAGAGTTTTACACTTCTAAGTAGAGATAAATTGCTATGTTGTCCTCAGGAGACTGAAGCTCCTGTGTCCTTTGCTTCCTGTGACTTTGCTACAGCTCATTACTTTCCTAAATGGCAACACAAGCACCATTATGAAACTCATAACACAGACGATTATCTCCTCAATGGTACTTAAAATCAAATCCTTCCTACTTTTTGAAGGATGAGTTACTGTGCTTTGGCTCCCTAAGTGATGGAATGATGGAAGGTTTGTTTTTTTCCTCTATTTGTTGCTGTTGTACATTGATGTGTAAGGATGAAGAATGAGTACTGAGGCACAATACACTACTGAAAGCTCCAGTGCCAATTTCTCTGGTTTTTCACAACCTGACAGAAATGCAGAAGGTGTGTGCAGCAAACAGTGCAGGGAGTTTGTCTCAATCCCAAACATCTGCTTTCAAAGCAAGAGAAAAAAGAAAAAAAGCAGAATACAATTGTTGTCTTCCATTTAAAAGCCAAGGTGTGATATATCCTTTTTTTTCCCCATTGTGCTGGGTCTGTGCTATTGCCAGCATGTCCTGTGGCACAAAGGCTTGGTCTTTCTTAACAGGAGCTGACCATCCTTACCTTTTAGCAGCAGCAGTTCTCCAGGTGGTTTCAAGTCACAGGACAATCTGTGCCTGCTTCCAGACTCCCCTCTGAAATTTCATCTCATTCCTACAGTTAAACTCTCTCTCATGCTTGTGTCAAAGCTTTAGACATAGTTTTCCTGTATCCTCTCAATTCCCAGAAATGCCCCTGACATGATGAAAATCTCTCACCTCCCCAGGGGTACTCCACTCTAGCAGTCTGACATGTAGGGTGTTAAACTGTTAAAGGGAGAGAATTCAGACAGATTTCGGGTCTTGTGCCAGGTTTTCAGGACAATGGCAGAAATTCCTTTGTGATAACATTGATATCACAGGCACAGCTGTTCTGCAGTTGGTCAGTGATGAAATACGGATAGTCATTTTCTTAGTGAAGACAGGCTTTATTTCTATTTCTATCCTAGGTTACTACCATTATTTATGGGTAATAAAATCTGTTCTAGTTAATGGTGTTAATAAAAAAAAAGTACTTTCCATCCTTACTGTGCTTTCCTTCCTTCTTTCCCCTACAAACAAGGTAAATGCCACTGAAATGACGTGAGAAAAGCATTTTGGAATGTGTGTGGATTTGTTGTGTTTTATTTTCCGTCCAGGAATTCAACGTGACACAATGGAAAGTGGGATTTGACGTGTCCAAGATAAAGTATTAGACAATCTATGAAGTGCTGCACTCATCTTTATAAGAGAGGTAGTGTGTAAGGCCAGAATAACTGGGACACAGTGGCTTTGATAACAAGCAGCGTTGTTATCTTCAGTGCAAGCATCAGCAGAGATTACAGTGGCCTGTTGTGGTGGCCCTGGGGGAATCTCACAAGGCCTTGCAGTAGGCTGTGTACAATTTGTTTTCATTCTTTTCTCAGCAAAATACTGGTTTGATGCTTGGAAAGCATGACCCTGTTTAAATTGTGCTGACTCTCTTCATTCTGGTTTGAGCCACATGGGAGACGTGAGCACAAGCAATTAGAAAAGTTGAAAAGGTGCTGATGGAGGATGGAGAAATTAGTGATTGACAATGAGCAGTTTGCTCTGAAGAGCCACCAAGACTCTGTGGGCCTTGTGCTCAGGATTCAGGATCCTCAGTCGGTGTCTCTGGTATTCTCTCCTGGAAGATCAGGGGCTTTTTTCTAACTTGTTGTACTAAATCTCACCGATGGGATCTAGTCTCAGCTGCCCTTATATTATATTATGGACATCTTCCCAGGCTTAGCCTGTGTGTCCGGTCAGGAGAACCCAGCTATGCTGTGGAGGCTGCAGCAATTGCTCAGAGCTCTTTTTGGACATCTCAAGTCGAAGGTGTGACCTCAGTCCCATGAGTGTCTTTTCTTGTGTAGCAGTCATTTCCGCCTCCTGCTTTTTTTGTTAGGCTGGGAGAAAGTCCCAAAATAGGCATTTGAGTTTTTGGCAGTGTTTGCTGCCCAAGCACTTACTCTTCATTCTCCTACAGAGATACGGTTCTGTGTGGGATTCTCTGGTGTGTGTAAAACTCTGGAGTAATTTGTTCCTCTGGTGGTTTGCAAGACAGGTTGGAAACCCTGATACAGAACATGTTTCCTTGTTCTGAAGCTGGGTGATTGGGCAGAACTTTCTCATATTGGTGCAGGAGATTTAACTTCTTCTGTTTCAGAAGATGGACAAGGCATCCATGCAAAGGATGTTGCAGAATCTTGATTTCTTGATATCCCCAGACACTGAATCTTATTTGGGCAATAAGAGCTAGTCCACAAACAAGTTACTGGATTCAATATAAGGGTAACTGTGTATGGTTTTGGGGATCTAGTTAATACAGGTTAATATCAAATAGTCCTCTAATAATCAGAAGTCTGAAAAATCTTTTATAATTATTTCAATATCTTTCTTGAAAGATGCATGGTACTTTACCTGTGTGTTTCCCACAAGCAGTCCATACTGTCTGCTTATGGTTTCTGAAAAGAGAACATGGTTAGACTTTGATAATTCAAGGTTGATAGAGGATTGTTTTGATTAACTGGGAATCAAGGCAGCTATCCTAGAAGGGGAGAACTGCACTTGTTTAGTACCAGAAATACTGTTTATATCTTGTAATTTGCTTGAGTAATATGGGGCTGACACTCTACAGAAACTGGCTTTTCTGTTTCACTTTATTGAGATAATTGCAAAAAAAAAAATCTTTCTGAATGAAACAAACAGAGTCTGGTTTATAAAGTGACCCATATTGCAGCCCAGGTGCAAGTTCCAGGCAAGTCAGAGTACATGCTTAGCATTCAGCAGCTCTCCCCAAGATTATTCTAAAAAGCACGTATCACCCAGTGCTGAGGCCTGCTCTGGACTGATAAAGTTTGTCTACATGTGGGAGTCAGCTACTGTTCAACTGGAATAACAGTGTGCAGAGTGGTATCTTCCTCACAGTGACTCTGCAGGGCCTGTCACAGGGTGTCTGCCATAAGGCTGTTGTTCACATTAAGCAAGTTGCTTCCAAATTAAGTAAGTTGTGTCCTTCTAATACACACTTCCATGTGATGTGATTGCAGAGCAGCCAGTGTGCTGCTAATTCACATTTTACTGTATCTGGACTCTCATGTTGACATGCCCCAAGTATTTAAATTTTAAGGTTTTGGTCAATTACTTCTCTAAGTGCAAGAGACATGGTGTCAGTGCACTGTGCTGTGATGCAGAGTACTCAGAAGCTGCATACCAGAGGAGAACTCTGAAGTGAATGTGGTGTTTTCACTGATTATAGTTCAAGATCCAACTCTGGGCTGCTGTTCCTGTGTTTAGTTGTGTCACAGTAACATCTAAAAAATCCTGGAATTTTTGCCTCACTGTGCTCTTACTGCTAAGTTAAGATCTAAGGATAGTTTAGAGAAGAGCAGTAAAAGTGAGAAGGGAGGCTTGGAGTCAGGTTTGATTTATGAGGTAGAATAAAAGGCTTTGAGTGTGCATAGCTTGTTAGAGTTTGACAAAGAAGACAAAATGACTGTAAATACTTCAAAAGTTTTATTCAAAAAACAGCAGAGGATTTGCTTGATGTTAAGGACATTCCAAAGGTTAGGACAGCAGCTCAGGAGACCTGGGGTTAATTCCATGACATATGTCCTTAAGGCAAGTCAATTCTGCTTAGATCCCAGCAAATTCCTCAGGGCACCCAACTGCCACTGCTTTGTCTACATCACTGAATATTTGTCAGCTGACTGAAAAACACCTAATTTAGACAATTCAATTGCTAAATACCTTTGCAGGTCTAGAACTTGGCCTCTACCTGCTTCAGCTGTGTATGTCTGTTAATGAGTAAAAATTACCATTTATCGTAAAAAGAGCGTGAGGATTACTTGTTTGGAAAGTATGAACGTTCAGATACTGTAACAATGCAAGTACAGTGAGTGGAAAACCTAATTAAGATGGGATTTATTACACTTGTCTGAAGTGTTAGATGGTCACCTAATCTTCCTCTGTTTTCTGTACAGGATGAGGTGCTCCTGGGGCAATGCAGTATCTGAGCCAGGGGATGAATCAACTCAGCAGTGCCTGCCTCCACCCTCTCTGGAGGGAGCCAAGACAGTGCCTGAATTTTAGATGGTTGAAATTAGGCAAGAGGAATGTTAAGAATATAAGTATCAAATAAAATCAACTCAGCTTGATTTTAAGGGGGAAAAAATGTCTTTATTGATTGCGTTTGATGAAATGTTCTTTTAAAACAATTACAGAAACCACCTCAAAGAATTTTTCTCTTCTTTTTATATCTTGTAAAACATTCAGGAAGTCTTTTATTAATATCTAAGTACATGATAGAGTTCCCATTTTTCCTGTTTACTTGAAGCAGTCCTTACACAGACTAGCAATATCCCAAGAAGTGCTTCTGTGCTGTGTATTACTAAAAATGTTGTACAGCCTACATGTCCCATGTTACCTAACACTGCACTTGAAAATCCAGATGTTAATAACTAAATGGGACCTAAACTCTTTCGGCAATCTGTTTCTGATGGCTCTTGCTTTCATACAACAGCCTAAGTAGTTGGAAATGCCGTTTTAGCCCTAGGTGGTTGCTGTCTCCTTGAAAAGGACTGATCCTCAGAGGAAATGCAGTTATGGACATTGTGAATTTGAAGAAAAAAAATTGTGGGAAAATTAAAGTTACTCAGAGAAGAGTTACAAAAATTTTGAGAGCTTCTATGGGCACCACTGGAGGTGCTTGCGTAAAGCAGTTGTAGGATGCTGGGGATCTGAGGGAAGGACAGGCAATACAGATTCGTGAGGAATGTCAGGATGACCTGAGGTCTCTGCTGAGCCATGCAGTAGCACAAATTCTCACTTCAAAGAAAGAGGAGCTTAATTAGTTTATCCTGTTGTTGGTGTTACTTGGTGTTAGTCCTTTCCCTCCTTGGACTATCATGTTCATTACCCTGCAGTGACTTTGTGAGTAATTTCCTCTTTTTGATTTGCACTCTTGAAAGAAGAGGGCTGATTTCAGGCTTTGTCTCTCTTGTTTTGATAGCTCCCACCTCCAGCCTCTCCAGAGCTCATCTTCACACAGCTGGAATCTGACTTCCCTCACAACTGCTTGTCGCTTCCCTACTTGCCTGGCTCTGCAGGGAATGGGAGAATCCCTTTGCTATTCAGCCCTTGTCCTTTGGCTCATCTGGTGATGAAGAGACAGGGCTGTGTGAGCAATCAGTCACTTCAGGGCCAGGGCCCTGGTGTCAGGGAGTCTGTGGATTTCCAGTGTGATACTGGACTAGACTTACGCTTGGGAATGTTTAAAATATGCTCAATTCGGAAGTGTTTGCAAGAATTTATGTTTATTGTTTTTATTTGACCTTGCTGACCCAACTCCATTGCTTTGGAAATCAGAGCTGAACAGTCCTAAAAACTTAGAGGGAGATATAGGGTTTGCACAGAGGACCTAAACACAGTGGGGATTTTGTCTGTGTGTAAAGCAGTCGTGACTCTGATGAGGACATGGAATAAGTACTCCCTAATTTAAGAAATGCATTTGGGTCACAAGGCCATGAGCTTAAAAGCCCATGTTCAACCAAAGTGAGACTTAGTGAGTTAGGTGGGAGGTGCACCCAGTGCTGGTTCCCTGGACAGCCTGGCCTTGAATTAAGACATGTTTCTCGACACCAGAAGGACTCTTGGCTGTTCCCGCTGCAGGCAATGTGTTAGGGAATAAAGACTGAGATTATGTGAATGGCACTGAGATCAGCTGCCTTCTGGGCTCTCTTGACACCCCAAAGTCACAATCCTGCTGTGGGTCACTCCAAACCTGTGATTTCACATCACCCACTTTGTGCCCTAATTCAGCAGGCAGTTGAAGATGTTTACAAGTGCCCAGAGCCTTGGACATGAGGAGTCTGTGTGTGAGAGTGTCCATAGGTCACTGCAGGTTGCAAAAAGCCACAATACTGTGGACAGAGAGAAAACAGACAGCAGTGACAGGAACTGTGCACTGCTTATATATTTCCAAGTAGCTGTTGTTCTCTGCCTGTCACTCCTGCTAACAACTGTCTCACTTTTTCCTCTGACTGTTCTCTCCATCTGGTCTCATTCAGTATGGATTTAGACTACAGGCAAGGAGGAGAGGCCCTTGCATCCTACTTGATAGTATGTGCAGCACTATGGGGTCCTGCCCTGGCTGGAGCCTCTAGACACTGTCCCAGTGTAAATAATACATAAAAATAGATCAGCAGTGTAACATCGATCAAGAAAACCATACAGAGACCTACCAGTGTTTTAGTATTGAATTGCTCTACTGTCTACCATAGGGTTCCTGCCGTAACTTGCTGTAATTTTCTGAATTAAATGACAGATCATACAAAGCCTTGTATCTATGGGCAGTGTGCAGGGAGCTTGGAGGAACGCTGTAATTGCTAAAATCAGGAAGCGAGCCAAAGATGATCTACAAGTATGTGGAAGAACACATCTTTTGTGGTGTTCAGGATTTTATCATTTTTTATTTTGGAGGCTTTCCAAGATTTAACAGCAAAAAAGTGAGCAAAAAATTTGGAAGTGAAGCAATCAGACCAAATTTCAACTGCAGCAACAGCTGCAATAGCCTGGGCACTTGCAGAAGTTTCTTCTCCTGTGGCACAGCACCAACTGCTTATGTTGCACCAGGTAGGATTACATCAAGCAGATCAACTAAGTAATGCAGCTTTTGAGGTATGCAAGTGCAGTACACAACAAAAGTAGGTATTATTATCACCGGCAGTGTTAAAATTCATCTGCACTCAGAGCCTCACTAGACTGTTTACTGTGTATAAAGAACACAAATTGAAACTGATGAAAGAAATTAGCAAGTATGTTAGAGACCAGAAGTACACCTCAGAAATGAGGTAGGACTATTTTCATTCAGCTTGGAGTTGTGAAGTTGCAGAGATTTGCTCTTGCATGGTTAGAGGTAATTAATAGTTCCTTGCAATCTGTTTGATGGGATTGCTGATGGCTGTTAGGAAGGTGGAAATGGACAAGCCCATGGCCATTGAGGATATGTTTCTTGAGAGAGCAAAGCATTCAACCTGTAGCACCAATTCTGAGATGCTTTTCCAGAGAAATTGAAAGCATTTTCAAACTGTTGATCCACTTAAATTTGAAAGATAATTTTGTATAAGTCCTTTTCTATTAAAGCATCCCTGGAGATGCAAGTGTCAAGAACTGTGCGAGTGAGACTCCTAATTCTGTATCAGACAAAGTGGTGGCTCCTGATTTCAGTTTCTTTATGCTAAACAAAGTCATTCTGTTCTGAAGAAGTCTTTATACATGTTGGAAGGCTGTGTCTTTGGTTTCCACAGGTCCAGATAAACCCTTGAAAAAGTTTCTACCATTGCTTTCAGGAAGAGTTAGGTATATAGCAAGCAGCAAGAGAAGAGGTAAGCAGTTGTGCAGTCTCCATTCATATCATTCACACTCACACATTGGGGAAAGAATTCCTGGCTCATGAAGTGGGCTCAAAATTAGAAGAGAAACATCCCCAAGGCTTCTGGAGTAGTAGAAAAAGAAAAGAAGCTGCAGAAGCTCAACTGTCAAAAATTGTTAAAAAAAACCCAACAGCTGGTTGGCAGAAGGGCTGTTCTTTGACATAAAATATTCCAAGATCCATGGTGATTATTTTTTTGTTTTAGTTTTTCTTTCACATGAATTAATTAAAAAAAAAAATTAGGCATCTCATCTGGATACGATGAGATGCTGGCAATAATTGTGCTAGTTTCTTAAATGATCAATTATTAATTAGTTCTTCTGAGCATGTGGTGGAAGAGAACAAGGGACTTATGACATATCTTTCTTTGTCTGCAACCTTGCTGTCTTATAAGGATATTTTGTATTTTCACTGTCGTTTAATCATAAGCCTTCTGTCCTCAGTCCGCAGATCCATTTCCAGCCATCACAGCAGCACTGAATGTCAGGTGTTTATAATAAATAATCCAGTGCTGACTGCAGCTGAGATGGACTCCATGAATGGGTCCTCTGGAAGAGGTGGTGACATGTGGCCTGAGGACTGTGACAAGCACTGGAGATCAGCAGTGTCCCCCTGTCACAGTCGTGTCTGCAGGGCTTTTATCCCCTCTCTTTTGAGGCTGGTGTCTCATAGGAGGAGAACTGATAACATCTGTGAAGAAGTCAGTGAACTTCTCTAAAACCAGCAGCACTTCTTAGGAGGGCACTTGTGTGCACTGTAGTGGCTATCTGCTCTCTGCTGTTTCTTTCCCGTTTTGTCAAAGCTTTTCTGAAAATGGCTTCAGTGATCATAAAAAAACATCTGATATTTTAGCCTAGCACTGCCCTTTTTTTAAAAAAAAAACAACCAAACAACAGAGTTAAATTTCTAGAGAGGTCACCTATAATTTATCTGTCCACATGCTGATAAAACCTAGAACTGCCTTCCTTTTTTGATTTCTACCTGATGGCTGTGTTAGCCTGATTCCAATGTGTATTCATGCTGTTGGAATATTTTGCAAGATTTTGCCACGTCCTGTATTTTCCACAGGAATTACAGTGTGAAAGGCAGTATTTTTTAAGTGCCAAAAGTTGATGGGATGTTTTTCTGATTCTGTCACTGGCTGATGGCTCTAGTGGCACATTTCCCTTGTGGGTGCAGGGACTCTGAGGCCGATCACAGGGGAGACAGATGAGTCACATCTGTATTTGCAAGTTAAACAAGGCCAGAAGACCGTGTTGGCCTGCACTGGCCTGTGGTGTTTGTCAGTGTGTTCACTGGACTGGTTTTTGCTCTTGTCAATGAGCACATTTCCAAGCTGCCTAATTGTGAGCTGGGGGGGATGCGAGGGCTCCCAGGAGACAATACAGATGAGACCACTTGGTTTTGAAGGGAATGAGTGCTTAGCTGTATAGACAGAAGCTGTGTCAGGCTGCTTTGTCTCAGAGTCTGCAAATAGTGTCTGGCACATTTTATTTATTGCTCCAAACTTAGACTTGGGGTCTGGAAGCTCAAGTCTGAGTAGCTCTAGGGGTGACTGTACCATATTCCTGTAATTACACAGACTTTTCCTCCACCCATCTTCTGCTTGTTTTATCTTCCTAGGTGTAAGCTCATCAGGGAAGGTATTGATACTTGCTCTTTATTTGTAGAATATTTAGTACCATGTGGTCCTGACCCGCATAGATTTCAGTTCAAATAAAAGTAGTCGAATCTGCTCTTGCCTGTTTGCTTTCAGCTTGGAAAGTTTTCTCTGGCTATAATGTACTGTTAAGGAAGGAACAAAGGATAGACTCTTAAGAACTGTAAAACCTGTCTCACTTTAGTCCTGGCTATTTAATTTTGTAGGCTTATGTCAGACCCTTAAGGTTAAAAATGTTTCTTTTCTTGTCTTGGCTTGAACAGCAAATGGAATGTTTCAAAGGGGAAAAAAGAAAAAAAAAGAAGTCCATAGGAGGCAGGCCAGAGTGATGCAGCCTTGCCTGTTTTTCTTGATCTGAAACACTGTATTAGCTGGAGCACAAAATGGTCTGGCCACCTCAGTTTCCATCCCATTTTTGGATGGAAAGTTGCTCACCAAACAAGAGCAGAAGCAGTCATTTACTTCTGAAAGGGAAGATTTTTGCTCATTTTCTTTGCAGCATAACATTTTCTTGGTTAGACTTTTCTTCTTCTCTTCCTTCTCCATGAATGCCCCCTAAGCAGCAGAGTAAATAATTTTGTCTTACAGTGAAGAAGTCTCTGAGATGATAATGAGAAGTGGTGAATAAACTTTCCCTGTCTTACATGAGGCAGACTTGAACTCTGCTGAAGGGGCCACATGCAGCAAGGTCAGGAGTGTGTTGAAGTATAAGTTTGGAAGGGGAATCTGCTGGAAAGATAGAATAACCCACTGAGTGATAAGTGCTGACAGACTGGCACCCTGGTGTTTGAAGTGCTTTTCCTTGCGGGACAAGTATGTCTCTGATCCTGTTGTGTTACAGCCAGGCTCAGTCTGTTTTGAAAGCCTATACTTTCTTCACATGGAGACTCACAAAGATTCAGGCCGAATGTGTTTAACAGAACCCTGAATTTTGGACCATGGTTAAAGCCGAATTTTATAAATTTGATTCGGCTTTCCCAAAAGGTATTTATAACAATAATCATAAGCACAAGTCAGTACATTTACATTATTATTATTATATGTTTACAATAATGTTTTTCTAATAGTTCACCATTAAGTAACTGTGTTTAGTATACTAGTTCACAGAGAATAAAAGTATTAAGTTATGATTTCAAAGGAATGATGAAACAATAACATTGGGGAAGTTCAGACATCTTAACAAATTTGGAGCATTATTCAATCTGTCCAGGCAGGCTCTTGCATGGTTCCTGTTCTTCCTTGTTTCTTTCCTGTGGGTTTAGCTTGAGAATGCTCCCAGTATGGCCACACAGGGAGACAAACTGAAATATGTCAGTGAGACCCAGGGAGGGAGGCAGAAGATTAAATTAAATGTCCTGGGCCCTTCCAGGAGAAAGTTTCTCTGCTCTTTTCACAAACCTATGTAGTATCACAAGCTAGTCAGATGGTTTGACTAATATGAGCTTTTAAAAAGACAGTAGTGATATGTTTTCAGTTCCTTTAATAAGTTTATTTCAGTTACATTTGCAAATACATGTATATAAAAAGAGCAGAATTACAAATTTTGTAAATGAAAAAGGTTGGGAGAAAGAAAATGTGATATTTTTCTTTTTTTACCTTCAGTTTCTAATCTACTACTGGTGCATGTTGTCCATTCCATTTCCTGTATATTCAGGACAGCAATATTCTGCCACTTTTTCAGAAGACTTCTGATACCTGACATGGCAATTCTACTGTCTAGTCTGATTCTTTGACAACCTCTGCTCAGAACACTTCTGATACTTCAGAAGACAAGAATAGGCAGAGGAGGAACCCTCAACAGTATACAGGACTAATCAAGCCTTTTTCAACTACTTGAACACAGAGGATATATTTATATAGATAACTGAATAAAACTGTTATTATTTTCAATAGTAATAATAAATCAGTAGACATATAGATCTATCAGGTTTCAATGATTTGCAGCCATGCCCCCCTTCATTGGAAACCAGATGTAACTTACAAGTGCTTTCATCATCAGCATCCCAAAAGATCACTGTCTGCTCTCCCATCCCTTCACTCTCTCTAATGTGTATGCACTAGGCTGCACTTTTGGGTCCTTCAGTCATGCAGATCAGAAAGTGTGTGTTCCTCAGGACTCCTGAGTCATTCCTGCAGAGGGTGGACACTGATAAGGACACCAAGGAAGAAGAAACATTGTCTTGTTATTTTTAAATGAGCTGAGTTAAACATTGCCTTGATTTTTTCTCTGATTCACAGTTTTACTGTAGGAGGCAGGATCACATTGTTTTCCATCACATTCATTCCAGCTGTAATTTTTGCAGCTTTTCAGTTCTTGGCCATGTAGTCTTCTCAATTTGTGATGAAATCCCTGTTGTGCAAACTGACATTTTTGTTCATTTCCTCTCAAGTGAGAATACCACTACAGGAAGGACATGTACACTTTACATCACTGACGTACTTTTCTGACTTACTAGCAGGAGGATAAGAACCTATTACACAATTATTGGAGGGATTCTTTACCTCCTTCAGCAGAGGACCATGCTCAGATGTGTCAGGGGTGTTTGTGATTGTTTAGCAAAGGGCATTATGTAGCAGTGGAGTAGTTACATGTATATTTGGAACTGGAGAAGCAAAAGAAATTGTTCTAACAATGTTTTTGTTGATTTTGGAAGCATTTATCCTGCTGTGTAGAAGCTGAACCTTAAGTAGAGTGATGAGAAGACACTGTGCAGCTCAGGTTGGTAGTTTCACTCTCCAGTGGTTATTGTTCCTCTCTGTTGGTTATGTGTGTAGCTTCAAGTCACCAGACTGCCACCTTCTATTTTTCAGGTACCCAAATTGGATGGAGGTGAACCTGAGCCTTTGTGGTATTATCAAATATTTTTGCACTAAAGTATCCAAAGATAAACTCTATTTTGATTCAATTTGTCTGAATGAATGTGCTTGCTAATTGATGATCTGTCAAAAGAATTTGCAGTGGGAACTAAGACAGAAATTGACTATTTGTGTACTAGTGACCACAGATGTCACTGATATTAAAGTGTCATGATGGTCCTTTCCTACCTCATTTAGTGCAACTTCAGTGCAATCAGTGGACACGCACCAACATGCGCCTTATTAATTCCTCTCGGCATTACTCTGATACAGCTCCATAGCGGAGACTTTGTTATGGATATTTACTATAAATCACGTCTGCTTTCATGAAAAATGTGGAGATATTCACAGAGTTAATTGCTGGGAAAAGAAGAAGGAAAATGAGTATTTAGAGATTTGCTGTTCGCAACTGTTTTTCTAAAGTACTGAACATGGTTATTAAGGCAAAATAATTGCATTTTCATTTTATCATGTTTAGAAGTTGCATGATCTCAAGAGACCTGGAAACCTTCAAAGATACTGAACATGTGCAATATTATTACCATGGGTAATAGTATTCATACCTGTTTATATATATGATCTAAGTAGACATCTCTCTTGGAGCAGATAAATTAATCTTAATTTTTAATATCATGTGTGGGTCTTCAGAATTTATTTATCTAAATTAGATTCAGTACAAAGCTTTCATGTTTACTTCTGCAACTCATTTGCTCAGGAGAATCAATTTACCTGGTGGGCAGCTCATGTGTGATGCCACAGCTCTGTGCCTTTGTAGAGATCCAGTTCATCTTTGTGAAAACAGAGTGAGGCTGCCAGTGTGCAGTTGTTTAAAATAAGCTCCACGCTTCGCCGATGTGGTGGGTAAGATCATAGTTTACAGATCTACACGGGATTTCAGAAGGAATTCACAGGGGTTCCTATGGGGCTTGACCTTGGTGACAGTGTTATTGACATAACTCATTTTCTTCTCTGTTACAAGAGAAATCTAAAATGCAGCCTTATTAAATCGTCTTAAATAAGGCTAAATAGTCATTGTTGAGTTGTACAACAGTTACTACTACTGTCAAACTTTTTTAAAATTTAAATGCCATTTATTAACAAAATTCCTATTCGGGTAATTTTCTGTGCAAAGAAATGAAACAACTATCATCACGTGCAATTGAAAAACATTTCTAACAGGAGATTATGGAATAAATTCCCTACTTTTGCTTGATGAGGAATGTGAAAAGGGAAAAAGTAATGTGGGGGTAATTCTGTTTTTCATTCAGACACTTCTGCTTTCACAATTGATACAAAAATTATAAAAAGCTCTGTAGAAACTGAAAAGTACAATGTGGTTTTGCATTGTGACTCTATACATTTTCTCAGTATTACACAGCACAAATTTAGGCACCATCTAAATAACAAATAGACTGCTAGTTAGTGACACCACTTTTGTTTTTCTATTCTTGTGATTCTGAAGAATCACTGACTGTACTATGAACAGTATTTTGCAACAAACTTTGCAGATCTCCAATTGATCACTCTTTTGCTGACTTCTTCCTTTTACATCAAAAAAAGAACCATCATCTTTCATTGCAAAAAAGAAAAAAGAAAAAGAATTTGTATTTCAGATTATTTTGGCTTAGTGTATTGAATGTGTTCCCAGAGATATGTCTGAGAATCTATCTTGTTGTACAGTGATAGTTCATAATTAAACTTCTTGCTCCCTGGAGGGCCCTAGTTTTGGCTTCTGAAGAGTGAAAATGCAACGTGATAGATGTGTTGCTTTTTTTCACTTCAGATGAATGGAACAAATGTCCAGATTTGCCTAAATTACTGCCCACATGTAATCTCTAAAAATGAAAAAAAATCCAAAACAAAAAACATAGTAGTTTGTTTATTTGAAGGAATCCTGCCAGTGTTTGGAAGCAACATAAATGCAAGAACAAATGGTTATTTAATTATTTTAAAGCACTAGTATTGTATTTATTGGTCTGTTGTTTGTGTTAAATTCAGCTGTTTTCATGATGTTTAGTCTTCTTAATAGAAAACATAAATACACAGTTAATATCCTGAGGATTTTTAAAATAGATGTTGCATTGTCACATGTCTTTCAGAACTGACTTTGTTGTGACAGTTGTGTCAGACTGTCTTTTGTTTGAGTATTGTTCCTTAGTTAGTTCACACAGGGTAATCACCTCAGCTATTTCCAACTCTATTAAATCTATTTTACCAAGCCCAAAGTGTTCCTCCCTCCCCCTCCTTTTGCAGGTGCTTCTCACAGGGATCTCTGCAAAGTCCAGCCCAGGAGGGCTGAGCAGGGCTGTCAGGTGGGTAAATCAAGATCCACAGCTTGGCTGGTGGGGTCACTGTTCCTTGGGACTCGCTGGCTCAGTACCTCAGTCACGCATGAGTTCCCAGCCCTGCCTGTGGCTGATGGCACGTCTCTGCCAGAAAGGCACCACTGCCTTTTGGTCCCCCTCAGAAAGCTCTGCTTTTATTTTGAATGCTCTAATTAGTGGAATTAGTGCAAAAGCATTTTACAAGCAATATCCTG
The DNA here is from genome assembly GCF_049639895.1 of Pseudopodoces humilis. Lineage (NCBI taxonomy): Eukaryota > Metazoa > Chordata > Aves > Passeriformes > Paridae > Pseudopodoces > Pseudopodoces humilis. Next base: position 65,078,314 of record NC_142204.1, on the reverse strand, counting down.
CCTGGAACCATATGTTGGACAACGCTGAGCTCGAAGACGCACTCTGGGTTGGGGTTAGTCTGACACACAGGAAAGAAGAGAAGGGTTGTTGCAGAGTTTCGAAATTCTCTGTCCTCCAGCTTGGAGATGAGGCTGGGCCAGATCCCAGTGAATGTAAGCATCGGTTCCTTACTTGCTTCTAGAATAGGCTCATTGAGAGATCAGTTGATTTTTTGGTTGTTCTTTTGCTTACTGTGTTTTTTTTTCCCTCTGTCTTTGGTTATACCAGGGAGTCACACCTAGCTACCTACCTTTCTAAATTCAACATCACTTTAGAATTAAGTGCTTAACATGAGCACAGAGGTTTTGGGTCTCCTGTGACTGAGTTTGATAGTGTCCTTGGATAAGGCAGTGTGCCAGCTGCAGTTATGCCTATTCTCATTCAACTTTAGCTGTTTAGATAACTGAGTAATTTCAGTGTAGTCTAAGTGTAATTTCAGTGTAGTCTAAGTGTTCCTCCAGTTTTGAAGAAGACCCATCCCAACCTCTGTGATGTCCCATTTTATTCCATTATTATTTATGCCCAGCTGGACACACCTGAATGCAGATGCAGTGATGGTTTGGGGCATCTATTGCAGGAGCAGGTGCTGGCCTGGTTTGCTCAGAAGCCATCATCCTTCCTTGGTGCCACCTACCCTTCATCTCCCTGCTCTCAGCCCCAGCCATGCCCCAGACCAGGGCTCAGCCTTGCAATGGCTCATTGCAGCTTCCAGAGCAGCCTCACCCAGTCCCTGGCCTTGCTGCCTTCCTCTCCCCGTCGGGGTTGCTCATGACAGATGACAGCATTGTTTCCTAGCCTGCTTTCTGGGATTTCTGGCCATGCCTCCTTCCCCAGAGTGTGGCAATTGCCCTTACACGGCGTGCTGAACTCTCCATGACCAGCTCGAGGGGTTTCTCAGCTGCGGCGTCCTGTGGCACGGCACAAGAATCTGCCTCCAATTAGCTCGGGAGCGCAGCTCCAGACACATGGGTTTGGTTCAGCAAATGCTGTTTGTTTGCTGGGTGATGATACTTTTCTAAGCTTATGCTTTATTCATAGCATGAGTGACATTTCTGCAAGAGGTGGTGATGTGTCTCTGGGTTTTAGCTCTTTTCTGGTTTTGGAAATACGCTTCAAACAGCTATAGCAGTGCGCATTAGATAACCTGCCTATGAGTAAAATTACAGTGATAACCAGGGGCTTATGAATTAAATTAAATTAAATAAATCTAGACACCAGGTTTTAAGAACAAGAGGACTTTACTGTGATGAATAATTTTGATTCAAGGATGGACTAGAACTTGTTTTTAAATTTAATTATATGTTACAATTTTGCTATTATTATTGGATTACTCATGGGAGTCAATTTTTTTAAAACAAAAGGTAGAAATACAGCTATTTAAACATTTCATTTCAAGATCATTAAGTACATTATTACCTCAGCTACAAGACAATTTCATATTTGCTCTGATCCTCTTTGATCTCTAACAGATAGGAAACACCCTTCAGTAGTCGCTCTTCATAATGTTTCTTTTTAAATATTCCCATGTTTTGGACTAAATCGCTTCTATTGAAGATCTGCAAAGGCCCAAATGACCATATTTGAGCTCTGAATTTCTTGTATCTCTCTTCCTGTTTTTTCTTTTGGCCTATTTTCAGATTAATAATGTGAGACTAGATAAGCTTCAGGGGAAGAAAAAAAAAAGAGTCTATTTCATCATGTTAACCCAATAATACTATTAGGCAGCATCAAACAAAAATGCTGTGTGTTTCTCCAGAGCCCTGAAACAAATACTTTTTTTGAAACCTGGAGATTTATATTCCTGTGGGAATGTAAGTGATATCAAGGGCAGCAGATTTTGAGTGCAGCTGTAGTTATCATTAACAGAGATAAGTATTTGAAAGAATTTTGATATTTCAGACATGGTTTATTATCAAGGGTCTCTTGTGTGAAATATGCCAACCAGAACATAGATGACCATTGATGGCTACTTTTGGCTTTATTTAAAAAAAAGGAAAAAAAAAAGAAGAAAAGTTCTTAAATGCATTATGTTTTTAATATTTAGGAATAAGTTCATAGTAACCTGGAAACTCATACTTGGGTGCTGTGAATCACAAGAGTTTCTGTGGAACAAAGCACAGCTATCTATATGTGTATGTCTGTATCTGAGTGTGCATTGGCTACTTTTCTGTGAATCATACATCTTTTTTATCTTTAGATTGCTTTGAATAGATGAATATTAGAAGCACTTTAAAATTCCTTTTACATTGACAGCCAGAATTTTGGATCAAATACATGGAAAGAAATATAGAAGTGTGGGCATTTCTGAGATTCTAGAGTTCCCATATTACCAAGCAGTAGAGTTTATATCTCTGCATTTTAACTTTCCTTGTAATATGGAATAGAAAAATAAGATTTTCATACAGTGTCTAAAAGCCTAGAAAATTATTAGTTTGAAGTACTGTCCTCAGCTTTCACGAATTTTGTGAAGACTCAAGATATTAAAGGTGTTCAACAGCTGTGTGTGATTGACCAAAGCAGTTCCATTAGATTTTCTTTTTCCTCCTTTTTTTTTTTTTTTTTTAAATAATTTAAGCTGTGCTTTTGCCAAATACCAATCTCAGAACTTTGCACCCTACACTCTGACAAGAGGCAGCAGTATAAAAGTGGTGGGAAGAGAGGCTTTAGCAATATATTTTCTCCTTTTGCCATTCTCCCAAGGCAAAACTTGGAGCCCTTCTGAAGCCATTTGCCAGCATTTACTATTAATCTCCAGCCTATATCTACATATTAAATTTTTTTTTGAATTGTATTCAGTAGGTCATGTAAATAAGTCTGCTGTCCAGCCATTATTCATGTAAGACACAGTGCAACCAAGTTGTGTTTTGATTTTCCTATTTCAAAATCTTGTCTGCTTTTTTTTTTTTAAATTTACTAATATTTTATTTTTCTGAAGGCAGAATGGGTGTAGACAATGTACCTGCCATACTCAGAGAAACTGCAGACAGAAGTTCCAGTTTTCTAAGTTACCAGGGCTTTGTGTATTCAGGCATTCTAACTTTGAACATGCATGCATCTCATAGCCATTTAATCTTCCAAAGACAAAAGTCATATTGTCATGGAAGAAAATACAGAAATGCACTCTGTAAGGCCATGAAAGAGTGTCACTGCATTACAGCAACTTAACATCATGATCAAGTTATCATACATCAGCTGAAGCACTGTAATTGTCTGTCTATGCACTTGAGCTTGCCCAGGGTGAGGTAAACACCCATATGCTCCAGGGATTACTCATTAAATGAAGAATTATGTTCTAGTACTGAGAAATCTCTGCTGTCCTTCCATTATTTTCTACTTAAATGACAAATTTCTTCTACATAAGAGTAGTTTTAATTATGCAATTTGCTGTGTGTATATGTTGGATGTTTTTCAATTGCTTATGCAGACCGTAGACAAACACATACATGTGTGCACACACAATATTTTCCTTTCTATAATTTGGTATTTCTGGCACTTGGCAAGAGTAGGGTCAAAGCCAAACTGTAGCTACCTCTGGAAAATCTTAAAAGTAGCTGTAATTGAAAAAGGTGGTATAACTTTTCTGTTTTAAAACCTAATGAAGTTTTTTTTCCCAGGAAGTCTAATGCTTTTCCTCATTGTTTCAATGTTAGTTTCTGATAAACTCATGAAACTTCCGAATGTGTGTATTTTTTGAAACAATTCTGAAACTCATCAGGCAGTAGCAGAAATGCCTTTATATTATCATGATCCACTGCAGATACTAACTTAACTTGAAATTTGACTTTTGATAGATATAATAAAAAGAATGGAATTATTCTGAATTCTAAGTAAGTAAATATAACTAATTTGATCCTCTGGAATAATTACCTCTGGAATTCCTCTGGAATAATAAGTTTTTAATACTGAGTTGAAACATTTGTTGTTGTTGTTGTGAAATGAAAGAAACTTTTTTGATAGGGCTTACTGTTGTAGTTCTGTGAGATGTAGCCCTTTTGGATATTTCGTACCCCTCATGATTCACTCTGTTGCTAAAGAAGTTGTGTTCTGACAGGTCATTAAATTAATGACTGTGCCTGTATGAAGCACAAGTATGGAGTACATAAAGTACAATTGTTCTAAGTATTTATATTTGTCTACTGATGCACTAGAATCTAACAAACTCAGAGAAGGAATCCCTTTCATGAGCTATAAATTTCAATTTCTGACCTATTGACTTCACAAGAGTAAAAATTCTCCAGTGGGAGTAAGATGTTCATCATGTCTTAACATAAAGTCCAGGAGTCAGGGAAATGCCTGGCTGGAATAAACAAGCTGCTCATCCAGGCTGCCATTCTGGCACCAAGAGTGGGTAAGACCAGATGTTTCAATGGAAGGCATAAATCTTCACAATTTTACTGTTTTGTATTGCAAGATGGTATTTCTTACATCACTCACACCTTAAAGCATGAAGATTAATAGAGCTTATAACTCTATTTCCTCATAGTCAGTTTGTAGCATAAATCTTAAAGCGCATTTCTTATGCAGTAATTATGAAAGCAGAAGATATTAAAGATGCATTATCAACTGGTGCAAAAGTAAAACCCTTTACCCCCATGCCACCTTTATTAGAGTAAAAGTTGTGGATATGAGAAAACCTGGCCATTTCAGTAAACTAAAATTGAATTTTAATGCAGTGTGAGAGAGGCAAAGGGCCTTGTCAAGGAGAGATGTGACAGATCTCCCCAACTGCTGGGTGCTGGGATGCCTTTTCCATCCTACCATTCACCAGTTCATGTGTGGGAGCCCTTCTGCTGCCACTGCTGATGGCTGTGAAACCTGAAGGGTTTGTCTTTCTCTGATCTCAGCTCTGGTTTTGCCCTGCCCATGTATTTGCCAGCCTTAGCAAATACTTACTTTGTTAAATTGAACTTACTTTGTTCAAGGCTAGTCCTGGATTCTCACCAGAGATTTAGTTGTGAAATATTATATCTCATCTTGTGCAGTGACCGTAGCAAGAGATTTTTTCTTTGGCAGCAAATACTCATTAGAACTGATGACTACTATCACCTTCTTAACTTTCTCTTGGCCAATTTTCACTTAATTTCCCACTCACTCCATGAGACAATTATAGAAAATAAAATAATGAGGTAGCATGTGTAATGCAGCTTAATATTAAAACAGTTGGATGATCATCACAACTAAATCAGAATTTTCTTTTTTTTAATTGCCCAATGGGATATACTTTCTGGCTAATATTATGAAGGTGCTTCAGTGTGAGGGGAAATTAATACATTATCACATTGCACTGTTGGTATTGGAAGTGGTTCTTCACACATTGGGTAGCAGACATATAAACTTGTTTGCCAGATGGTGTTGCAGATGCAAGAATTTTACAAGGGCTCAGAGAGATGCTGGACAAGTACTTGAAAGTGATATCTACTAGGGGGTTGCAAAATAGACAGGCCACAATAGGCTTAGGAAATCTCCTGAGCTGAAAATAGATGGAGAAAAGGGGGAGCACTAAGGGTGAGGAAATGTCATATATAAATGTTCTATAATTATTCTTCTTACTGTTGAAGAGAGACTACTAGACTGGATGAGCCTTCAGTCTTGCCATTACTAACATTTTTATAGCCTTATTTAAGTAACGAGTTGTTGTGTGAGAGGATTTTTCTGGAACAGGATATGAATGTTGAAGGTGGAGAAAACCCAGAACTGCTTAAATTTAGAAAATTAGTAATATGTTTCGAGATTCATACTGCTAAGGAAAGAAAATTGAGAGACTAATGCTGAAAGAAGATTAAATGTGATTACTTTCTCAGTTACTGACTGCATAGGTTTGCAGCCTTGCCTTTTTAGCTTTTACATTTCACCTGACATTACTGTGAGGAATAGATCTTCATTGTTTTTGTAGTGATTTCTACTGGTAGTTCTCCAAGTACATATAGAAGGCATTTTCTGGTCTAGCTGTGTATCTTCTACATCCTTCTAGGTCTTTCTAAACCTGTAGCAAAATTTAAGTTCCATAACTTGCACTACAGTACACATACACTATTGATAAAGAAAAAAAACCAAGCTGTAGCACCATGTCTGCAAAAGATACACTTTTTCGGAAAGTGGATCCTTATATGGAACAATTAAAAGAGACATGGTCAAGTTAGAGTTCATGAGTCAGTTTAATGACTCATGATACTGAAATTTATTATGCACATAAGGCATTATTTTGAACTTGTTTTTTCATTTGTCTCATCCTTTGTTGAGGTTGGCCTTGCATGCTGGATTCTTATCTTTTTATTGTTTTGTGGTTTTGAATGTTTACACAAGCCCTTCTGAAAAAACAAGTGTGGCTGAGCTGCCTCTAAAGAAACAGATGCCAGGGTTTGAGTGGGCTTTTTGAATTCACTCACTCTGCATGTCCTGACTACCAGAGCTGGGTTCTGGACTTGTAAAAGTCCCTAGAAACAGCTGACTTGCTTATCATCCATAAAATTTAAATTTGCATCTGGCAGAATTTTTGTTGCCAAAAGAGTTTAGGAAAATAGTTACAGTTATCATAGGTATTATTGCTGTTCTTAATATTATTAGGATTTATGATGATGGTGAAAATTAAAATTGTCCTTACTTCCAAAATTGCTCTACTTGATATTAAGAAAACCAAAACTCTGCTGCAGTGTTTTTCCTTGCATATTTTAATGTTTTGACAGATAATACCAGCTACATACTTTTATCAGCAGTCTGAAGTTACTGCCTGCTGATCATTAGCATGACTACAACCCATGTGCTTATAGATACTCTGAAACCATTTAAGAATAAGTTCTGTGAGAAGACATTTTTCCAGAAAGTCCATCTGTAAGAAAAACTGCTTTTTTTATGTTCTTCCAGCTTATTAGTGGCATGAGACAACAGCAATTTAACAATCATTTTCTTTGTACAAGTTATTAGTAATCTTTGTTCTTTTGAGGTGACACTTTCAGTGGTTTTTTTTTTTTCTTTTTCTGGCATTAATGGCACTTCTGTCACCATCTGGCTTAGTCTCTTACAGATCTCCAGTATAACAAATCTCACAGTTTGCATGTATGTCTCTGTGTTTTTCTTGGGGTCCAGAGATGTGTGACTATTCTGTGTTTCCTAGAAATGGAGTTGTGAGACCTCAGCCCACATTGCACATTACACAGAAAGAATCTGTAATGAGCTCTTTCTGTGCCTCAGGAGGAGCACAAAGCAGCTGGAGTGGGGCTAAGGGTCTAGACAGCTGAGCTCATCGGGGATGGAGGATGGTCAGCACTACAGAGAAAATGTTCGATAGCTTGTCAATTCATGACCCTGAGGTCTGAGAGGCTTCCATTCCCTCAGACAAATGCTGATCCCCATTAATATGAATGGTTGAACTTCATTTGACATCAGTCAGTCCAGGGTCTGAGCGCAAATACATTATTCCCTGTGCCATTAATGCAAGTCACATACCCCAGCTGAGCAGACAAGGGAAAGAGAACTTGCAGTACTCATTGTTTTGTTTTGCAGTACTGTGTGAAGGTGGTCAATAGGTTTATTCCTCATGCTTGATTATCTTCAAGATATTTGTTGCAATTTATAGAGTTCATCTGCAATCCTGTGCTTGCTTCTTAAAACTGATACACTGTGTCATGTAGCCCATCTGATTGAGTAGAAACAAGCATGTCATGTTTAAGATCCTGACACTGATAATTAGCTGTTAGTATCTAATTCCACTCTTTTTTTCACTTCAGTTCCTCCTAGAATATCTACTGAGTAGATTTAGCATCAACTTCCCCACTTCCCCAGATGAAATAGTAGGGACACATTTCCCTTGCAATGACTCAATGTATGCAGTAGTTACTGTATTTCAAATTGAATGTATGAAAGGTATTACATAAGTTATTATATAAGGTTTTGAAACTATCGTAATAGTGTTTTATTATTCTCTAGGCATAAGAATTTTGATTTTTCATTGTGATTTAAATAGACAATTACTAAAAATCAAGGCTTAAGTTGCTTAATTGGTTGTCACACACCACATTTTAGGGGTGGTTACCATTTAGTTCGCTGAAGGACCCAAAGACTCAGATTCCTTTTGAATAGACAATGTCTAGTTTTTCTTATGATTTATTCATAGCAGTTTGGTTTTTGAAGTTCCTTGTGAGGAAGTTGCCCTTCATAGGATCTGTCTATGTAAGGTTGTTGTATAATGCATGTTCATTTGCTTAGTTATATTTGTAAGTTCCAGCTGTGCCCATCACTTGCTAAATCTGTCATTGAAGGATTTTGTTTTAAATTCTGCCTGGCTTTGTGTTCAGATGTCTCTGAATTCCTTCCTGTGTTGAGTCACAGCTGTGAAAAGAGAAATCTCCCTCTTTAATTCAAGGGGTCAGTGGTTTAAAAGCACTAAAGCCTGGTGGGGAATGGCTTAAGGAAGGTAGTTAATCATGGTGATCCCAAGGCTTCATAAACTTACACAAGGCTCATCTGACAGGAAGAGTCCTGGATATCTTCAAGCCCTGGTTTCTTTGAGGCGTAGCTGTTTCACCAGGGAGTGGAATCCTCTATGGGACAAGCACCTGTGGTGGGTCTTTGCCACCTGCTCAGCTGTGGATATAGAAACACAACTTAATCTTCTCCACCACATCTCTTTTTCTAGCTAAGCCTGCATGGAGCCCACATTCTTTCTAGTAATTTTTTTCCCACAACATAGAGAAATATTTAATGTGGTAACTGCAATGGCTTCCACTTCCTGGTGCCACTGGGAGATAATAGACTGACAGAAAAGGGTTGCTGATCTGCATGGAAAAGAGAGGTCAGCCTGGAACATGCAGATGGTCTTGTGTGCTGGGTGAGCAGAAGTCATTGGCATGGTTTGGGTGTCTGCAGTTCATCCAGTGACACTTCTCACGCAGCTTCTTCAAACTTCAAACAGTGGAGGAATCCTAGAATAAATCCCCTTCTTGCCTCATCAGCAACAAACCTTATTTCACATACTGTGTTAATAATTTTGATGTTCGGTTCTGTGCTTAGTTTTCATGGGATGGGCAAACCAACACCATGTGGGTGAAGTGTACCTGGAAGCTGTGAGAGGCTGAATTAAGTTATACAGCTAATGCAGAACCTGCATCTGTGTTGTGTGTACTCTACTTGTCCAATGCACACATTGCTATTCTTGATACAGGGGTTTATTATCTGTCTGTGAATCTGTTCTTGAATTGCTGCAGCTTTTGGACAGTTTCATAAAAGAAAAGTGATCCTGTTTTCAGTCAGATTTTAATAGTAAAGCAGTTAATTTGTAAACAGATCAGGTAGACATTGCTCTTATCAGAAGAGTGGGAAGATGACTAGAGTAGAAAAAGTCATTTGATGGCTGTCAGACATCTAAGTTTAAGTGGAAGGGTGTTGGATGTTGAACAAGACCTTCTGTGTGTGGTTCAGTTCAGTGATTCATTTGTCCATTAACTGCTAAAGGAAGTAGTAGAAAAATTAATGTTGAAGGAGATATGAGGAAGTCATATGGTTTTTTCTGTATTTCAAAGGATGGATAACTTCAGCTTTGGATCAGATTGCTTAGAGCTATGTCCAGTCAAGCTTCAAATGTCTGCATAGATAGAGAACCCACAACTTCTCTGAGCTTCTGTTCCAGTGTTGACAATTCTGGTAGGGAATGAAACCTCCGAACTCCCTCAAGACTGAGATTGCCTCATCATCTTAGGGGACAAATGACTACTGGGGAAAAGGAAATTAGAAGTGATGTTTTATATTCTACCTTTCTAATACTGGTTTTCTGGTTATGGAAACTGTCTGGTTAACCATCTAAAAATCTTTCCTTTTTTTCAGTGAAATACTGATTCAACCTTGCACACTGTGTCCTCTGTCCTCACGAGACAAAGGAAAGCTATTGTGGTTTTAAACTAAAGTGGCAGTGTTTCTGTGATGGAGGAGGTGATGCCTGAATTCTTGGTTTCTTTTTCAGTGTGGCTGTTTCAGATTCCAGGAAACTGTCATGATAGCACCCTTCACAAAGCAGCTTAAAAATAGACCAGCAAAACAACTATTGCACCAAATATGAATTGATTTCTGCTGTGACACAAACAGAAAGCTCTTGGAGGGTCTGATAGCAGTATGTTGTAACCCTTGAAAATGGTAAAATTCATTATCAGAGGACACAGGACTGTTAAAGCTTTGATAACCTGCTGTCTGAACTCACACTGGCAGCGTGTATTTCCTCTGTGAACTTCTTTATAGAAAATGAAACTGTGATTGCTTGCAATTTTCTGCAGTTTGCACAAGCACTTAAATCACAAATAAAACACTGGAAGAAGTGTTATGTGAGTCATGGATCTCACTGCAGGAGTTACAAGTCTGTTGTCCCTGTGGAGAAGGTTGGCTGTGTGACTAGAGGGATGTGGGTGCTGGTCCTGACTGCTAGTGTGATCTTATCCAAGGGATGTCATCTCCTATGGTAGCATTAAAATAAATCCAGTTAATTCATAATGACAAGGATAGAGGGTAGAGAATAGAGGCATTAAAGCTTTTAAACTGCTTAGATGCTGTGTTGATGAGTACCTGAGGGAAACCCATCAAGAGGAATAGGTCTGTGTTGAGTCAGTGATTTGTGTAAGCTCACAAGTGGGATTTGTTATAGAGGCTCTGCTGATTCCCTGTCACACATACTCCAAATTTAAATGAAATCAAATGTTAAAAAAAAAAACAGGAAGAAAGCAAATGTGTTCAGCCTAACAATAAAATATCTGGGTTAATGGGCCAACAGAGATCACTGCTCTGCAGTGTACACGTTCATGTGTATCACTTTACATTTTGGCTGCACAAAATGTTGATCCAAAATTAGTTGGACAATGGATTAAAAAAACCCTTCTCCAATAGACTTCAAGCATATAGTCATGAATTATTAAATCAATTTGTTGGAAGTGTAAATTAAAATCCTTCCGGCATGTCTTTCCCTATAGTGTAGTTTATACATTAAATCCTGCAGACTGTGCTGTACAGAGTTCACTGACAGTGCAGCAAATAATGAGGCCCTACATTGATGAAAGGAATTGTAGGAAAATATGCCATTGGATATACAGCAAACATACTTGATCAAAGCCCAGCTGCCATATGAAGTACACATTTTTTAACCATTGCTAAACTGTATTAGCCTGAATTATTTTGAAAACTGTGATTTGACTTTTACACAGCTGACGAAATAGTACTGGCAGTTAAGGAAACATCCCATCAGGATTTGTAAAATAAAAATAATAACGAAAAAAGGTTTAATTATATTAAGATGCCAACATGCAGTTGCCTCTACTTAACATTTACTTACGTTTGTAACATTCTGTTTTTATCTGAGTCTCATAGACTTTAGATACAGCTGGGGAATCTGTGAGTGCCTGCAAGCATTTAAAGAAAATTACAAACTGTTTTGCAATACATTAATGCTTACATCAGATAATCTAGCTACAAATTTTAGCACAATAAATATTGGCTGTGAAATGAAATTAACATTTTAAATATTTATGTATATGTAAATATTGGTTTATTTATTTCTTTCTGCTTGTTTTGGTTTAGTTTTTGATTTAGTAGGGTCTGCTGGGTTGTGATTGTGTGAATGATCTGCAGGTTGTGCCTGCACACAGAGTTGGCTGGCTGGTGGTGCCCCAGATGTATGTACGAAATGTGTAATACATTGCTGTATAGTGTGCAGTTAATGAAGCACTAGGAGCTGGATTGCTTGGATCAAGGATACAAGAACCCCACCTTCTCGCATCTTTAGAGCTATCCATGCAGACACTCGCTGGCTGTACCTTTCAGGGTATGTGCTCTTACCCACCTGGCTGCTGTATTGTGCAGTGCAGTAAGTCTGGATTTGATATATCACAGATTTCACCAGAGTGCTGCACTATCTTCCCATCAAGCTGGGTTTTTCACAAACGTACAAAAGTCATGGTAGGGCAAGTTCAAGTAACTAATCTGTAGAATACCCCACTGCCAGTAGTTACTGGTAACACCCAAAAGTATCAGCCAGTTCAGAATTCGGGTCCCTGCTAGTGGACTGATGCTTCACTCCTGCAGATGTTGGAAAGTCTCCTATGAAAGGAAATAACAGAGAACAGTTTTTCCATAGCAAAACACTGGCAAGAATTCCTGGAGATGAAAAAGAGACTGTAATCCTTCCTTTGTGTTGGCCAATGAAGGCTTATGTTTCTTCCAGCAGAAGAATGGTGGTTGCAGGGTCAGTGGTTTATGTGGCTTGACAGTGCTGCCTGGGGTTAATTCAGGCTGCAGCAGGGCAAATGCAATCTTCTAGAGTTTAAATGCTCAGGCAGGTCTCCCCAAAATGAGAAGTTATTTTCTCTGATGGCCATCATGACATTTTTCTGGCTTCTCAGTATTTTCTCAAGAGCAGGCCAAGGCTGTTCCACAGGCAAAGCTTCCTGCAAGTGTTGTCTCCCTGTCTCCTTCACTCAGAGCTGAGCCAAACCACCCCAAGTGCTGCAGGTGGTGACAGACATTTTAGAGGAAAATTCTCTGTTTCTCTTTAAAACCTTTCAGACGTCACAGTACTTGGCAGAGAGTGGTTTCCATCTAGTCTACCTTTTCATTAATGTCTCTAGGAATTTTCATGCTACTGCCTTTTTCTTTTCTTGGATACCAAAGTTACAAAACTCATCTTAGAATCACTTTTCATAGCGTTAGTGGTTTTTCTGGTCTGCCGGGGAAACATGCTGTACTTAAAATAATGTAACATTGAGGTTTGGCTTAGGGCTCCTTTTGATTCTTATGTGTTGCTAAATCGTGCCTTACATACTGCTTTCTTCTTTGGCTTGTGTTTGTTTGTGGGTTTTGTTTTGGGGTTTTTTTTTGGTTGTTTTGTTTTGGTTTTTTGTTTGTTTGTTTGTTTTTTATGATTAGACTTGTAGGGCATTCTCATGTCCTTCTAAATAAAGAGCCTATGGAAAACAGTTATTATGGACGTAATACCTGAAGTCATTATTCTTTCCCCAAAATAAAACAAGAAGGAACAAGAGGAAAAAGAATCCTTAAGAGATACATATGCATCTAACTTTAGAGTGAAAGGCATGTTGATATTTCTGTGCAAAGATCCCAGCTGCACATCTGACTGGGATATTTTATTTAGGTGCCTACCTCCTCTTGGCAATATCATTATCAGATGACAAGTTACTTTCCATCCCATCTTTTTTCTTGAACAATAGATACTGTGTTTGAGAAGCAGTCTATAGAATGTAAAAAACTGTGAGTCTGGGTTTTTTTTATTGCTTGTTTATTCTTTGTTTTTTTGAGGAAACACAATATACTATAAAATATATATAAAATATGCAAAAAATAATTAGGGTTAGAGATTAGCATTTGTTTTATCATCAGTCTTGGATTTATGTGTTACATGGCCAAAAGAGCATAGATAAAATTTCTCAGAATCACCGTTTCTAATGATACATGACATGTCTGTGTGCATGGCTCTCTCTCTGCCACTTTCTGAAAAGATTACTTCTGTCTCTGTGTGAGATCTCTGGGTGTAATCCTGACCTCACTGACATTGACCTGAAAAATACCCTGATATTTTTAAGGATGAAGTGCTCATTTCCTATGTGTATAATTTTAGGTGCCCAACAGTAAATTTCAGGGTCAGATAAGCTCTTCAGAGCAATGTGACACAGATCATTCTGCAAAGTTTCTACCGTTTCTACCAGTGTTTATCTCCAAACAGATTACATGCCTGTTAGAAATGCTTCCACCAGAAGATTCCCTTCAGAAAGATGCTGAAAAGTATGAAAAAGTGAACAAAATAAGGGAGTTCCTTCCTTCTTCTTCTCTCATGTTTCATTTCCTTAAGTAACCATTTTTACTTGAGCTTGACTTTATCTCATCAAAAAAACCAGTGTAATCCTCCAATGTATTTTCTCTCTCTATTGGACAGCTTTATTTATGATCAGATGGTTCTCTGCAATAAAACCAGATTTTTTGATGACTCTTTTTTCCTTCAATTGCATCCTCATTGTCTCTCAGACCCTTCATTTTTCTTTATTCTATTTGACTCTTCTCAAGTGGGAATCAAAGCAGTGATTTTTCCTGCCAAGTTATTGGTGTTGAATGGATAGTGTGTAAATCCTGTGAGGAGCTCAGTAAAAGTTAAAGTCTTTAAAGTTTTGTAAAACTCATTGTAAGCTGGGTTATGTTTCTTATGAGTCTTTGCTAATCATTTGGATATTTAACAATAGCAAAGACTGCTCTATGGCAAAACCTCATCTAAACCAGGTACACTAAACCCAGTGATTTAAACAAAACAAAATGAAAAAAAAAGTCACTTACTGTAGGCTCACATAATTTTTTTTGATTGTACTATTGTCCTTTTATTAATTAATGTCTCCTAGTGTTGGGAAGTGAAGTAATGCTGATCTGGGGTTTGTGTAAAAAGTAGTATTTTTCTGAATCCTGAAAGAGAACATTTTCTGGACTATAAATAACACAAAACCTACTTAAAAAGTTGGAGAATAGTGAGGAATAATACTGTTTACCAGTTCTTGGATGGAGTTAGCTTTAACTGAGATTTCACAATGAAGAGAAAAGCGTCTTCTGCCAAATAATAAACAGACCATCTATCTAAGGGGTACAAGAACATAGTTTCATTGTGCTCTGGATAAATGTCATCTTTGTTATTGCAGAAATAAGTAAGTCTAAAGATATAATTTTATTTTTAGTCCATTTGATTTTCTAATTTAATAATCTGAGTCATGTAAGCTTACAGTTTTCCCTCCTGTTAACAAAGACAAGTCAATATCCAGTTCATAATTACAATAGTTTTTGAACCACACAGTAGACAAGCACAGTAATTTTTCTTTTGGAATTTGTGTAATTTCAAGGTGAGACATCTACATAATGCATTGGACGCATATATCTGTATACTTAAAGTAACGTGCTTTGAATTTGTGTGCATATAGATAAAGTACATATTCTTAATAAAGAGATGATAATGAGATAATGTACCTTTCCAGAAATCTGAATTGTAGATGGGGAAATTTTTGCTTCTTCTTGTAGCTGAATAATTTTAAATCTTTTAAAGCAATATGTTTGTCTGACAGGCCACTCATTGCTATTTTGTTGATGTCTGGAAGGGACATCTTTTGCTCTTTTATGACTCCATAGACCAAAAAAAAAAAATAAAACCCCAAGATCTCAAACAAGGATAGATGAGAAGAAAGAAAAACTCTCACATCAGTGATAGAAAATTACATATTGAGGCTACATGGCCTAGGCAACTTACTCATTAGGTTTATAATAAATTTATAAGCTTATAGTGACTAGGTTGGTCTATATTTTCAGTTGTCACAATTTGCAGCATTGTTTAGATTCACTAAAACCAAACCATAACTCTTTATTGGAATATAAAATTCTGAATTTTAAAATGACCTTGGAAAACTAGTGCTGGAAACAGGTTTTGAATTCTCATAAAAGCTTTTTTAACAGAATTAACTGAGAGTTTCATGAACACAGTTTAAAAAGTGTGTGTTTGCAGATGGGTCACAGTAGTTTCAGCTCTGGACTTTGTGACGCCAGGAGGAGTCGGAAACTACTCAGTATTTGTGCATGCAAGATTTTGCATTTAGATAGGTTTGAGCTGAACGATGTGAAAAAGCTCCCATAAGCACAGAGCTCCTTACTGTCTGTGTGTTTGAGAAGGCTGAAGAGCTCTGTTTATTGCCACAAAGGGCCTGGAATAAATTATGTTTAGTAAATTGGCTCCAGGTTTTCTTGTTTCAGACAGTAGCTTTGGAGCAATCTTTTTTATGGGCTCCACTAAATGTGACCAATTGCAGGGAGGTGACACCTCGTTTCAGGGATGGGACATCACACATATGCCAGTCAGGATGGCAGGGCACCAGCAGTTCAACTTTCTGTCTTTTGGCAGTGTAACCCACAGCCCGTTCCGAATTTATGTGCCCTGCTGGGAGGTCCTAGCAGGATGGAGCCAGGCTGCTCAGCCCCTCCTCAGCCTTGTGCCTCCCGCCCCTACATGGGGCAAATAAAAGCTCCTTTATTCCACTGGAAATGCCCCTGTTTCAGCGAGGTGTATGCATGGCTTCCTTCCCTGGCTGGTCCTGCAGGTGACAATTAACACAGTGCAGTGCTATTTCCTAGATGAAGCCAAGGTGGGAAAGCAGCTTTAGCCTCAGCATTTTTCTTTTCAGATTCTTTTTCCTCATTTATTTTGGATCTGTTCATAGTGAGGAAGTTTTAGAATGTGTTGGTCCTTAGCTGAAGTATCAAAGGACTAAACAAACCAGTAATTTTTCTTTCTCTGACCAAATTCTTGTTACTTTTGAGTGGAAGAAAGAATGCAGGAGTCAAATTTGCTTTTGGGTTTTATGTTTTATTTCTGCTTATGGGACTGTTTGTTTCTGATCAGTGTGACTGTGGGTCTTTTCAGCACAGGACACTGATTGACATTGCATATGTTACAGAGAGGAAGGATATTCTCTGAAGATTAATGTCAAGTTAGTTGGCCTGAAGTTCATTAACCTGAGCTAGACTGTTGGAAGGACTCTGTGTGGAAGCTGGAATTGTATTAGAGGATCATCATAAACTAAAAATATATGTGACAATCTGGCCAGATTGCAATGAATCTAAAGACAGGACAGGGTTGGCTCGAGCTCACAGAGCAGCTGCCTCCAGTGTAAACTAACCGCCTTGTGAAAGCAAATGGTTTTTCACAGACATTATTCAAATAAAAGGGAAATGGGAAAAAAAAAACTCCAACAAAAAAGAAAAAATAAAAAAAGAGGAAGGTTCCCATTAGCAAAAAAAAACCTAAATGAAAAAGTGATGTTGTGAGCTATGGCCAAAGGCCCAAGTTCGGTGCTGATTCTCAATCAGTTCTGCAAATGACAGTGTATTGACACAACTGTTTTAGTCTTGATTCTTCACAGTAACTTGCCTCAAAAAAATGAGCCCCAAATCCTTTGGTGAATTCCCTGTTGGCTGGGGCCCAGACCTTCAGGCCATGACTTCTCAACATACTTGCAGTGGGACTGGCTCTCTCTTAATTGCTTCTTTTTGAAGTAAGGTTTGTCACTATCATCCTGCTGAAGATGGACAGGGCTGATGGCTCATCTTGATATATTCTTCCCCCTCCTCCCCTCCCCTTCTTTTCCCCTTCTTCCCCCTAAATAAATTTCTTAAAGGCTATTTAACCCTGGGATAGTCTAATCCACATCTGTCCTTTGTGGTCCACCCTCAGACATGTTGGCACAGAAGTAAGGGTCTTCTCTTAGGATCTTATACTGTAATAAAGGGAAGGGAAAGATGAAACAGGCATTTAACATTTGTCTCTTTTCTCTCCATGTCATCTCATGAACATGTACTCACACTTGGCCAAGAATAGTGCATTCAGAAGCTGAATGTGGGTGTTGAAGAGGGGACTGAGGAGAAAGAAGCTCGGTGTTTGGCAATAGGAGCTACGCTTTGGGTATTTTACAAATTGTTCCCCTCTTTTCTCTTTCACCATTGTGCTCTTCTTGCACACTTCCCTGTCTTTTACTATTGACTGAAGGTCTGGAGGCTCAGAAAGCACAAGTTTCATCTGAGACAGATTTCCTCTTTCAGAGAGAACTGTTTCCATCCTTTCATGCCAGGAAAGATGAACTGCCTGCATCAGGAGGTGCTGAATTGGTTCTGGGTGCTGCTTTAGCTCACAGAGTTGCCTGAGCCAGTGGCCACAAGCTGCGCTGCATTTCTCATGGGCTCGTAAGGAACCTCTTCTTCGATGTCTGTGCAAATGCTGGCTGATGTGGGCACTAGGATTGCTCTTTTATCAGGCAGTTTCAGTACCTTTCAGAAAAGAATTTTCGTGGAAAGTCATGAGCCATTAATCTCTCGACTAACCATAACATTTTTTACTCCTTGGTTTTACAGCATTACTCAAACACTGATATTTGTCATTTCACCAGCCATCTCCCTTGACCTCTAGCATCATGCACTTGCAGGAGGAAGGATTTGATCTTACAAATATTTTCATACTCTGATCTCTGTGATTTATTTACCATCAAATTTTGCCTTCAGAATTCAAGATGCCATTTCAAATAATTTCATATGAAAAAGTGTAGTTATTGGGCAAAAGAGATCCTTGACAGTTGGGTACAAAGGACACCAAGATTGCTGTTGCTGTTTTCTTTTCAACTACTTTGCGAGCTGTGTGACCTTGAGGAAGTAGGTTCACTGGAGCTTTATGGTTCTGTTTTTGCATAGGGAAAATAAGGACAGTGATAATTGCTTTCATTTGTAAAACACTTCAAGATTTATGGAACATGAATGACACTTATTAAGTGAAAAGTGCTGCAAAGCTGGCTTAGTTGCGCACTGTGCTAACAAAATCTCGTATCAGCCTATTGACCCCAGCCTGAAACACTCATTAAAGTTTATAGGACATTTTGGTGGATGAGTTGAGGCAGTTATTCTGCTGGAAATATCATACTGAAAATGCTTTTAAATCCATCATCCTCATTGACTTTTTTTTCCTATTAAAACTAAACATAACTGCTTGTTCTATCCAATTTTCTTGGTTTATTTATGAAAGTTTTGATGGGTATGTGCTCATTGTTAACTCTGCTTGTACCCCCATGGCATCTGAGACAGTTCATTCTAGTCATAGCATAAACATGAAATAGCTGCTGTACTGAGATAAAAAGAGTTACAAAACATTAAGATATCCAGTGGACTGGTGTGAACTAACAACTTGAATGGTCATTTTTGAATGGCAAATGTTCTATTTGTGGATACTTCATTAATTTAATTTGTGCTTAAACTTTAGCTGTACTACACACTGGTGTTTGAAAAGTTTACATATTTTTCCAATGCCAAAATGTGTAACTTTAATATTAAAGAAACAAAACATTTTTACTTGTACGAGAGGAAAAAATACTTTTGTAGCAAGGAAATTAAATGAGCTGCTCTTTAAAGATAGGTTTGGCTTGCTTACAGAGTTATTATTTATGCAGTAATGCAGGTTCACAGATGTTTTCCTTTTTTTCTGTCAGATAAAACTTGGGTTGCTTGAAAAGTGAGGCGATATTTCACCATTGTGCAAAAGAAGATACAGAAGAAGAGAGCAGAATGAGAGCTTTGCAAGTGCCACATGCCTGCAGCCTGATGTCTTTAGTGATGCTGTTCCTTCCAGTCACTGGAACATCAAAACAAAATATCCCAAGACTGAAGCTTTCCTATAAAGGTAAACTTTTCAGTGTTTTTTCTGATTCTGTCACTTTTGTTTTGATGTGATGTTGCCAGCAGTTCATTTGTATTACTTACCAGGAAAGCAAAACACCCAGAAATGCATAATAGAAACCTTAAGGATGGATGAATTCTGCCTAGGGAAAGTATTAAATTGTGGTTTTTTTTTGTTGTGTTGGGTTTTTTTTTAATTATTATTTTATTTTGTTTATTTTTTTGTGGTTTATTTTATTTTTGTAATTCTTTTTCTATCACTGTGTTGGAATGTTAAATTCTTCATATGTGGTTTTCTTTCTCCTTGCCTCTTTGGATCACAAGAGTGTGTTTCTTTGTGGAATTTCTTAGTCTTGTGTGTAGTTCTTGCTGAGAATGGCACCATCTGAGGGATTTCAACACAGATATATTTATGTACTAATGGACAATTTTTTAAAGAAGGTAGATTTCTTGTTGCTTTGAATGTACAGTATGCCTCCACAGGCACAGAGATGTGTCACTGATGCTGTCTTCTTTAGCTAAAAGAAATGCTCTCCAGTTAGTTATGTTTCAACTGTCAGCACCCTTCCCTTATGGGAGCTATTTCTGCTCCATTTTTCAAACTTCATGTCTTCCTATGCTTTGCAGAATTGCACTCAGGATGGTGTGATGGGACAGGCTGTAAAGCCTTCATCGGTGCTTATGATATGTTTATCATGATTTTAACACCCAGAGGAATTTATTGAGTAAGCAGAATGACATACTATTTATTTACAAGCTTCTCTTTTGCTAGATTTGCATGCCACTGTGCATGCTATTCCAGTGTGTATAGATGTGCTTGGATGTGTTTGTGTAAGAGAGACGGAGGAAGCAAGATCAAGGGATCTTGACAACATTTTTATAAATTCAGGAAACAGTTGCACTCACTGTAGCCAATGAATACAGAAACTGAAAAGACCTGACATGAGTTATGAAAGTTAGCAGTAAAACCTTCCTAGCATACAGCCAGCCTTCTCACAGCTAGCCTTTTGAGATAATTCCCAAAAGCAGCATATACCATATGGCAATGGCATTTATTGTGGATTTGACACTCACGATTAGTGAATTTCTCTCAGCTTCAAAAGAGATAGCCTTTGGCAAAATCCTGATGGATGCATTTGGCAGGTAAAGAGGGGGAGAAAGAAAAATTATTGAGGTCAACACAGGGAAAAAAGAAATGGCTAAAATCTTAGTCTAAAATAGTGGCAGAGACCTGCTGGGAGTGGTTGGGAAAATGCCTGAGCTTGTTTAAAAAGACAATGAGTAGATGATTGATATTTAAACCCTGACCCAAACTTTTATTAGCAACTTTATAAACCTTTCAGTTTGGCTTGAGGGATACTGTTTCCTGTCCAAACTTATCCACCTATATCCCTGTAGGGGGGGAAAATCAACAACTGATACAGATGCAAAATAGCACATAAATCTTAATTTGGAGAGCTGTGATAGAACTGAAAAGCCAGAAGCAAGAGAATTATGAGAATTTATTGTGCCTTGTCTTACTTTTTTGTGGGGGATGGAAGGTGATGTGTATTTTTCCACATGGAACAAGAAAAAATTTACTGCTGTTTTTTCACACTTACGTAGTATAAATGACTCCAACATGGCTTATCATAATTAAACCATATTTTTGTTGTTGATAAGAGGATGTCAGATGTACTGAATATTTAATAAAGTTGTCAGAATTAAGTCTTCTTTCCTTCCCCCAAGTGTTTCAGACAAAATAATTCCAAGGTTTCTGCGAGTAAGATGTAGGAGACATGAACTATCTTGCCAATTCTCATAAAATTGTTAGTCATGTCACTGACAAGTCCTGGCATCTCTGTTCTTTGGAATTAAGACTTGAAATATCATGAGGAGGAGAATACATGGTTCTTGCCCTTCTTTATGGAAAACAGATGAAAACTGGCCACATCAGGCAGTTCCAAAAACCTGGTCACACACGTCTTTGGAAGGAAGGTTTCATTCCCTTCATGGGGCAATGTGTTTATGGCATAGGTCCATCTTTCCAGAAGAGCTAGGCATTTACTGGGGCAGGAGAGCTGAAAGTAAACAAGATTTTGCTCTGCAGTCACTGAATCTCCCATCTGCATCAGTCAGTGGTGGATGGGGGAAGGAGGGAGAGGGTGGGGTAGTTAAAGATGTGTCTGTAACTGCGGGAGTGCCTCAATAAACCACAGCATGTCACAGCTCTTTCTTGTGTTCAGACAGCAATTAAAATTTTAGACCTTCTCTTGATGGCAGTTATAGGTTTTCGTCTTCTTTGGGTTTTCATCTTAAGGAGTGGGAATCTGTGCTGGAAATGCTGAGATATTCAAGTGGGTGATATGGGGATCAATGCAATGTTATACAATGGATTTCCTTTATTGTTTGCCCCAGTCTAAAAATATAAAATATTATAAATTCTAAAAAAATTGTACAAATTCTAAAAAATGTTCTAAAAAATCGTGCATGTATAAAACTAAAACTACACACAATTCAGTTGAAATATGTTGTAATGCAGAATCAAAGTTATATATTATCCACCTGTGTTAATATAATACACTATGAGCTTTAATCATATATGCCATCCTTTATTCCCACAGTTTCCCAGATCCATTAGTTGAAAAATTCTCTTCTTCACTTTTAGATATTGGTTCATGTCATTATTATCAAGAAATTGTCACTGTTCTTGTGATGCTTTTAGGGTGCTCTCACTGCATAGATCTTACTTAATCTGTGTATCTGAGATACTCCTACAAGTTTGAGTTGCTTTTATGATTATGTTATAGCTTTAGTATATGGAGGAGGTGACAAACTGTCTTCTAATAGAAGTTTTCCATCTTTAGAAAACCAAGGGATGATTTTTGAGTAATATTCCATATTTTAATACTCTTTGTCTAGCACTGCTTTCAATCTAAGAGAAACTGTGTATTTATCACTCATTTTCATGCAGCTGGAGATAACCTGTGACCTTTATACAAACTCTAGAACTCCTCAAGCTCAGAAGTGACATTCAGCTTTGCTAAGCAGCACATCTTTGTTGTCTGCTGCCTCATTTAACATCCTTATTCCAAGCTCTAAGAGCAAATGCAGAAAGTTTTCATATCCTAGTCTCATTCATTAATGATTTTCAGGACAGCATCAGTTTTGTTACTAAAGAATGGAAGGGTCTGTGTCCTAATTCATATATGTTTAATTCATACAGTGTAGACAGTCTCGTTTCTATCTTCTGAGTAATAATCTTTTTTATTGAGTGGTTCTTCTGAACATATTTTCTACATGTTTCTCTAGGTTCTACTTTATAGGGTAGAGAATAGTCAAACCAGAAGGTTGTTTGCCTTCTAAGGAAAAGAAAAAAAAACACAAACTTTTTTCAATTTGTGTGTATCCTAAAATTTCCCTGCAGAATTGCAGATTCATTATTGCAAATTTAACCCTACTGATTTGATTTACTTTGCTGCTTTTCATGGACATCTTAGTAAGTGTAGTCTTTGTTTTCAGTGAATGCATTCATTTTACAAAAGTGTGCAACCTGGTTTATTGGCTCAGGAGTATGCCCCAGCCCAGACCCAGATTTTGATGCTGTCATCAGTGACATCCACAAACATATATCATTCCCATGTGGGAATGTGGCCATGGCCCAGAGCAAGCCATGCTTGCTGTGAACAGCAGTGACTTGGTCAGAGGACCAGGAATCCTGCATTGTGACACAGTACATGGGAAAAAGCACGACTGAAGGCAACCTTTGTCTTTTAAAACAGGATTTACTTAGCACTGTTAAAAACAACTGTAGTAGTAATTTAAATCTAATAAACAAGAGCATTATTCTCAGCTGATTTGTTTTTCTCCACATTGAATGAATTTAGATGCAGTCTCACTCCCACTGGAGTCATGGCAAGAGTCTGGCCACTGAAGTAAATTGAAGCAAGATCAAATTCACACTCTTCACTTTTTTCATCTTACATAAGTAAACTAAAGACAGGCAGTTCTTTCTCCTCTGCTGAAGGATGACAGTGCTAAATCATCAGCTCCACATGGAAATTAGCCACATTTTAAGGATTGTTTAGTTTCATGCAGCGCTTTGCACACAGGATTTTCTTCCCCCTAAGAGTGATCCATTCTGTAAACATGGTGAAAAAGCAAACAGATAATATTTTGGTGCCAGGAATTCTTTTGAGATTCTGACTGGATGAGTACACTTGTTTAATGTTCAAAAATGGTCCTTTGAACATGCTGCTTTACAATGTCAGGCATTCTGTTCCCTATATTGTTTTTGCTTTAAGCCTGTTTAATTTTATAACTGATGAGATGTTTAACTGTTGCATCAGACCAGTTAGTTTGTTGAGTTTCAATACAGCTGGCTTATTTCCATGTCATGCATCATTTAATTATACATATAAAACATAGTTAAAATTGTACAGCTCCTTGAGCCTCTCTTAAACTGTCTGTGACACTGCAGTAATCCCAGTACCCTGATGGGGTGTTGCACAACTATGACTGGTTGGAATGTGGTAAACTGGTGATGTATAAGAGAGCCTAGAAATGAGTTTGCATTTTGCAGCTGTGCTGTGTGAAGAGAAAGTAAAACCAGAAAAAAACCTGCTCTTGTGGTAGTGTCAGTAGCTGTAAACCTGAATGCTTACGAAAATCAAGGAAAATGTCCTGAGTGAGGAAGTGGTGTTTTCCCCTTGTTTGTTATTTAATTTTTGATAATTTGTTATTTCTCAGAAAAATCTATCTCAGATTCCTTTGCAGAAAAGCATGAGGTGTTTATGTGAGAGTCAAGATCCTAGTACTGGATGACTGTATAGTTATACAAAAGATTTTGCCTGTTTTGTCTCAAAAATGCTTTCTGAAGGCAGTGATCATCGAGACTTAAAATATACCCTAGCTTGACGATGGATGGGCACTGGTGACCATGCAAAGAAAGTCTCTTGCATACACAGTAAACTAAATAGAAATGTGAAGGCATTTAATAATGGGAAAACCAGCAAATTTCTTACAGACTTTTTTTTTTCCATTTTTAAGCCAGTGAACTTGAAGGTCAGATCCAACTATATGTTGCATTTTCTGTCATATAATTATCATATATATAAAGTCCTGGAGAGCAGCCTCCAGTCACTGACATCAACAGTTTACATAGCAGTTGAACTAAGAATAACCTTGGAGAACTGACCCATATCAACCTCTTAAGTGTAAACTGTAGCTCACAACAGTTTTTGTTTTTTCATGGTCACAGAAGGGCCTCAGTTGGATAAAAGAATTATGTTCAGAAGATACAAAACTACTCTGCTGAATGTTCACTTCATTAAATCTTGGAAGATGAGAGGAAACAAAACTGAAAGGGTGATACTTGGCAAAGAATTTTTGCTCCCTTGTAAAAAGAAGGATGGGACAACATCAAAAACAGGTTCCCTAGAAGAATGCTGGGAAGATACATGATAAGTGGCATCAGGTCAGAAGAGAGTTTAAAACTCTTTCTTTAACTACTTTTACTAATAACATCTGGTAAGCAAATGCAATTCAGAACAGTTTCAGAAATCCCAACATTATTCTCCTGCACACTAATGGGAGGGCATGATCTGCCTGACATCGGTGTCTGTCTAGCAGTGGACGTCTGTGATCACTATGCAGGTACTCAAGTCACATCCTTTTTCACTTTCCTCCCTCGCCATTTCTGCAGTTCCATTTATAGATGAGTACCCCAAAGAAGGGCTGAGGAGTATAATCTCTCCTGTACTCACAGTCCTTTGGAGACAAATACACAAAGAGCAGAAAGAGACAGAAGTTCCTCTATCAGTCAGAGAGATTGGCTAACTCTGTTTAAGGGAGACAATTTTGAAGATGGAGGGAATGACAGAGGTACATCTGTGCACAAATTTGAAAAAAAACAGACATTCTACTTTCTGAACAAAATCTTGGCTAAACCAGAATTTTTCATGGTGTTGAACCATAAAATTTGAGGGCTAAGAGGCTATTGAACACACTGAAATTTTGTAATTAACTTATTTGGCCTTTTTATTAAATTTGGCCTTTTTATTAAACTTTCCTGTGTATCATCCAAGCAACCTGGATTTTTTTCAGAAAAATTTCTCACTAAATCTGTAACAAAACATTAGCCTATTGACATCCTACCCCTAAAGTAATAAGTATAAATACTGATAATAAAAAATGTCCCCCTCCAGTATTAAATAAAAGCCTACGCCTGAATGCTGAGAACATCCATGGGTCTTGTCACTCAAATTTATATTTGACAACAGTTGTCTGGGAGGGCACTTGTACCTGCTTTGTAAAGAGAAGCTGTGGAGTTGCCAGGTTCCCAAGTGATGGGTCTGCACTTGGTGTCTGTTGGGGCTTTGGGTGCCCAGGGCCATGATGAGTTCCCTGAGCCGGGCTGGGGACGGCGGGTGGGGCTGGCCTGTGATGCGCTCTGGGTTCTGTGACAGCACAGGGGCCGTGTCACAATGGGGACAGCTATAAAAGGCCCCAGCGAGCCCCGCTGCCCCAGTAGAGCCTGGGCAAGCGGTGAGTGCACACGCAGTGGGGACAGGGCTGGAGGAGGGCTGGACTGGGGCAGAAGCGCTGGCACCCGGGGCACGAGTTCTGTCCCTGCATCCAGGGCCCAGCCCCTGGCGGGAGCGCCTTGCTCGGGGCACGGCGCTTGTGGGGACAGCGATGCAGGCCGTGCCACCTGCCAGCTGCCGGGGCCCTCTCCTTCCTGCCGCCACATCCCTGCGGCTCCTGCTCCCCACTGTCTGTCTCCATTCTGGTCCCACTGAACAGCTTCTGTGTGTCCTCCTGCAGACCATGGCTTTATTACCATTGCTCTTCGTGCTCGTGCAAAGCCTGATCCAGTACCCGCAGCCGGCTGGGGATGGGCTGGATGAGGCCACGCACCGGCGAATGCAGGAGCGTCAGGAGCTGCTGGACCGCGAGATGGCTCGGCTGCTGCAGGAGCTGGAGCAGGGGCTCCCGGAGCAGCAGGACGAGGGCTGGGGAGCCGTGCTCGTTGGTGCTCTGCAGCAGTGGCCATTCTGGGTGCTTGCTGGAGTCCTGCTCCTCTTGGGCCTGTGGTTTAGCTGCAGGAGAAGGAGCCGTGAAGCCAGCAGCAGCGGCAAGGACCAGAGCTCCTGCAAGACCTTGAGAAATGAGAGAGGGAAAGAACAGGAAGGAGACAGTGTTGATTCAAGGGAAGGCGAGGAAAACATTGACGTGACTGTGGAGGCAGACGACGGCGGCAGTGGAAATGACAGAGAAGGCAGTCCTGTGGCTTCCAATGAGGGAGACGACGATGATGCCATTGAAGGCAATGATGAGGTGAAGGGGAAGGAAGACAGTGATGTTAAGAGTGACAATGGCCGTGACTTAAAGAAAGATGAAGAATGGAGTGATGAGAATGTGCCAGGAGACAATACTGCTGAAGGAAATGAAGAAGAACCTGGCAATGTTGCTGGAAATACAGAAGGCCTAGATGAAGCAAATGAAGGATCAAACAAGGATGTGCAGGTGGAGCAAGACAAGGATGCTGGAAAGGAAGAAGGAGATGGAAATGAAGAAAAAAACAATGGTGGAAATATGAAGGCAGGCAAGAGAGATGTAAATGAAGGTGAAGACAATGTTGATGGAAAGGAAGAATACACGGATGTGCAAGTGCAGGAAAGCAGTGATGCCAGTGAACAGAGAAGTAGTGATTGGACTGGGCAGGAGGATAGCAGTGGAATTGATTGTGGGAAGGAAGTTGACAAAAGTGGTTTTCCTGCAAGTGAGGAAGAAAATAAGGAAATTGAAAAAGAAGATGACGATGATCGAAGCAAGGATGAAGAACAGGGTGGTGTAAATGTGGAGGGGAACAAGAACAAGGACAGAAAAGAAGATGAACAAGATAGTGTGGCTGCCAGTGAGAAAGAAGGCAGTGATGGTGGCAAAGAAGAAAGTGGCAGGGGTGGAACTGAAGAAAGAGAAGACGGCCGAGATGCTGGGAATAAGCAAGGCATCCTTTTAGTGGATCACATAGAGTGGCCGGTGGAGGACCTGGAGAGAGGTCGCTCAGTGACCGCTGAGCTGATGGAAAGCTTCACGCGTGTCTTTGTGGACAGCGTGAGCAATACTTTCTACCCAGTGCCTCAAGAAGCCATTGGGGTGGGCAGTGCCTTTGAGGGTTGGAGTCCCCGTGAGTGGGATGGGGTGTACCGGGTTCTGATCCCGCTGAATCCCCCGCCAGGGCATGCCTTCCACCCAGAGCTTAACAGCGCAGGGCAGGTGGCAGCAAGGACCTTCAGCGTCCGTGTGGAGCTGGTGTGCACGTGCAAGAGGGAGCAGCTGGGCAAGCAGCTGTTGTGCTTCGTGCACCACTCGCAGGAGGAGCTGTGCCGGAAGCGGAAGCGCAGCCTCCTAGAGACACTCTGCACCGGCTCCTACCTGGATGTGGAGAAAACCTCCCGCTGGTTCCACCAGTTGGTGAGGTCCTCGTGGCTGCATGTGCCTCAGTCATACTCCTGGCACTTGGTGTTTCAGCCCTGCAGCCGGTCCTGCCAATTCCGGCTGAGCAAAGGCAAGAAGAGCCTGAAGGTGGAGATGCTCTTTGGGGTGCGCCAAGGGGACTCTGACATCTTTGTGGTCAGCCAGCCCACAGAGGCCCAGAAAGGCAGCTCCAGCATCTCTGTGAGCAGCCAGCCTGCTGAGGCCAACTTCATCGCAAGCACAGCGTGGCCTGAGACATACGCTGTGGCAGAGGCGAAATTCTTCCGTCACATTGCCAGGCAGGTGCCATGTGAGAATTTGCACCTGAAATGCCTGCAGGTCTTCACCTGCATCCTGAGGGGCACAGGTTTTTCCAGCTCTACCTGGAAGACAGTGGTCATGCACGTGCTGACCACTGTACCGCTGTCCCGGTGGAGCAGGAGGGAATTTGCGCGGCGGCTGTGGGACATCATGGCATACCTGCACCGCTGCCTGCAGTTGAAACGCCTGGAGCACTTTGTGCTTGGCAATGAGAGGCTTCCTGCAGAGATCAGCTTGCCACCAGCACTGCAAGGGGTTGAGCCACTCAACCTCTTTGAGCTCCTGGCCCGAAATCCAGCTGCCCACAGAGAGGCTATGCAAGCTTATGGTCAGCTGCGATTTCGCCTCTGGATGCTGCTCTCCAGCCACTGAGAGCAGTTCATTGCACAGAGCTGTGCTGGGGGGGCTCACACCCAATGGCAGCCACGTGAACACTGCACAGTTGTTGCATTTGTCACTGGCAATCCTGAAGCTGCTTTCCTGCTCCTGCGGAAGGAAGATGCTGCAGCCCATGGATTCCTTGTGCAGACACACATCTCTGAGTTGCCTTGCCCTTCACCTTCCAGCTACAATGATGCTGTTCCCTCAGTATACAAAGCAGAAACTGGCTCCGCCTACACATCCCCACAGAAGACAGTGAAGCTGATAGAGGTTGCTTGAAATACCTCAAAGACAGAAACCTAGCCTGTTAGGGACTTGATGTAGTTATTCAGTGAGCTGTAGCTTCAATGGTTTTGTAAAGACGTAGTTCCTAGTATATGAAGGTACAACAGATAGATTTAACTCAGTTTACCATAGGAGAATAGGTAGTCCAAGTTTTCATAATGAGACTTGTTCATTAGCATTCCTTCCAGAGGCCCTTTAGTGTTGTCAGTGTATAACTATTTTGCGAAGTTTCTCTTAGTTTAGGAAATTGAGCTATCCTGTTGTATCTGTTTGTCTGGTTTTCAGTAATATTTAGATATCTATGTTGGAAGGATTAATAAAAGGAGACAAGTTTCTCAAATTGCCTGAAATGTGTCATTCTTTGTATTTAACCCTCTGTATCTTAGAGAACATCCTTCCTATACTGTTGCAGTCAGCAACCTCAGGATCTCGTCCAGGGAAGCAGCAGGATTCTGGGGACCAGCATGAAACACCAACGAGACGGGCTCCCGTTCATGAAACCATTTATTCAGCATGGGAACAAACTTAGGTCCAGAACAGAGAGCTCTGAATAGAGGCACAGCAGGGGTTTTTGAGGGACAGAACTCTTAAGGGTTTCCACCTTTGAGGGTGGAGTTCAGGGTCAGGGACCAGTAGAAACACACCAAGGGAGAACCCCCCAGGGACTCAAACCCAATCAGAACTCCTGGGCCACCCTTCACAAGGGGTTTGGGGTGGGACGATGTAACCCTTTGTCATCCCTGAGGCACACTGCCACACTATACTGCTTCCTGAAATCATCAGTTTTTGCAAACAGAGATGTTGGATATACTAAGTATGCTGTCTTTTGAGCATTTCCATAGAAAAGCTTGAAGCTTGATATGAAAATGCCCTGAAGTGCCTGAAATTTTGCAGCTGACTGTTGCTGCTGGTGATGAATAGATCACACGGACACAGCTCGAGGTGTGGTGAAAAGAAGAGAAAGTTTATTTTTCCTCCCAGGATTTATAGGTTTCTGACCATGGCCAGGGATTGGATGGTCAGGATAACACTTTCCCACTGCACTGGCCATGAGAGATGTCCATCAAAAGATGTGTAACAGAAAGAATGTACACATATCTATGTTTACAGTTACTGTCCTGGGAAAGTCTTTAGAAAACTATGTCAGTAAGCTCAGAAGCTGAGTTTTCAGGGCGACAGCTGACTATTCCTGAATCTTTTAGAAATCTCTGGAAAAGTTCTCTTTACAGTCAACTATACAGGCTCCTGGGGAACACTTCAGTCCTAAAAGATGAACAGAGAAGTCCCTAACTGCAAAACATGTGGTTTAATACATAGTGGTTTTTTTTGGCTTCTTATAACCAGGGTTTTGACACAAAATTGTGACAACAGAAGGACATGTTTTCTCTGTTCCTGGTTATCTGTATCCTGGTTATCCTGAGAGGCTCTACTGTTCTGTGAATATTGCCTTTTCCACCAGGCCTCATAATATTGTATAGCAATGAGAGCCACTTTGCATGCACAGCTTTCTCCATGGTGAAATGCAGCTAAACAAAATACAATTTACTTCTTGCTGTGCATAGTAGAGATTAATAGTAGTTTGGAATTATTTATTCTCTTTGCCTTCATACCAATGCATCTGGGGTCAACTCGTCAATTTTAAACTCAGAATACCTTAGGAATTGGATAAATTGCTGTAATCATACTATAAATACTTTTATTATCTCAGAAGTTTGGTTGAGAATTTCTACAATGCCCACATAAATCTTCATGTGTATTCTCCAGCATGAGAAAGGACTTGCTTCTACCTAAAGCAAAAGGATGCAATCTTCGTTCTTTGCTGTATATGAAAATTATAAAGCCTTTAATTTCAGAGTCCTTCAACGGTGTCATTAGGTGTAACTGTTTTGAAAGATGTTGAGATGTCTGCTAATTTAGGTGTGTCTTGTCTTTAAAATAAGTCTGTGTAATGAGTTTATCACTGGCTAAAATTGACAGTGCACGTACTAGAATTATTTACTAATTTCCTACTGTGAGATATGAATTAGGAGGAGGGTAGAGCAGGCTTAAAGCTTAAAAAGTATAAAGAAAACTTTATTAACAGAACTAAAAGAATAACAAGAATCCAAATAAAACCTTCAGAAACACTTCTCCCCTCTACACAACCTCTTTTCTTTCCCAGCTGACAATGTAGACAGAAAACCTGGGATTTTCCATCAGTTACCACATCTACAATAGTCTTTCATCAGTTCTTGTAGGGAGAGGAATTTCTCTCACCATGCCATGGAGAGTTCTTCACAAGAAACAGTTCTCTTTTAGCTTTTAAATTTCCATGAATAGCAGCTGCCCAGAAAATCTGAAATCGTGAAGTTCCTCCTAGTTTCACAGCCTTCCCACAGCTGAGTTCATGGGCCATGTCAACTTAAGGGGTATTATTTTCAGGATGAGCTGTTCAAAAGCAAAGGTTCTCTTCATCTATCTCTGAGATCTTCTTCATTTCTGGGAACAGAGGTCTTTTTCTCTCCCTGGGGGCAAAGGGTCTTAATTAATCTCATCTCTCTGTCTGTTTAAGCTTCTCATGGGATCACAGCTACTTCAACATCTGCTTTGCTTCATTGTGGATGCCTCTGCTCGTGTCTACAGTTTGAACACTCTATCCCCCCATACCTTCTCATGAATTAAGGGGGATATTCTAGTGTGTCATAGTCCATCTCCATGGCCTTACCAAAAGAACTTTTAGCCCAATATTAAGGCATCTCCTCATTCTCCTTCCATCTGGGATTTGATTCCTTCTTTACTGACCTTGGTGTCTTCTTATTGTCTTCTACATGTCTTCACTCTGTCCTTCTGTCTTACTTGAGAGAGGATCAATGTTTTGCAAGTCTCCTCTGTGCAGTGAAAGAGTTAATACCTTGCCCAGGGCCGGCCTGCGGATTGTCAAGATGGTTTCTGCCAGGCAGTGGTCGAAGCAGTCACAGTGACGGATTTCAGGCTGTGCTTGGGGCTGTACCAAGATCTCAGGGGGCCCAGCCAGAATGGTGGTGGCCACTGTGGCCACATAGCTGGTCTCCGGACCCTGCTTCGTTCAGTTTCAGCTGCAGGCTGATGGCTTCCCCTCGCTGTGCCCAGCAGCCACTGGGGCCATGCAGGCCATGGAGAAGTGGGTCTGTCCCAGCCCGGAGCTGCTGCTGCTGCGGGCCGTACCCCGGTTGAGCATGGGCTGGCAGTGGGGAAGGGCATAGCGTGTGTGAGAAATGAACTTGTAAAAATTCGTAGAAATCTAAATAAATGTATATGATATAAAATATAAAGTACAGTATGGCACACAAGCCCTTCCCAGATCTAGCCACGAATTCCCACTCAAAGGATAACGATCCTAGCCGGCGCCCATCAACGAAAAAGAATAGACAGGACAAGGCTCATCAAGCTGACAGGGACAGGCTCGGTGCCCATCAACGGGAAAGAATAGACAGGACACGAATCATCAAGCCAACAAGGAGGGGCTCCGACGAGATACTCATCACCGGACCTGAACACCCCGCCTTGCAGGCCACCGTTGGGGGAAGCCATCAGGTAGACAAAAGGAAAAATCCAGCCGAGATATCCATCAGCTCCAACCCGGATCCAACCATCCCATCCAGATGGCCTGAACCACAATGAAATCAAGAACCACCCAGAACTTCTTTACATATGAGGAGACTCGGTCCGGACGTCCATTTGACTCTATTCTCCAACGCCAGGAAATCAATTCATACAACAATCAAGGACCGTTGATGAATGGTGCCTGCCTGGAATTTGGCCTCAAGGCTAAAAATCCCTATAAAAACCCCAGACAGTCTACCCTCCTTCGTGGATTTGGGAACACCTATACCTTTGGGTATAGACCCCTGTCCACCCAGCGCTGCGCTGTTTGTTTTATTGTGGTTTTTCCTCATTGTTTATTTTTTTATAGAAATTGTTTTATAATAAATTGTTTTTATTTAACCCAAATCTGCCTTTGCATTTATAACAGCGTGGACAAGATGTTAACAGCTGCTGCCTGGCCCAGCCTCGGCTGGGGCCTGCGGCCTCCTGGCCCCCACCCGGGAGCCACTGGGGCCCAGCCCGGCCCCAGCAGACCGCAGGGGCCGTGGCAGAGCGGGGCCAGCTCCACCGGTGCCCAGTTACCTCTTCAAGGTGGGAAGCAAGAGAGAGATTTCCTGGGCTTGCCTGTCTTTAAAATGTGAATCTCACAGAGGTGCACCTACCTTCTAAATGGTTTAATAGGTTGTCAGTTTTCAGAGCTAGCCAGCTATTGTTTTTTTCCAGGTACAGAGGAAGCTCTTAGCAGATTCTCTCAGAGAAATCATTTCCATGGGTGGCTTTTTCCCTCCTCACCAAATATCACTTAAAACCAGCACAGTTGGTAATTGGTCGCAAAGGGAATTCTGAGTCTCAGCCAAGTTGGTTTCACATTGCTGCATTCTTACACCATGCTGGAATTGAGGAAGGGTAGCGTGGTCACCACACATGACTTGATGCTAAGAAGTCTAAACATGTTTTATAAATGCAAATACATATTATCAGAACAGAATAAAATTTTTACTTGTGAAGACTTTTTGCTGTGGCTCTGCTGCTGAAGATTTTTTAAGTAAGCAATGATCATGGTGTTGTAAGCCAAGTCAACTGAGATACTGTAGTGAATGAATAAATCCCAGTCACTATTCCAGCTTCTACCACTCAGCAGTGAAATACTAACCCTGAAGGGGAGTTAGCTGGATGCTTATTTAATCACCAGGCTGGAAAAAACTCTTAAATTTTGAGAAAAACAGCAAATAGAGACTATAAAACTGAGTGCTGAACATGAACTCATGAAAACCATCCCTGTAACTAACTTTGTTACTGTGCCTTGTGAGAATGTTGGTTCTGTGTTAGCCAGGCTTCAGAGATACAGTGATTCAAATCAACAGCTTGCTCTAAGCTTGAAAATCATTGGGAAATGTGCTTTTCACAGTAAATTTTTCCAGTGTAATATCCTTGGTGATAGTAAATATGTCTCACTGTGAAGCAAAATTTCAACGCATAAGATAGGATTGTGTTGTTTTATGGAGTGAGAACTATGATTAATTTGGCTGCAATTTAATCAACCCTCTGTTAATGTTTACTTGTGAGGTTTTATTAGGTCATGTTACAGTTATAATCTTATCAGTGGTCATGCTCAGGGTCTTATTTCCAAGCTGTTTTCAATAGTAAATAACTGACCAAACCTGATTCTTCACCACTTTGCAACTTGTGTTGTCATCTGTGTCAGTAAAAAAGGAGTGTGCAGTGTTGTCATTTCAATCTGGAATATTCTCCAGATTTTTTCCTTATGATGTAGTGACATAAATGGTTGTGCAAGGCATCAGACAGGGCTCATTCCCATTTGGGTATTTCAGTCATGAGGCAGCATTTTCCTGCACTGTTGTAACTGTTCTAGGTGGGGTTTTTTACTGAGAAGTACTGGAACTGTGAAACAACAGAGGACAAATGTCCATTTGGAATGGTCTCTTCAGAGATCATTCCTCTCAAATAAGGAAATAGGGAAGTAGAGAGCAGTCTCAGTCCTTCACGTATGTGGAGAATCAAATCCACATATTTTTGCAATTGACACTCTTGCAAAGGCCCATGCTTTTCATGGCTTTAAGCAGGGAAAATGTTTTCGAGTATTTGCACAAGCATATAATTTATCCTTCCTTAGATCAAATTCCTGTGGCTGTAGATGGGGAGGAATTTTTCCTCATATTCTGTATGTTAGTTACTTGTGTCCTGCAGGTGAGGACTGAGGTTTTTATAGCACTGTGTTAACCATAAGCTGCTCCTAAGGGATCTTGCTGGCAATTAATAAACAGATCTTTTAAAGTGTTACTAGTTTAGAAAACAAACCCTGACATCTTTGTCTTCACAAAAAATTTGTATGAAATGACAGTACTTGTGTATAGCAGTGTAGTGCCCAGCGCTGAATATAATTTTTCAATGTGAAGCAGGATTTTTTTTCCAAAGTACTGCCAAATAAATGTCACCTAGGGGAATAGGAGTGGCAATGCATGACAATTTGTGTTCAGATTGTACCTTAACAACAACCTGCACTGAGCCAGACAAATGCACACAAACTTAAGTAGACTTTTGACTGAGCCAAAAAATAATTTTCATAATTATATTCCAGTTAGTCAGATTAGTAATGATAAAATATTTTTCCTTCCAGAGTGCTGTTTATTAGCCAGCACCAGAACTTAATCTTTTCTTGCCTCTCACATGGTTTGTGAGATACCTTGGAGAAAAATGTTTGGGTGGGGTTTTTTTTTCCCTTTATTTCATTCAGGACTTTTTCTCCAAAACACTGACTCTAATTTTCATCATGGTGAGGGTGTGCAAATAACTTTTGCAGTAAGTCTGGCTTTTCAAGCAGGAATGCTACATTGTCCATCCAGTGCCTGGAAGGTGGAAATACCCTTAATTTTATGTTCAGTTAAATACAGGATTTGCTTTCTGTCTGATGATTTCCAAGTAGTTAAGCTTGGAGAGTTTGCTTGTGGAAGAACTGATTCACATGTTTATTTTCTTTTCCCCAAAGTAATGACTACCCAACGAGTCTTAACTATCCTTGTGCTCTTTTCTATATGTTGTTTGTGTCCTCATCCAGGATTGCATCCAGAGAGTATTCATTAGGCAGAATGTTACAGAATTTTTATTTTACAGCCCTTTAGCTTTTTTGCAGCATTATAGATTCTTTCATTAGTTTCACAGAGCATAGGTTTTTTCTTAATTACCTTTTAAAAGAGAGTTGAAGCTACTGTTAATTCACAGTAAAATTTTAGTGTCAAATTTTTTATTTTAATAGGGATCTTAGAAGTGTTACTATTGGATGTTCCCCTTACTATACCATCCTCATTGAATTGGAATAAATTATCTTTGATGATCCCTTCATTGGCTTTAGAAGGAGGTCCATGTAAACCATGTGAAGTTCATAGAGCACTTTGGGCTGTGCAAGATCCTATACATGGGTCAGGGCAATCCTTGATATCAACACAGACTGGATCATGAATGGATTGTGTGATCAATAGGTTGGGCACAGCCCTTCAGATAAGGACTTGGGAATACTGGTGAATGAAAAAATGGGTATGAGCCAGAAATGGGTGCTCACAGCCTTCAAAGCCAGATGTACCCTGGGCTGTCCCACGAGAAGTGTGTTCAGCAGGTAGAGGGAGGTGATTCTGCCTCTTCAGTCTGCTCTGGTGAGACCCTGCAGTCCAACATTAAATTCTGGGGCACCTTAGTTTCTAGTTCAAGAAAGACACAAACCTTGAAATGAATCTTGAGAAGAGCCCTGATAATGGTCAGAGAGCTGTAACACTTTCCATATGAGGACAGGCTGAGAGGTTTGGGGTTGTTCTACCAGGAGAAAAGAAGGGTGTGAGGAGACCTTATTGCAGCTTTTAAATATATAAAGGCAGCTTGTAAAAAAAGATGAGCTTGGACTTTTTACCAAAAGTCTTTAGTGACAGGACAAGGGGCAATAGTTTTAAACTGGAAGAGAGTAGATAGAAACTGGATATAAGAAAGACATTTTCTATTATGAGAGTGGTGAGAAACTGGCACATGTTGCCCAGAGAAATTGTGGATGCCCCATCTCTGGAAGTGTTCAAGGCCATGTTAGGTGGGGCTTTGACCAAGCTGATTTAGTGAAAAATGTTCCTTCTCAAACTGAGGGAGTTGAACTGGATAATCTTCAAATGTCCCTACCCTCTATTTCCTGCTCCTAATTATTCTTGGCTGGCAGTGACCTTCTTTGCTGCATTACATTCAGAGCATCAAATATGATGAGGTATTGATCCTTGAGCATGTGTATCCGTGAGTATGATAATATAAACACAATTAGTTTTCTTAGAATGAAGGAAAGATATAGCACACATTTTGCAGAGATCTGTCTTTCATGGTTTCTAATTTATGTTGAATTTCTGATTATTTTATGCCACACTGATAATTTATTAAGAAAATTTTACATAGAAAAATATTTAGTGAAAGTAAATATTACCCAATTTGGAAGTAAAAAAAAAATTTACTAGAGAACCCCAGAGGTAACAGGAACTATATTATGAATCTGGAAAGACAAGCTCCAAGACTGCACTTATCTCACTGGTATACTCCATGCTGGTTGCATATATTTATAAAAGACACTGATGAGTCATATATAAACATTTTGATTATAAAGATTTTCTTCATTTTCCCACAGACTTGCTGCTTTCAAACAGCTGTATCCCATTCCTGGGCTCAACAGAGGGGCTTGATTTTCGAACCCTGCTGCTAGATGAGGAGAGGGGCCGGCTGCTTGTTGGGGCAAAGGACCACATCTTCCTGCTCAACTTGGTTGATATAAACAAAAATGTAAAAAAGGTCAGTGCATTTTCCATGGAGTTTATCTCCAAAATTAAATTCTGTTAAATTCTTTTTTGTTTGTTTGTTTTGTTTTGTGTTTTTATTTATTCATTTCTTCACTGGGTAACTGCAGATTTTGTTGTGCAGTGCAATTTTCCAAGATTTGATAATCTTACCTCCCATAGTTATATGTATTACATTTAATCAATTGAATTTCTCATGCTATATGTTGTCCTGTGTGGCTGATGACCTGCAAGAGATCAGCTATGTGGAAGAGCCCTGCAGTGCATGAAAATAGCATAAAAATATCAGCAAATAGGAAAAATGTAGCTAAGAGTGCTCAAGTCCTCTGGTCATGGTTACCCTCCTCATTTAAAAGCATTTGGAAGGAAATAACTGAAGACAGCTCTTTCATTGCTTCCTGGCATCACTGGGATTGCTTTACTATAATACTGAACAGAGCAGAGGCAATTTGGATGGTTTAAATTATATTAAAATGTAAGTGGCAATTTTAGCATTTCTGTTAATATCTAGAATTACTAGTGATAGGAAAAGCTTCCACTGGGATCTGCAGTAGTCCCTTGCCTGTGCCCGGTGACAATGTGCTAACTTGAGATAATAAGATGACAATTTAGCCTTTCTAGCAGACATGGTGAACTGCAGCTTTTGTAAGCACAGTTGACTGCTATGAGTGAGAACCAGATGCTTGCACAGGAACACATGAAAACTGGTTTCCTGCTTCTTCCAGATACGAAGAAAATTTGAATTCTCAGCTGTGTTTGGTATTTTCTTTAGGCACCAGAGGGGGGTTTTAAATTACTGCATTCTGCTGCCAGCTCTGAAGAGGTAACTGACCCTGAATTAATGCGATCGCAGGCAGGGGCTGAACAGGTGGAACGAGAGACTATTTTGCCCACATGTTTGAGAGCAACACTTGCTGTCATTGTATAGAAGAGATACAGTACCAGGCGGAATATCTTGTTCCTCATCCTGACTTCAGCAATGCTTCACATGCCAGTTTTTGTAAAAATCAGATTCTGAGTATTTCAGGCAATTTTTTCCTGGTATGCTTTATCAAGCACTTACCTTGTTTCTGTCATCTCAGTAATTGACTCAAAATCCACCACCCCCTCAGGATATTGCATTAATAACAGCACCGCTAATTATAATTGCGAATTTTCAGACTGCAAATTGATTTTTGGTGTAGGCTTTCTGAAGAAAGCTTTGTTTGTGTGAAAAGCAGACTTCTGTTTCTGTGGGATGCTGCTTGCCTCCTGAGGGATGCTGAGTGCTGTCACCTCCCATTATGTTCAGTGGGGCTTTATGAGCCCAGACCTCGCTGGAGGTGGCGGCACCCTGCATGAGCTGCCCCTCAGTCCAAGCTGGTGACATTTTCCCTTTGGCCAAACCACCACTGATCATTATGGACCTTGTGCTTTCCAAGAAGAGCAGAACACAGACAGAGCCAGGAGAACTTAACCTGCAATCAGACAGTGGTATAGATGTTACAGAGAAAAGACTCACTTTGTATTGGAAGGATAATTTGCATTGCCTAAGATGAATAGAGAATGTATGCTTACATATCTATGATAACCTGAAAGGAGGAAATAAAATTCCTAACCACTTGCATATATAAACTAAATATGTTTGCAGGTTCAAATACTTCTACTTCATTTAGTAGTAAACTAATAGGTTAACTATTCAGATAATAAACTTTCCAGAAAAAAACAAAACACTTGAGGTGAGATATATTTAACTGGGAAGAACTGACTGAGAAGCCTTGCAGCACATCCTGGTGTGATGATTTCCAAGGCCTCCATGGTCATTCAACAACTTTATAAACATATTTTCTTGCATAAATGCCCAGGTAACACCAGGCAACCTCACACAAGTGTTTCTCTAATTCCACTGTGCTTGGCTGCTTGAATCTTGTGAGTGGAGGGAAGGGATGACATGAAGGAAGTTGTGTGAAGAACTGTGTATAAATCTCAGTCCTTGAGGAGGATGCTAGAGGATACTCTACAGTAGCAGTGAAGTGTCAGAAAGTAGCATTTGCCGGTGCTGTGTTTAGACTGACTGGGGTTTGGGTTGGCACCAGGCCAGGCGGCTCACTTCCAGGCTTTCCCAGTGTGAGGAAACCACACATGTTGGGACTACAAGAGTCTGAAGTGTGTCCTTTGTACACCTCTGGAGTACGAGTCGTCTGGAAAAAATAATCTGCTTACACACAGCCACTAAAATGAGTAGAAATTGATTAGAATATTAAGTTTCTGCCTATAAATGATGTGTTTATTAATGACTTTGAGGAAGAAGTTAAAAGCAAGCTGAAGGGGTGAGAGTGGTATAACAACTTTGAGACTAGAATGCAAGATTGTGCATAGTTTAGGGTTTCCTTTCTTTAAAACAAAGCTGAACATGAACTTTAGAATGCTCTGTGCTGGGTATATTAATCTTATTTTAATAAAGCTCTCAATTTCAGATATTTATTTTGTTAGGAGCTACTGACACCTCCAAAAGCCAAGTCAGAATCCTCAATAGTTTATTCTCATATGTGGGTATAATTACTTGGCAAGATTACATTTTACAGTCTAAAGCTCTATATTAAGATATTTCTGGAATAGTATTTGAAGAAGCATCCAAAGCATTGTATCTTGCTCCCTTGTCTAATGTATACATAGATATAATTTAATAATTTCTTTCTTTAAAACCTATTTATTTACTTAAATTAGTTAATTTGACTTACATATATTAAGTTATGATTTTATTTCCTGGTGTACTTTTCCGTATGAAATAAATCAATAGTTCTGCTGGAGACCCAATTTCTTAAATCATTGTAGTTTTTATTCAATTTATTGTGTAATAGGTTGAAAATAACTTCCTTAGCTGGCAGTTTGAAAAAAAGTCTGTCCGGTTTCCAGTGCTTGTAAACCTCATTATAAAACAACAATAAGTACCACAGTGTAATAAGCAAGACTTCCAGAATGACAGGCAAATGCAGGAAGCTAGTCATTATAGTCAATAAATATATAAAGTTTAGCAATGAATAATCATTTTTCTTTAGCAGGGATATATTTTCTCTGAAGTTTTACTGTACAGAAGCCTTTAGTTCCTTTTCCTGGAGTGGCATTATCAAATGTCATAGTCTTTTTTTGAAAGATCCTCAAATACCTGACAAATTATACAAATTATTTGCAAACTAGAAGAATTGTGATTTCTTCCTATGAGTAAAATAAGGATGGTCAGCAAAAGAAAGCAGTTCTACTGACAGCCTCTGTGCCATAACCAGAAGTGCAGTGTAAAACAAAAAGATGTTTAATAGTATGAGAGGCTGGAAAGCTGGAGAAGAAATTCTGAAGGAACACCAGGCTCTGGCATCCTGCTGGAAACATTACTTCAATTCATCGAATTTTCTTGTGAGTTTGCTTAAAGCCTTTTCTATTTTACTCCTTAAACTAAATAAATAGAAAATACAAAATGCTGTCAGCTGGGTAAACAGTGGATAAATAGCTGCAAAGCAATGGTGCCCCTTTCTGTGGCTGTGCTAACAGTGCACGCAGGGTTACATGTCAGCGCGATTATCACGGTGTGATCGCAATGCACCCGCCCAGCTCCGCAGGAATAGGAATGCTATCAAGGCCTGACAAGCTTTTGAAAAGCTGCCAACCTGCAGGAGCTGTCAGTGCTAGAAGACACAGCCCCATGTGGGCCAAATAGATAAACATGTCAGATCCCCAATAGCAGCTTTGAAACAAGTTGTTTTCATCTGTCCCAGTGTGCACTGGCTCTGGGTCACAAATTATCATTGCTTGGAGCATCCTCAGTTTGTAGTTGCTACTGCTTTTCTGGCATGTGAGCTGTCTTGTGACATCCTTGAATGCCCTCTTGTATGGACTAGTATCTGTATTTCAGAGGGAAAAATATACATATGCATAAATATATATTTATCTGCTGGGTAAATGCTTATGGAATAGCTGCACATAATTTTTTCTGTAACTCCAGTGCTTGCCAACAGTTCATGTGGGCTTGTATTTCAGCACTATTTGCAATGTGACCTGCCCATCTCTGCAGGAAGGGGAACATATATGCAAATGCATATGCATATTTATGTAAAATAGCACCCTTGAGATACAGAAGCAGAATTTTACATTCATTGCTCTGAGAAACTTTCTGTCAGTCTATATAAGCGTGGTCTCAATTAGGAATGAACCCAGTGGGAATTTAGCCTGTAC
This sequence comes from Pseudopodoces humilis, assembly GCF_049639895.1. NCBI lineage: Eukaryota > Metazoa > Chordata > Aves > Passeriformes > Paridae > Pseudopodoces > Pseudopodoces humilis. The sequence goes on along the minus strand of NC_142204.1, from coordinate 65,037,007 downwards.
TGAAAGGAGGCTTTGGTTCTTGCCATCAGGCTGAACCTCAGGAATACATAGAGAGTCTGAGGTGTTTACTGCACCCTTGAAGCACAGTTATACCAAGATTGATCCTACATAAAAATATGTGCTGCTTGTTCTATAGCTCAAAGGAAGTTTGCTTCCTGCCTGTCAGCAAAACTGCAGACAGTCTGAGAGTGAAGCTTTCTTGACCTGTCAGAAGAAAGTTTGCCAGGAAACATAATTAAAGGCCAAAGAGTCCTGTGGAAACCACTGGAGATATTTAAACTTATGAAAGTGGGGCATCAGAACTGAGCTAATCTGGGATAAACCCTGTGAAATTTCAGGTTAGGGGCTTCCAGAGGCAGAGATGATATCTTTGTGCTTGCTGGCCCTTGGAGGGGTCTGACCTCTGAGCTATTTACTCTATAAAGCTGTTGGACAGACTTAAATTTAGGTACCCGTGCAGACAAAGTGAAAGCTTTTGAAAAGTATTTACAAACACAAAACAACAGATGGAGCAAGACGTGAAGAAAGCAGTATGAATCCAGAATGACAGCAGTCCTAGGTGGAAGAGGGTGTCTCTCTTATTTCCTTTTGCGTTGTTGCCATAAATTATGTTTCCATAAACATCCGCTGTCATTTTTGTATTTTACCCTTGTGTTTAGCTATAAAGAATGGCTAATATCCTGTCCTCTGAAAACATTTGCTTATATTGGTCATTGGCTTTTTCAAAGGTAGGATTTGTTTTTAGTCTGGAGTGATAAACATGTCAGGAGTAATGCCATTTACCCTAAAAATCCTGGTGTATGGTTTTCTTTTAGGAGAGACGGTAGTCAGAAGTCTGCTGTGGTTACACTGTGGAAAATGAAGTGTAGAAGCAATGAAGCCTTTCAAGATTTAATCCAGTGTAAATGAAATTAGCATCTGGTCTATTTTCTTAAAGCTTTCACATGTGCTTATAACATGCACATGAAAATACACTTTTCAGAAAACTCTTGAGACTGGAAGTATTGGCTTCTGCTTAAGTTGTGTTGGAGATCACAGTTTAAGAGGACAACTGGGGCATGTGGAGATGTTGCTTTGTCCCAGACAGATGGGATAATTAAATTAATAATTAAAGCCCGTTTGGTTCTAATATGAGGTTTCACTCCAACAGCCATCTGCCAAATTTAAGATACCAAAATCTTGTGAATGTGTCTTCCAAATACACAACTTTTATTTTCCTCTGATTTCCAGTGCATTTTACTCAGTTTGAAACCTGAAAATAAAAAATGCCATATACTGACACTGGCATTCCTGCTGTGTTGTAAATCACTTTGAAACAAGTCTCATATTCTCCCTATCCCCCTTCCTGTTACATCAGATTATATCTATCAGAGATCCAATTTTCTGTTACTATGAAATAATTGGAGGTGGAAATTCTGGTCAATTTATTTCCTGGATGTGCTTTGCAGGTATGGAAAATAGTACCGCAGGTGAAGGTCTGTGGCAGATGTAAACAAGATTAAGGGTACATTCTTGGCTTTTGAGCATCCCTTAAATATTTCTGTGAGTTAGCTAAACCTTGATGAAACTGATATAAAGAAAACTAGATGAAAAAACTCTAAGGACAGCCTGATTAGTTTTCAAATACAGGGAGAATTTAGTTGAGGAACTTATGTATCAGCTTCCTTTGTTTGCTGATGACTTTAAAATATTGAATTCCAGAGTACAGCAATTATAGTGGGAGTCATTACAAGACCTGCTTGGGGTAACTTTCCTGTTAGGATTTGTATGTGAGAACAATCTGTCCAGTTCCCCAAGCTGTGGACTTCCATACTGTCCACATTAATGCAGCAGATGTGATGTATTTAGAGAACAACTGGTACATGAATATGGTGTGCTAAAATCAGATTTTCTCATTAATTAGTTCACTTGGTTAGAGCATGGTGCTAATAATGTCAAGGTCATGGGTTCAGTCCCTGTACAGGCCATTAATTTAAGAGTTGAACTCGATGATCCTTGTGGATCTCTTCAAACTCAGAATATTCTGTGATTCTGTGATAATTGTAACACTCTTTGTTTTCCACTAAATAATACAGAGAATGCATTTAATTCTTTCCAGTGTTTTCCGGGAAATTCAGTAAATTTTTAGTGCTTGCAGTAATTTTCAGTGAAGTGACCTGGGGTCAGTATACAGCAGTGACAAATGTCCTAGTTCTCAGGATGCAATCCATGAACACCCACTCCTATTGCATTGGGGCATGACATTTGTTATGCTGTCTTATGCGGCAGGGTGACATTCCTATTGGATCACTGTCGTATGTTTTCGCAGTGCTCCTTGATCTTACTGTTTTCCTTTGCTTTTGATTTTTGAGCTATGAATTACAAAGTTCTTCAAAAAATCAAGAAAGTTAAAAAAAAGAAAGTCACATTATTGTCATTTTACTGGTGGGAAAATTGAGACCTGACTGTCACATATAGTAAGGCAATAACAAAACTAGGATTAGACTGTCTCCTGGTTTACTTCAGTCTGTTTGGCTCATGTTGCCCTCTTCACTGTACTTATTTTATGGTCCCATTGAGCTAAGTCATGAATATTTTTTATTTTTTTCTCCACACAGGGGTGTGGTTTTTCATGGAGAAGTTTCTTGGGGGGAGTATATTGCATATGCCAGCATGACAAAGGGTTTACAACTCAATCTGGTTTTGTTCTTTGAAAACTGCAGTTGTGACTGTCATATGGGAAATTTACCCATACCAATAAGCCTAAGCTTCTGAGTTATAGTTCACATGCTTCACAAAGCCTTAAGAAGACATTTTGATGCCCAGAAAGTAATTTTATTGTGTACCTTCCCTCAAGCATCAGTATGATGAATATCTAGGACATAGAATGAAACAAGGGAAGAAAGCTGGCCTTCTTTCTGCATCAAGTAGCTATTAAAAAATCTGCATTTTCATCTAAAAGATTTATCACTTCTTACTCCTTTAAAATAGGAAGGAAGCAATCCCCTTCTTCACAGGCCCCAGATTCAGTGTGTGAGTGTTTAGAGACATGCAGATCAGCTGATATCCTTCACTCCTGGTAGGAACACACCCTGCTGGTGCTCCATGCACCACTAATAGAGCACTTTGGGCTGTCTGGTACCAGAGGCTGCTCTGATAGAGAAGTGCTGAAGCGTGTGCGCAGCATCAGGCACGGGAGAGGCTCCAGTGAAAGCCCCAGGGCTGCTGAAAGCCAGCAGCCTCAATGGGACACTCAAGTGCTTGCTGCTGGCATGAGCATGGCTATCTTGGGGACCTGAAACGGGAAGGAGTCACGTTGGTCAATTGGTCTCACTCCCTGCTATCAGTACCACCTACCTCATGGAGCAGTTATTCCTTTCATAACCCAGTCCAAAGCTGATGTAAGCAGCCCTTTGGGATACTTCATGCAACTTCTTTAGGAATGTTGTTGCTGTGGAACAGGTCCTTATTACTCCGATGTTTCAGATTTAACTTTTGCTAAAATCTGCCATCTATGATCTATATTTATTTACGAGCAGTTTATACACTTTTCCTCTGGCTGTTCATAATTCTAGTCTTCAGAGCCCTTTGACTCTTCCTGCATAACTTGACTCCATTTGTATTAGTAATGCTTCCCAACTTTCTGTCACCTGCATGGGTTGTGGCAATTCTGGGTTTTTACCAAGGCTTCTGAGGGGTACATAAAATAGGATGAGTTCTGACACTGTTTCTTGAGGAACTTAATGAGTAACTTTCTACCTCAAGTTCTTTACTTATCAGACAATTTTTTTTCTTGTAGTGCCTGTTTTTTGCAGCTGAGCTAATCATCAATAATTTTTGTATGACAATTTAGTAAATACTTAAATGGAGCCACGTGGAAGATCAGCTCTAGCACCTTCATGTCATTCAGCTGGGTTATTAAAATACAATATTAGACTGAACTAATGTCTGTTTACCAAGTTATATTGTCTTCTCTACCACACTCTATTTTCATTGGAAACTTGTGTTATTTCTTCCCTAACTAAAAACTTGTTTTGAAACCTTACAAACAGATGAAGACCAATGGGTTTTAAAATTGTTTAGGAAGCTTATGATCTTCCTCTTTTGTATTGTGACAATATATAGCATTTTCCACACGTTTTATGAAGTCCTGCACCATCCTAGAATTAGAAGCCTAATTAGAAGTGATTCTTGAAAAAGCTGTACTTTCACACAACATTTTTTTTGTAATCAGACTTCACTGTTTTGTTTTTGAGCATCCCTTCTCCTAAGGATTTATAATCAGAAGTGTTAGCTTAGGAACAAAATCTGATAGAGAAAGATAGATACTGAAAAATTAGTAAAATACCAGTATTATTAATTCATGACAGACGGCAGCTGAAATTAAGCTCTTAGAGGTGGATCCAGATATTATTTTAATATATATATATATATATGCACCCACACATGGGTATATACACACATGTATACATATATATATACATATATAATATATATGGCATCCATGTACTAATTTATAAATGTATATGTATTTTAAGTACACATTAAAAAAAAAAAAATTCCTTTTCATTCCTTTCTTCTAGAAAAAATGCATATTTAGAGGGCAGGAAAATGTTACTTTTAGAAATCTTTTTCTCCTGATCTGGAAAAGACCTCTGTGGTTTTAAATGTTTTGTTTTAATTACAAATCAATTTCCAGCTACCCTTTAAAGTGATACCTTATCTGTGCTATGCTTATGTACTACTTAATTTCGTACTCCTGGGAGGTTTTGTTTCTCTCTGATAGAAGAGATCTTATTAACTTTCATTTATTAGGAAAATTTAATTTGCTAAATTTAAGAAAATATTTGAAGAATGATTTAAAACTAATGGTAATTTCTTTTTTGTTTTTTCTTTTTTAATTGGGTAATAGAAGATAAAATCTGGAAATCATGACAGTAGCTAACCTTTGGAATTTTGATATGGTTATTTTAAAAGGAAAATAAACTGAAGATTAGGAAGATAAAAGAATCCTATTTAAGTATATAGTTCACATACTCCAACTATTTGCGTTCTTGCCTTAAATTCAGTAACTCCACTGAGCTGTTCTGAGATTTCTCCAGAGATTTCAGATACAGATGCAACTAGAAAATATATTAAATATATAATCTGTACTGTTTGCAACACAAAATGATTTTAACTTGATGATTAAGACAAAATGATTTTGACTTAAGTCAGTGTTGTTGTCACCCATAGTATATAGTGCCTGATTAGCTGTTTTTTGTTCCTATTCCTTGAAGTTTTTACTCACTGAGTAATTTGGGAAAAAAATAATTTGTTAATAAGCTGTTACCATTGTGAATAAGCCATGTAAATAGAAAAAAAAAAAAAAAGAAAAAAAGACCAATTTCAAAGCTCCAAACCATTTAAAAGCTCGATGATTTTAAATCTAAAAGAAAGTACAGTAGCATTCAGTCTTACTTTTTTGACATATTGTAAAACTAAGTAACTCATTGGAATAAAATATAATAGTAAAACTTAATTTCACCCCCTACAGAAAAGTCAATACAGATGTGTAACATTACTTGTGTCAGTGTTTGAGGGAACCAGACCTGTGGTACTGTTAAACAGCATGTCCTGTAATAAAAAATGAAATTTATGCTTTCTTGCTCAGCACTTTGACTCATTATTTATTACGCAATTTTCTTGATCTATTAAAATGTTGAACTGACAGTTTCTGGGAACCTCTCATTTCTCATATGGAAAGCAAATAAATATCACTTTTACTCTCCCATATATAATTGCAAATTGATTTTCATGTTGGATCACTTAGCTTCACTTTTCATTGTCTAATGTGGCCTTATATAATGCTAAATACTGAGGCTGTTGAGTAACTAGAGAGTAAAACAATTGATTTTTTAATATAATTGTCTGTGGTCAATTATCACAGAAGTGGGTATGTGTGTATTTCAGCCTTATAGGACAAGCACTGATTCCCATGAAGGAATCTGTAGAAGAATTGAGGGTAACTCAAGTCCATTAACACTTCTGATGCCTCAAAGCAGATGTCTCTGTTTTTAACTCCTCCAGTTCTTCCTTGTAGTTGGCAAGGAGAGCTGGGCATTTTCAAAAGCCTACAAAGAGACATCTTGTCTGCCTAATTGGATAACTAAACTTTGGCCAGAAATCTCCCAAACTCCTTGAAGACCTCTAGGCTTTCCTGTAAATGATTCAGGGATCTTGGGCAGAATTGGGCATAAAGTTTATGTACAAGAGAACTGACAGGTCAGACAAATCTCCTTGGGTAGATGTGGTTTTCTCCTTTCAGGTTTTCTTCACTGTTAGCTTTTCATCAGCATTTCTTCTTAAACTTAAGCTGTGTTGCAATCGAGACTCATCCCACTCTGCCCAGGCAGAGACCAGATTGGACCTACCTTCAGCCCTTCATGGTGTTCCCAGTACTTTCCTCTGTGCTTCCTGGCACTGTGTGCTATGCCACCCACACACCTTGGCACAGCTGATTTCAGATTGAATTTTCATACCTGGATGCTATGACCACATTATTCTGAGAAAATGCTCTGGGAAAGCAAATTTGTACTCCAGTGCTGCAATGCTGTTACACTGTCTTATCTCTGACTCCGTGTAAATACTGTTGTAGAGGGTTAAGGTTTAAGTAACTTAAACTACATTATCTCTGCTAAGAGGTTTTTATCAGAAAGGTAACTAAATTCACTAGAGAGGAAATTAATTTTCTTCCAGAAATCCAATACATCCATTTTCACTGGGAAGGAGAGAGGAAGAGGTAATGCCAAAACTGTTTCCAGATTGAGAGAAACAGTGACTGTAGGTTTTGGGAAGAGATAAAGGTAGTTGACACAGGACATTGGCTTTTTTCCTTACCCATGTGGGACTGAGTTTTTGTATGTCAAACCACATTCTACAAGATGCCAACAGTTGGGTCAAAGGGAATATGACAGCAGTCAACTCCTCTTGTGTGCCATTGAGTTGTGCATCCTTCCTTGGTGATGTTTTAATTTCTAACATATATTATAATAATTCTTTATTCTTATGTATTTGGTGTTTAAGATTTTGTAAAGTGTGGTTGAAGACTACTCTAAAGCATTTGTGTGATTTGTGGTGTTTTTGGTATTAGTTATGAGAAGTAGTAGTTTTGTCTAGTCAAAATTAGAAGTACAAAATATCCATTTTTATCTGGGTGGGTTTAGAAGAATTTGTATTTAGCTTCTATTTTAAATTTAAATCAAACTGTAGTCAATCATACCCAGTTTTGACTGCTTAACTGAAATCAATGAGGCAGAACCTGAACTGTTGTTCCTCATTATTTCTTCACTAACATAATTCGGATTACAGTAACTGATAGTATTTTGTCATCTGAATTCATCTACATCAAAACTTATTTTGTAGAATTCTTCAGGGCAGATTAAAAAAGAAAGATAAACAGTATCAATATTTAATGCCAATTATCTAAAGTCCACGATTCTACTCTAAACTTCTGTTTCATTTTCTGAGTAAACTCAGTTAATGTTAATGTTGACATTTTTAAACCATGCTCTGTTGATTTCTGTCAGATGTACTCTTTGTTCTACAAATTTCCCTTGAGATATCCTTAGTTTTTTGAACCTAATTATTTTCATTTGAAAATTGTCAGAAAGAGCTAAGTATTTTTTTAAAAGTTATGCAAGTCCACTGGCTCAAATTCTTCACAAATGTAATTTGCCTGACTTTACAATCACTTTAGTTTCCAGATGATTTGGCTCATCATAACTTTGAGGGGAACACATAATGGTGACAAGGTGCCCTGGCCAGATTAACTGAATGATTTTTAAAAGTACATGTAGCCAGTGAAGAAATAAACAAAGATTGGAGGGGTTGATTTAAAACCTTTTAAATTTTGAAATGGAATTTTCTGTTTGAAGTCATGTTCATTTCAGTTTACAGGCAAGGTCCTTCAACATGCATAAATCTGTTTTAACTGTTGATTCATGGAATAATTGATCTACAGTCACAGGACAGTTTATAATCTTCATAATCTTTGGTTTCTTTTAACTATGTTACAGATTTACTGGCCTGCAACAAAAGAAAAGGTAGAATTATGCAAATTAGCGGGGAAAGATGCTTATGTAAGTATGATGTATAATTTTTATTATTGCTGAGAATTATGAATATCTGTGTATTTCTTACTAAATGCACAGAATACATTATTAAGCTCTGGTTACACTTCTGAGCTAATGTCCTAAGTGTTTTTTCTTAATTAAAAAAACCCTACATTTCTATTGTTTTTTGAATATTAATACTTAAAAAAACTCAACATTGCAGACAGCAATCATGCTAGGTTGTTCCTTAATGTAATAAATGCAGCTGAGAGATGAATGAACTTTCCTCAGAAATGTATACCAGGCAGTACTTCCATTATAATATAATACTTCCACTTTTTTTGCATTAAAATGCTTCTTTTTCCTTAGGAGTCTCCTGAATGTAACTTCATTATAATTCATTAAAGAAAGAGAGTAGTAGAACAGCGTACAAATCAATTTAACTTGCAGACAGCTTCAGTTAGGGTTAAAAAAAAATCTGAGACTCAATGGCTTTTCCCTGGAACCACAAATTTTCTTTTGGAAGTATATTTAAGGTACATATGTGTATACAATCCAACTTTTATATGTTTTGCATACCCCAGACTACATTGTATGTCTAGAGCCCACTACAATTGTAAACGTTTCCTGGCTGTAAAGTAAAATAAAATAAAAACTTCTTTCTTTTCTCTCAAAAAAAATCTCCTAATGTCAGCTACCAAGGTAGATTGCAGCTCAAAACACTCTCAGCTCTCTGCATGAAGAATTTCAACTTTGCATTCTAACTTCTTGCTACCATTATCTTTACAGCAGTCAAAACCTAAGCAACACCTTTGCCGAGCACTGGCAATATTCTTTTACTGGTGTATATGTAAGATTTGTGCTGTTCTGTTTCTATAATAAGAGTAGAAGGAGAGAGTCCTGGGAGAGAAATACTTGTTTTGGACTCTCACTTAGGTGTAGGGTGGTGTCTTGCACATATGAACAGATCTTGTGTATTCCCTCTGAAGTACTTGTTTTGTGTTTCTGTATTAATTTCATTTTGGGGAAAGCTAGAGCAAGTCTTTTCCTCCAGCCCATGTATCATCTTTGGAGCACATAGCAGCTGCCTGTGCTTACCAGCAAGGACCAAGCCCAGCTAGACTCAGAAATGACCAAACAGAAGTCACCAGTAAGACGTGGCTGGTGCAGAGACAAAGCATATCCTTTGAAGTGTGTTGAAGCCTTTCAGCCCACCACAGTTAGTGTAATCATGTAATCTTTGGTGCTAAAGTGCGTGCAGCACCCCGAGCTGGGAAGCAGGAGGACTGGTAGCCAGGCACACCCAGTGGCTCTGTGACCTCTGCCCAGTTGTTGACAGGTGTTGTTTGCTACAGCACAGGCTGAACAGATACCCTCCAAACCATGCTGTGAGCACACAGCTTCTTGTGGCTGTAAGCATTACAGCAGAATTAGGTTTGCAAGTCTGATTGATGAACTGCCTGGTAGATAGCCACGGTCAAATTTTAGTTGTCACAGCTTTGAACTACTTTGTAAGCAGTCACGCTACAGTAGTTTTGAGTTAAAGGACACTAGTGCTATGGCTGTAACTTAGTAGAATGTTTGATGTGAAAAACAGAATGTTTAATGTGAAAAACAAGAATAAACATGAAAAGTAACCTTTATCTTTCTTTTCCCCACAGACAGAATGTTCCAATTTTATCCGTGTTCTTCAGCCATACAACCGGACCCATGTTTATGTCTGTGGCACAGGAGCATTTCATCCTCTTTGTGGATACATTGAACTTGGAACTCACAAAGAGGTAATTTAACTTTCTCACTGGTGTGACGTGCCAGGGAATAGCCCTCATCTTGTTTAGCATTCATCATAGATTGGAAAATACTCTGTGAGTGTGTAAAAAATGACCTGACAGCAGCTTGCATAAATAACAGGGTAAATGGTGGATTCTGCAGGTCAGACGGGAACTCTCGTTCTCACATTTGGTATGTGCATATCACTTTTGAGCAAAGCACTTTCCTCAGGCTTAACTTAATACACAAAGTTCTTCAGAATGACACTTCCATGTGATTAACTAAGTGAAGAGAACATCTAACCCAGATGTCTTCCTTTCTAGTAAGTCATTTCTGCACATACTTTCCTTATGCACATATATTCAGAGTTCAAGATGAAACTTGTAGTTCTATCTTTTAATGTACATATATCGTTGGTCCACAGTATGATTCCTATGCCTTGTGCATGAGAGTAATAAACACTTTGAAAAGGGTCTCTGAGCCTGAGTGCAGGGACAGCATCTCAGGACTTTGCAATGTGTTGCAGTTCGGTCACAAAAGAGGTGTTGGGAGTCCTCCATCGCTAGTGCCATATTTCTGAGCTGAAGTTAGCAGCTGATTGGTCTTCATTTGCTGGTGACAAAGAAATCTCTATCCTGAGTGGTAAATGTTTGAGACCTAACCTCTACAACAGAAGAATTTTGGTGTTATGTCAAGCAGCCACTTAGTACACAAGTCTCTTTTTAACTCCTGTATGTATCACACCTTGGCTATATTTATCCCACTGCCACTGTTCTCAGACAGTGTTGAGATGTGACCTGTCTGGCTGCTTGCCTGTGGTGCAGGCTTCCTATGCTGCTATAGAAATAGCTTTCTCTTTTCTTCAAGGCTGGATAAAATTCTAAAATATAAGAAATGACATCTGAAGTTACTAAATGGAATAATCTGAAACAGAATAAGGATCATAGAATGGTTTGGGTGGACAGGGCCTTAAAGATCATCCAGTTCTAACCCCCCTGCCATGGGACACCTTTCCACTAGACCAGGTTGCCCAAAGCCCCATCCAGCCTGGCCTTGAACACTTCCAGGGATGGAGTATCCACAGCTTCTTAGGGTAACCTGTGCTGGTGCCAGGGAATAATTTCTTCACAATATTTAGATATTGTAGGTCTAAGGGTAGGTCTAAACCTACCCTATTTCATTTAAAGTTATTCCACCATGTTATATCACTGATACATGAAATCAAGGGAAGATCCTCATGGAAGAAAAAAAGGGATTAATGCTTGCCCAGACTAAGCTCCATCATTATGTACCCTACAATCTATGGGCTGGATGACCAACCCAGAGGGGCTGCCTGTGCAACAGAAAACTGAAGCTGTAAGAAATCTACATGATGGTGTTCTTTGTCTAATAAACTATTAATGCTCCTGGTATTGTCCGGTATATGATGTATAATTTGGCTTACAATTAAATAATTTTGTAGACTTCTTTGCTTTGCTACTTTAAATATTCCCATTGAAGCAAGTGAAATTTTAGATCCCTTGTACCATGCTGATTTCTTAGCTGGATGATCAAATACACAGCTGAATGGAACAGAAAAGCTCCCAGCAAGAGTGTAAGTAAGGCTCTGGTTTACCTCTGGGTCATTAGCAAGATTCCTTATTCACTCTACCATTGCCCTACTTCATTTCATCTACTTGATTTGTGAAGGTTGTTTTCACCAGACCTTATGAAATTATGGATTTGGTCTGACTGTTCAGTCTGGCAGCCAGTCTAGACAAGGGGTCTGTCTCAGACATGACCAATTACCTTGTGAGAGGAAATGGAAGAAGAATCCTGGTATTGTATTTCCTAATCCCCCACTGTCCCCCAGTCCTGCCTCTCCCACATTCCTCCTAGTTGCTCAGCTGCAGTGGTAGGTTGGACAGTGTTCAGCTCCTGCCTCTTCTGACAGAGCACCTCTTCTACAGCCTCCTACTGACTTATCAGCCTTGAATGGCATCAGGCATATTTTCCCTTTCCTTCTTAGAGGCCCAAACACCCTTCAGCCACCATCCTTCCATCACCTCTTCAGATAAATATGACAAGGCAGAAGGGTGCTGAGGGTAGGCCCAGAGATGTGAATTTGTCTCCTTGTAGGAACTGAAGCCAGGAAATCCATTCTTTCAGAATTTTTTTTCCTCCCTCACTGTTGTAAATTTTTTTTTAAAATTTAAAACTCGGTGTTATAATAACAGATAATGAGTGTCTGGTAATTAGCAACCTCTCCAGGAAGATGTGGGATGCTTGGGAGAGCCAGGCCCTGAGATAGCCTCATGGAGGCTGTGAAGTCAGGCAGTGCTCTGCTGACCTTTGAAAGCTGCTGGTGGATCTGCACAGTGGTCTCCTGGCCAGTGCCAGTGCTGTGAAAACAGAGGAAAACAGTGTAGATCAGGTGACTCAAAACCACAGCAGACACTGCTTTTGAAGCAGTACAAATCCCCAACGGGATCACACAATTAAAGGGGATTAAAGTCCTCGTCTTGTTATTGCTCGAGTCGCTGCCAAAACTTCTCTTGGCTGGTGAAGAGGCTTGGCCTGGTTGGTGCTGTTAGCCACAGCTCTCCAAGGGCTGCTGTTTTCTTTGAAAGCTTTGCCCAAAGTGAAAGCAGGAGGTTAATTCTGTGTGAATGCCTGGTAGTGTCCATTAATTTGTCTGGGTGAAGTCTGAAATATTTGATGTTGATCTATAACTCCCTTGGTCCCCTGAGTACTGCTGGGCTTGCAGACAGCCTCTTCACATGTGATAAAGCAAGGGTTCTCTGAGCAGCTCGGGGTTCTACATCCTAGAACAAAGGACAATGGGACACCAGAAAAAGATTGTCAGAAAAAAAACAACTAATTTTTAGTTCAGTTTTGTCCTTGCTGTGCTCACTTCAGTAGCCTGAGAATTTGGTTTGCCTGATATTCCACAGGTTTGGGAAGGGAACAAGATTTTTGCTGATTAAATTCCGATTTGTATGAGCTAGGATTGCTGGAGGAAATTGAATTTATGTTCCTAGATTGGAATTGATTTTTCTTTTCTCTTAAAGAGCTTAATTATTCAATATCCTGGGCTTTTGTCTTCTGAGCCCAGAGAGTTTAGGAGACACTTCAATAACATAGAAAAGTTTGGTCATTTATAATCTGATGTGCTTTAAGCATGAATTGAATTAATGTGTTGTGAAGTCTAATCCTATGTGCCCATCTTTGGACATAACTTGCTTGTCATTCGTACTCTCCTGGCCTCTTGCAAGGCAGAGATATGGAATAATTAAAATAATTAAAATCACTTCACCCATTTTTAATCATTTAAATCCTGGAGATGTTTTGATATTTTTTTTTTAACTAGCTTCTAAATTTTTGTCTCTACCCTACATTGATTAGATTTCTGAGCACTAGTGGGATTTTAAATACCAGCGTAGGTAGGATAGCATGTTAAAGGAAAGTATGTTAAAAGCACTTCTGTAAGCAATCTTCCTTCTCTTAATGGCAGCACAATTCTGAAGTCTCTATACCTGCAGAGAGTTCTCTTTACTCCCCTGAGCTATCAGTTTGCCTTCACTATAGATTTCAGGTTAACTGTACTTTCTTTACTTAAGGGGCAAGTAAAAGATTGCTTCTTGACAATTCAAAACTATAATAAAGTTTCAAATGGATGCCTACAGGAATCGAGTTGTTGATTGCCCACTGAAAATATTGGCAATAATTTTTGAATAACTTACTTTCATTATCTTCCTCTATGCCCTTGTTCTGTGGCCCAGGAATTAATCATACTGTATTTGGAAATGACAAAGAAGAAACTATTCTGATAGCTCTTGTATCTTTAGCCTTGTTAAAAATAATAAGAGAGAGCATATGCTGCTTTCCTTTTAAAAGGGTCTGAACTGTGTCTGTTGTGAACATTATTCAGCAGTCCCTGGAGAAATTTCAAGAGTCAGCCAGAATCCCTTCAGGGTCTCCTGTTGCAAGACAGTCTATCAGCACTTTTCCAAATAGAAGTCAGTGCCTTTTAAGTACAATCCAGCTTTTAATTGGAGTAGAAACGAACAACGCATCTCTTTTTTTTCTGAAAATAATTGTATTTTTTAAAAAGATTTGTGTTTACAATAGAGTGACCAGGATACAGTAAAACACGGAGTGAAAAAATCCAGATATAAACCAGACACAGACTGTAAACATCAATGCTGAGATGACAGCTGCATGATCTAACACACCTTCACTTTGTACGTTAGCAGGGCAGGCTAACATCTAAGTGAGTTTTTCTCTGTAGCCACACCAGGGTAATGAATTTGTGTTTATTCTCAGGAAATGGTATTCCGTTTGGATACCCAGAACCTGGAGTCTGGCAGGTTGAAATGCCCGTTCGATCCCCAGCAGCCGTTTGCTTCAGTGATGGCAGGTAAGGAGCCACCAGAGCCAGGTGCTGCCCTCGGACCTGTGATGGCTCTGCTGCGAGCCCAGGGGCTCAGCAGATGTCACTGCTGAAGCTCCTCTGGCATTGGTCATGTTTCCAGAGCTGGTTTGTGCTCTCAGGGCTGGGGAAGCCTTCAGACTGCAGACACCAGAGAGCTGGAAGGGCAGAAATGGAAACAGAGGCATTAGAATGGCTGTGAAGCCTCTGTCAGCCACGCAGGAAGGCGGTTTCAACCTCACCCAGTCATTGCTCCTTTAAGAGGATAACAAAAAAACCCACATGGACAGAGAGCGTTTGAAGCCCTTGTGGGCCTCTTTCTGCAATTATCAATATGTTCTGCCCTTTGAAGTCTGCTGACATGCACTATTTCCATAAATACGTTTCTGAGGTTTCTATTTACTCGAGTAGCCACTTCTGAAGCTGGGAGCCGAGGAACAAGATAGTGCACTCCGCCTGCTGCGTGCATCACAGCACTGTGTGGTCTGACATTTGGGGCCGAGGAATGTCAGCTTGACCTCTGGATTTCAAATCACTATAAGAGCTACTTTTGTCATGGTTTGGTTCATAGCTTCGGACAATTTTCATTTAACTTGTCTGTCAAGCATATGAATACAAGATAAGAGTGAAGCACCATGACGTTTTCATTTACAGCCAAAGAGCAGTGGTGACAATGCTTTGAAGTATCGGTCACTCTGTTATAAAAAGAATATGACTAATGTTCAGTCTTTATTCTCAGATAATAAGATAGATGATTTGTGATTCTGACCCTACAGATGGGGCAGGACTTCCTTTATTAAAAACAATAGATTAAAGCCTGTGCTTATTCTTCTCAGAGACCCCTAGTACTCTTTAATGACTGTGAAGTCTATTTTTAAAATGGGGTTCCAGAAAACTTTAACTAATTTTTTCTTTATTTTTTTTCATGCAAGCAGTAGAACTCAGTGATTTATTATAGTATTGCCTAATTTCAGTAGCACTCTCGTGCTTTGCCTGTTCTGTTAAATCTTGTGAAATGAAGAAACTGCTGTCTTTTAGCTACCTAAAGCATGAACTTTGCTACATAAAAATTTTTGAGCTAGATAAAATTAATGGTTAGGTTATTCTAGTATCCCTTTTTTGACTGTGGCTGGTGTCAAGTGCTTCACAATAACATACAGAGAGCACTGTGAAGAGTTACAGGCCTGACCAGAGAGTATGTTTTTGGTCTGTCTTTGCATGTTTACCTTATTCCCAAGTGAACTAGCAGAGCAGTATAGTTCATGCATAAGATGCTGCCCTGGAGCTCAGGTGAGATCATTTCCCATCTCTGCCACTAATGAGCAGAGTAACTTTGGCATGTCACTCCTCTCTAGCTACTTTTGTTTATCTGCCAAATGGCAATAAAGATTACTTACATCCTTTGGACAACACTTCTTATTCAGTTCTACATTTATGAGCTAAGTAATATCTAACTATATTTTCATTCATATATGTAAGTTAATGCAACTGAGTAATTCTCATTCTTTGTAGAAATAAGTGATCTCAGTACTTATGACTTATGACTTCAAGTAAATCCCATGGATAAATTTGAAAAACTAGTTTTCTTGACTGAAAAATCACCTGCTCATCATCCATCCTCTATTACAAACTACCACTCACCAAAACTGTTCAGGACATAACAGGAACTTGGAATGAGAGATACCAAATGATGAGAGAAGTGCTGAAAATGCCTTGTCAGCAGAGCCTAAGCAAGGATGGAGCATTTCTGTTGGCCCTTCAGATGTATCGATCACAGAGTGCCTGTCAGTTAGCAAACACCAATTACCCTGCCCATTCCTCATTATGACAAATACCTTTCAGAATGCACTATTGTTTCTTTACAAAGGCAACATGCTGTCTGAAAGATGTGCTTTCCACAACTGTCATGGAAATAATACAGAAATAACAATAATAATGAGGTAAAAAGAAAGATGATAGATCTTTTTTGGCTAAATAAAGTGCTTGCGGATCATGGGTTGTGGGTTGGTTTGTTGATTTTTTTCCCCCTTGATCTTATTTTTTAAGTGCATTTACATCTTTCGCAAATGAAAGCACAAACATCAGTGTTGAATGGTATTTATTCTGCATTCACTCTCAACAAAGGCCTCTCTCTAAAAGATCTTGTGAAATGTTTCAACCCAGGAGTATCAGAAAACCTGGATAAGGAAGGGGATTTTTATGTATCATACAGCATTTTATGAGATTATAATTTATGAATATGAACTTTTTTGTTTTTATGAATTAAAAGGATTTATTTCTGCAAGTCATTAAACAAAAAAAACCCCTCTTCCAACCAATAAAGCTTGTTATTTTACAGAAAAAAAGGAATATTTCAAAATGCACTATATGGTAAAAAAGGTAAAAAAAGGCTTCAAAGTGATACTGTTTCTTTGCTTCTTTTTGAAAAGTACTGAGATCTGAAGGGAAACAGAAAATACTGTGCATTTCTTAGCATTTTCATTGCTCACAAAAGGGACAGAAGAGCAAATAGTGACTGCAATTGCAGCAAGCACTGCATTACAGATACAGTGTCCTTGTGAGGCAAATTCTGGCTGCCTTATTCAAGCAAGATGTGTCATTTATTTTAGAAAGTTTACTCTGTGTTAAAATGATGATGATTTGTGTCTGTAGCCATATTTCTGCTATTAACACAAATTCCCTGAGTTAGTGCCAGAATTCCTCTTTGTGAATTAAGTGTTGGATGGAGATCCTTGCTCCAGGAATGGGCCAAGCTGCAACATTCCAATGGGGAAGCATCCATCCTGTTTTTCTAGCTCAGGAGCAGCAAAGCCATCGGGGCTATGGCAGTCCTGGGACACAGGAGGTAGCTGGAATGGACAGGTAGCCATGCCCTCACCATGGCTCCCAGGTACATGGGACAGGGTGTTCAGATTAAATAGACCTTTATACCCTTAAGAACCCAGTATCCATTAAAGACCGGGAAATTTACTATTCTGAGTGCCTAAAAGATCTGAAAATTAGACTTTGACTGTGTTACTTCTCAGACATATAATTACAAATGTCACTCTCATTTAAATGTAAGTAAATTTACAGAACCAAAATAACCCGTTAAAATATGAACCAGTAATATTTTAAAGCATTAAATTTGTTTATTGACCAATTAAACACAGGATGTTGTTCACCCAACAAAATGTTAATAGTGGTGGCACAGCTGTAGGAGCCCTATTTCTTTTTAATTTTCAGATGAGTATCTTTATGCTGGAACAGCTTCTGATTTCCTTGGCAAAGACACTGCTCTGACACGTTCTCTGGGCCCTTCTCACGACCACCATTACATCAGAACTGACATTTCTGAACATTACTGGCTTACTGGTAAGATCCCAAACATATGCTGTTGTCATTTGCATTGTCCCTGCCTCTCTGAAGTTAATAGCTCTTTCCTTATATAAATATATGTCCAGTAACTATAAATATAGATATTGTATCATGGAGTCTTTGGATTACGTAGACTTTTTTAAAAAAGCTCAGTGGAACAGAAATGCACTTGAGAAAAGTCACAGAGGTGAAAATGCTAATTAAGGGAAGAGTGGGAGCATAAGACCTATTCATAGTTTCTGTCTTTAATCTGTATATCTGTGTATAATCCTACAGTTGAAGTAATATCATGACTTAAATGCTTCTGTATCCAGTCTTGTTGGAATAATTTTTTTTTAACTGTTTTTTTCAATCACTCATTAAAAGCTGTTCTGTATAGCATGTTGAAGCGACAGACTAGAATTTTTTGTTAGAAGGTCCTTTTTTTTTTAATTTTCCTTTTTTAGGGGAAAAATACCCTTTGTTGCTTTGAGAATCATTTTAAAACCACTAAGGGCACACTAAAATAGCTTCCCAAGCAAAACACAGCTTTTTCTTGCCCGTTAAAAAACATTGTGAGCTAGTAAACCCTCTAAAAAACTGGCTGCATTTGCACCCAGCCAGTCTCAAACCACACACAGAGTAACATGGAAAACTTCACTCACAAGCTAACCCTGCTCAATTAAAGCATCCCCCTTTTAGCTGTCAACTGGCTTTAAAGATGTGGCAACACTGGCCCTGGCTCAGGATGCCTGTGTAACTATTATGGGTGCAGTGTAAAGCCAGGGCCTGCTGACCACAGGGTTAAGTTGGCTTCCCAGCAGACAACTTCTAAAAGGGATAATTTTGCCTCTTAACTCTTTGAGACCTTGACAAGAGGAAATGTTTTTGGTTTTTCTTTTTCCCTACCCCTTCTTTTCCTTCTTCTCTATTGTTGCCTTAAATTTCTATCTTGACGTACCTCCATAACACCAAAATTTCTGCTGTGAGATAAGGAGAAAAAGAAAAAGCCACTTAAAAGCCATGTTTACCTTTCCAAATAGGAGATAGAAGAATCTCATGTCTGACTTTGCTGACCCAATTTCATTTCCTGTGCCGAAAATCTTTCTTGTCCCACTTCTCCTATCTCATCCCTCTCTCATTTCCACACAGCCCTTGTGCAGTGCAGAGAATGGTCTGTGGTACGGACCAGGATGGGTCCTTCCAGCATTCACTTCTCTAATTCTAATTAGCCGTGCAACTGCATATCCAGTTTTATCACTGATGGCCTGCAGATGCTCAGCATGGAAAGGTGGCTGGGTAGCTGCTTTCCTAAGGGATGCAATAATAAGCTGAAAACAAAGATTTATTGTGGTTTGGCCTTGAGGGGCATCTGGTGTTATCATTAGTGTAGATCCACCTTGATGAGCATTACAGGGTTCAGTTCCCAGTCCAAAAGAACTTGTAGATTAAAAATACAGTTCAAAATATTTTTTTCTCTTTTCATTGTTTCTTCATGAGAAGTTTGAGGCAAGGGAACAGTACAAGAAAACAGAATAAACTGTAGGTTTGAGAAATATTTGGATGTTTTAGTTGGGGGGGAGTCTGCCTTTCCTCTCTGATTTAGATTGATTCATGATTTATTCTGTTTTCACTTAAAGCATCTGTATTTGTGAAACTTTTCTAAGGAAAAAAGTATATTAATATGTCTGGGTCTGAAAAACAGCTTTAGTGTGCTAGACCGTGAGGTGAAAATTGCCCCACACTATATAAACACTGAAGACCCTATATATTCTTCAGGTTTACCTTGTTTCCAGCCATATAAAACCCTACAGCCACAATTCTGTCTAAGACTTCACAAACACAATCCATTCAGTGTTATCCTAAGAGGCATAGACATAAACTAGCTGCTTTCAATATTTTGAAACAGTCCTTTTAAGGCTGGAGAAAATTTTAAGTGCAACTTGAAATGACGGCATCATTTCTGCAAAGAGCCATAGGGTGGCCAATATATTTCTAGTTTATTGTGTAATGTTACCAATTACATACTTTTGTGCTTTCAGCCAATATTGGTATAAAGAAAATATTTACTTGATTTCAGGCTTAAAACTCCCATCTCATCTAAATCCCCTCTTCCCTTATTCTACTGCCCATTTACCAAGCAAGTGTTAGACCTCCAGGAAAAGCTGTACATACTTGAATAATTGTACCATTGGAAATAAATTATTACCATGCATGACTCATGTTTTACTTAGGATAAGCATAAAATGGACAGCTTGTTTTCTTCCAGAGGGCCAAGAAAGTTTTGCTATAATGCACCTTAATATTTTTAAAGTTTAGTCTTATTCTGTTTGTGGAAACAAAATTATCCTTCCCTGAGGGAAGGGAGGTAAAGACAAAGCTTGAGAGAAAAATGCGTGGGATACCTTCCAGTTCCTTGCAGGGCATCTCTATCTTGACTAATTAAGACATGTCCTAATCTCAGTGACTGAATAGCAGCTCCACAGAGGGGGACAGGAGGAAGGCAGCTAATCTTTCCCATGACTCAGGCTCACAGTGCTCACACTCCCGCAAGAGCGGCACTGTGCAGAGGGGAGCGGGGCTGGGGAATCGCGTTCCCACAGCTGCTCACCGGAGCTGCCTCGCCCAGGGACGGGCACGTGGGGCAGGGGCGCCTGTCCGGATGGCAAAGCCACCCACTGGAACCGAGTCTGTCCCATGCCAGCCCCGTGGGCACAGGAGAACACCCGCCAGCCCTGCACACAGACATCCACTGAACAGCTGCACGTTCCTCCCTCCTTCTTAGGAAGAGAAGGCCATAGCTGAAACGAGGGCTTCCTTGAATTGCATTCATCTCTTTTTTTTTTCCTTTTCACTTTTTTCATAGCAATTTAGTCGTCTTTTCCAGGGCAAAGTCTTGGAGGCAATGAGTTCTTTATATTCTGTGAACTTTGGACGTGATTCAGCTCCCTTGGCTCTAAAAGGCAAAAGCTAGCATCCTGTCTGAGCTCAGTCCTTTCGCTTGCCTCTGTAATTTACTGAAAGAAGTGACACTTCCAGAGGGTGATTCAACCCACCTATTGTAGGAATTTGTCTTAAAATAGGATTATTCATTGTCACTTTGTCTCTCCCTGAGAGAGGACCTGGCTGAGAATGGGTTAGGAGTTTGACTTCTAGGTGGTTATGGTAAATGAGGTAAGCAAGCACTGTCCTTTGTATTCTGTCATGCCACGAATTTCTGGCAGCCCAAATACACAGAGGTGCTGCTTCCCACTGTTTCGGGTTGCTTTTCATTTCTTTATATTCTGGGACAGCCTGAACCTTTGTGGTTCTCTTTTTCTGAGCCTAAGTTCTCCATAGGTTGCACTGCCAAAAATCACTGCTGGTTTCAGAAGGGGGTGATGGCCAGCAGGTAACCAAGAGCTAACCCAGCAGTGAAGAACCAGCTGTATCAGCTTTTCCCACCAGGTCACAAAAAAAGCAAAAGCAACATGTGTACCATCTATTGCCAGAGCTCATGATGCCTTTAATCTCTGGGTTAGTTACATGCAGTCTAGCCATGAACTTAATATGTGGGAAAATCTGCTGAAGCAAATAGCGGCGGGGGGATAGCTCTGTCTACGGGAGAACAAACATTAGTTTTAGATCATCATCATTAGTTTTTTCTCCCATACAAAGAATCCAAAAGCCTAATTCACTGTTAGTTTAAGTGCACATTTATGTGTTGGATAGATGGGTTAGAAAAGATGAGACAAAGAACTCAATTGCAGAACATTATGTGCTTTTGAGATCATCATCTCTTGCATTTAATTATTTTCACTTCTTCATATCCTTTACAATGCATTTCTGTTTGGATTTAACTTTCAACTTCAGTGTTTTCAATTGTGATTTAAAATTGTTAAATATTTGTGTTTCTTTAATTAGTTAGAGATTTTTCTAAATCTGTTCCAGGAATTGGTATTGAGACATTTATTTTTGTATTTGGCTTGCCAAGGAGAGCAATGAAGTTTAATTTTCAACCCCCCATATATACAGTGTTTTGTACTGTGAATGTAGACTAAGAAAAAAGAGGATGTGACTTTCAAAAACATGGTATAGAAGAGTTTCACAGTTATCCTCTTAAATGGCTATTTGCTGACCACATATTTGAGAAAGTACTGGAAGCATTCTTATGTATTTATTCATGCTTAGAGATCTGATCTTCAAAGTAGCCTTACAGGCCCTGAGGGGTAACTGAATATTTCCCTCAAGCTCATTTTGAAATCCTAACTTAAATTTATAGATCTTGATGGCTGCATCATTTCATTTTTTCTGCTGACACCATTCTCTAGAAATGGTTTGAATGAATGCCAGAAAGGTTTAAAATGGAAGCAGCAGTGTGGCTATTTTCACCCATAAATTTGTTCTTTTGTCACAAAGGTGACACTTAAACACTGAGCACTTAAACACATCCCGTTTTGTCTCAAGCCCTTTGTCTCAGACTGCAAACTTTTGAATCAAGCACTCTCTTTTTCAGCTATGTGTACTGTAGAGTTCATGGTGAAAATTCCTCAAGGCTAATATAAAGTAACAATCATTATGAAAAGAACAAAGGCATGAAGATATACTGAAAGCTGATAATAGTATTCCCCCATATAAACAGTGTGCTCTGTTTGCTCTGCCTTCTTACACCACCCTCCTTATTGCTTTCTACTGAAGCCTACCTGATACTGGGGGACAAAGACTGTGTATTTTATTGCTGAAAGAATGTATTTTAGAGTCAAGGGTCTCTTTGCACTGTATTTGTATAACCACTTCTGTTTAAAGAAAAACATCATTGATCCAAGTGCCCTCAGGAGAGCTCATCTATTATAGCATACTGGGGAATGTCTTAAAAATCACTGCCTCAAGTGGCTGGTTCACTTGTGCAAGGCAGGATTGTTGCATGCTCTGCTGCAGTCATGGACCTTTCAATTTCTGATTTTAGTGCAAAATTAAAAGGAAAACAAAAGCACTCAACTAGTGAGCAGATACAGCAGGATTGGAGACCATGGATGAGGGAGATTGGGAACAGTGAAGAACGTCTTGGCCCACTAAGCATGCCTGTAAGATGCAGGCAGACAGCTATGCTTGCCTTAAATAAGACCAGGGAAAATGTAATTGCCCAGCATGCCATGACAAGGCATTTTTTTGCAAAAAATCAGATTCAAATAACCCAGACAAACAATTACACTGATGTAGCCAATCTGTTTTCAAGCACAAGGAACTGCATCCTTAAGACTGACCAATCCCTTTTGAAGTTTGCTGTGCTAACTGGCTAACTGCTCCTAACTGCCCAGTGTGACACTGTGTTGGATTTAGTAGTTATAGTCAGTAAGATTGCTGTATCACAGATACATGGGAAACATTTCTTTGCAAGCTATCTCTAGTAAACAGTAGTATATTTCTGTATTTATAACTGCTGCAATAAGTATTTAAATTAATTTAAATTCTACTGGATGATTTCAGAAAATTTACTTAGCTTCATTTTGGTGGCAGGAGCAGTAAGGTAGATTTGTGTAGGCAGTACTTTGTACTGAGTTTCTCTGTTTCCAAACAGAGAATGATAACCAGTGCTGCATACTTTTGCAAGTGGTAATAAAATCTATACACAGAAACATCAGCCTAAGAGTAAATACTTGAGACTCCATGGGGGTTTTCACTTGAAGTTATTAAGAGACTTGCTGCCACATATCTATATAATGGTTTTATTTCACTGGAAGTTGTAACATAAATGCAGAGATTTAACAACAAGTACTAAGGCTTTTCTTCAGATTTTTAATCTCCCTTTTTTTTTTTTTTTCATTTCTAGGAGCAAAATTCATTGGAACTTTTCCTATCCCAGATACCTATAACCCAGATGATGATAAAATCTACTTCTTTTTTCGAGAAATATCACAAGATAGTAGCACATCTGACAAGACAATCCTTTCCAGAGTTGGGAGAGTTTGTAAGGTGAGGACTCCTATCTTTTTGATAAAAACTAAGCAAGTTTGGTTTATTTCTGTGAGAAGTGTGTTTTCTCCTTTGTTACTAAATGAGCCATTATAGTAATTTTTCTGAACATAGATTACTAATGACATTGAAATTTACTTTTCAAAAATTAGACTTGATGTTGACGGTGTACCTCTTGTAAAAAGTTAATATGTTTATAAATTATAATCCTGTGTCCAACCAGCAAACTATTGACTTTCAATGCAACAATGTTGTTTCATGAGCTTCCAGTGAGGATGGATGAGTCAAAGTGTACACACTGGCAAGGTATTTGGGGTTTTGTGGAAAGAGCCCGCTGATGCATGGACATACAAGCTTCATCTTGGCTCTGTACACCATTCCTGGGCCTTACTGAGAGCTGGGGTCAGTGATTTGTTTCTGCACATTCCTGATAACCTGCTGGAGTGAGGGGAGGCTAAGAAAGTATACAGTTTCTGAGCTACACCCACATCTGCCTGGGGGTTTCCTCCCTTGGAAAGAGGAGCAATCCTTGACCCATTGACCGGGAGGAACCAGACCCCGGGTCTCCTGCAATGTAAAAAGTTCATTTGGCTGGTGCCTGACCTCTTTTAAATGATTACTCCTTCACTTTCTCCTTCATTCTGCTTGGGTTTGCCCTTTATGAAAGATTTGTGCCCCAGTGGTATATACAGACTCAGGCTTTCATGAACTACACTCTTCTTGGATCTCTGTCAAGGGCTGAAGCCTCCTCAAAAGATGAGAAGAAAAAAAACAGTTCCTGCACATGAAGACAGCAGTCAGTGTAGTTTGTTCTTTAGCAGCCTGATGGTTTTACTGAGGCCTCTACCCACAATGGCAAAAGGGTCAGTAGACTTCTGTGTCAAACACACTCTATCCACTCCCTTATGCCCTAGGACATTCTGTTCCTCTATTCTGTAGTAACAGAAGCAGTCAGTGGAAGTGCTCCCATCCTGTCTTTGGGTCCTCAGGAATTACTGGTAAAAGTCAGGAAAATGGAACTTGAAAGCTGCCTTCATATTAGTAACATAGTAAACATAAGCTTTAAGCAAATGTTTATCTCGTGATGAATCAGATATCAGCAACACCACAGCAGTCACACAGGTAGGTACATTTCCATGATTTTGTTCAGAAGCTTTAAGTGACTTGCAGTTTCTGAGCAGTGTGACTCTGCTGGCAGTTTCTCAAGAAACTTGAAAATTAGTACATGAAAAAAAGCATTTGTGATTTGCAGTAAGATGTGTTTGGGAGAAGAGCACTCATTCAGCTATGGACACACACTGAAGAGTGGACAAGTGTATGGAGGTGTAAATCTACAGCTGCTCTGCAGTCCAGCAAACTCCCAGCTCCAGCTGAAATTTCAGTGGCCACAGCCATTTCACACTTCTGTCCTTGACCTAAAGTGTTAAGATAACAAAACATTCATTCATAAATCAGGTCTCTAGTAGGTTTTTAGTCAGATGAAAGAATGGATAATCTTCCGTGTGTATTTCACAGCAGAGTGATTAATGGCAGAATGGAAATGCAAACATTTATGATTTGCTGCTAGACATGGCATTTGCTGATTATGAGAAAGCACTTAATGCATTAGGAGAAATTGATAGACAACATTTTCAAGCCAAGACACATGAGAGAGTATAGTAAACTAAGATATATTGGCTAGAGAAAACCAGCATCCTTTACCTAGAGAAAAAGCGAGATAAGCTATCATAATAAAAGCAAATGTATTGTAAGGAAATCCTAATGACTGTGTATAATCATACCTCAAATGAGAATGAATTTGAGTAATCATGTTAACAGGAAAAATGTAATGAATTTTATTTTTAGTAGTCAAACCAAAACAATGAAAACTGATAAGCAAGGTGATTATTATTAATAGTTGTACACTATCTTCTTTATTTACACTTCCCACTAGTTGCAGAATTCTCTTGATAATCCAGACTTCTGGTTTTTATGATATTTGTTGTAATTACCAAAAAATTAAAAAAATACATTGATAATTATTATAGTAAAAATAGAATTATTATGGGTATTTAATATAAATTAAATATGCAAATAGACTTATCTGTTCATGGACTCAGATATTTTGGATCTGTGCTGTGGTATGGAACCATCTGCTGTGCTTAATTGTCTCTGACACGGGAACAATGCCTTTGATTACAACAACTGATAACAACTATTTCTACTTGCACTGTCTCATTAATGTGATCTGTACTTCACAAAGTTAAGCCTTTGCCTTCTTTCCCTGTTAATCAGAGAATAACAGTAAATGGGAGGAGCTCAGCAATTTCTGAAGTAGTTTGCTTGATGTAAACACAGTTTTTTTCTACTAGAACTTGATTGCTCTCTGCCTCACCATGCCTTAGGGCTCCTGTCCATTAATGCCAGAAACACATGCTGAAATTAGAATAGGCTTTGTTTTTAATAAGAAGCTTAGTCAATGCAGCCTATTCTTTGGCTGGTTTTCAAGGGTTCAACAATATGGTCTCTCAGTGATCCCCTCCCTTAGGGAAAATTTTTCTCTGGAAAGCATTCCCTTTTCCCAGCCACTTTCAGACTCAGAAGACTGCAGTGCTCTTGCTGGCAGCTCTTTGCCCAGGGTCCAACAGCTGTCACTTGTCCTGCTCACCAGACCATCCGCACGCAGTGCCCTGCAGCCTGAGCTGCAGGAGCGCAGCCCCTGCACTGCCCTCACTCGGGCTTACATCATCTGTTCTGTGTCACTGAGGGTATCACTGGCACTGGGGAGGAAGTGCTTTCAACAGGCACTTTCAGAACCAGTTGTGTCATTTATCATGGCAAATGGCATTTCCTGTTTTTGGTTTGAGCAAGGCAGAAAAAGTGTCCTTGCCCTATCTGCGATACCTGATACTGCTTATGGTGCGTTCATACTTACATAAATTGCATTGTTTGGGGTTTTTGGTTTTCTTTTCATGTAAGGCCATAACCAAAAATAAAAATTACTATTGAAGATTAGCCAGCAAAATTTATTTCTTTTTAAGAATGCATGCAGTTACACATATGTATATTAAATGATCACACAAACCTTAAGAGCATGGATCCCCTTACTCCTATTTCTAGAAACACAGGCATGAGCTGTTACAGCTATACTGTCTTCAAGTCCACAATGCTGAACCACTTTGCATCAGATAAAGACAGGACACAGTCATTACATATTGAGGAAGATTTTGGAAAAAAAATACAATTGCAGCATCCATACACTGTGCTCTAAGCAGTCCAGTAGCAAGTCAGCTACATTTTTGTACATATTCACCACTAAATGATGGCAGAATTGTAATTCTATTTATCGACAACCTCATATATGTACAAGTATAGCCCTAGAAAAGACCCAGTTTTCCCTCCTATTTTCCCCACTGAAATAAAGGGAGAAATAAAAATGTAACATAGCAGAGTCACAGAAAAGGTTTTGAAGAGGGAGGAAAGTTGTTGGAGCTTTTGTTTGTTTGTTATCTATATAGAAACACATCTTTTCATGGTTACAACCTCATCCTATTGGAATGAAGTGGAAATTAGCCAAAAGCAGTAGTCTCTCTGCTGCAGTATGAAAATCCTGTTTATTATTACAGCGGTTTGCATTTCTGTGTTACAAGCTTCTCTTCAATGGTTTTGGTGATGTATTGCAAAAGTTAAAGCGTGCAGTCAGACGCTGGTTTCCGAGACCTCAACTGCCAAGAAATCAAACTTCAGCCCCTGATGTTTTCCCATATTTCCCAAAGTGTTTGGTATCCAGAAGCAGCCTTTGTTCTAGTGGGAACAAGTGAGTTCTTTGTTTTTTGTTTGGGTTTTTTTTAATACCGTTCTACTCCTATATATACCAAGCTGTACCTGGGGAAAAGAATACTGCAATTAGGCACAGCCCTCTTGGTTAAACTGTACTTTCTAAGCACACTGGAATGTAATCATTTTAAGAGCTCTTTAGTCAAGAGCCGTGGACACACCCTGCATTCCACCTTTGGGTAATGTAATTTATTTCCAAAGCCATGAACATCAGCAGAGTTCAAGGCTGTGACCTTGCCTCCAGTCTGGTGCTTAAAGCAATTTGTATTCCCAGAATGGCAGAAGGGAGCTATTCCTCTGCAGCTTCAAGTCCAGAGTCCCCAGTGGGCTTTGCCACAGGGCTGCTTGTGTGTAGAAGAGGTGTTTTTCTTGTCCTGGATATAGTCTAGCCATGCCTTTACTGTGACTAGGGATAACTGGCCCATTATCATTATTGGTATTTCTGGATTGTGTAGATAATTGATCTCTCTGAAGCTCTTGGAGCTGTCCTGGCAGTGTCCTGCTTTCCCGTTCAGCCGGGTCCCAGAAGCCAAATAGCCATGTTCACATGTTCTCAGCAGGGCTAATTAGTCTGGGCTCAGAGCCATGCTTGTGCAGCTATCCTGCTTCCAGTTCTGGAGGCAACTCATTCCAGACGAGATTTAACTTCCTGTGTTACATGCTTACATACCTCCTTTGTCACCAGAATATTGCCTAGCCACAACTCCAGCCCTGGGAAATATTTTTTTTTCTTGATTACTCAATATTAATGATTAAGAAACCTCTGAAGAAGTCATCCCTAGAACAACTTTGGACCTCATTTGCCCACTGAGTGTCTTTGCATCTGTGAGTCTTTCGGCAGCCAGCTGTTCTTGGACTTCCAAATTTGATATTTGCACGTTATGTGCCATTTGAAAGTTTTCAAATTATATAGAAAAGCAGATGCTCATTATCATGATTTCATTTTTTAGGGCTGATGTGTTGGAGACAGGCCAGTTCCATAGAGTATCTGCTTCTAACTGTGATGGATTAAGAGCTATAACATCAGGCTTTGTCAGGTCTTTTGGTACAGCTTTCCTTATTGGCAAGGGTTATATAAGTGTAGGAAGTTTCATAAATTTCTGTCCCTCATGGGTGTGTTTCAATAATTGGTGTTTTGAGGGGGGGAAATCATGATTTACAGATGAGGCAAAAATATAGGATATAGCGTATATAGGATAATAATAATATAGGATATGCTTATATGTAAAGATGTGTGACTGAATTTTACTGAGCCTCAGGGAAAGTGAGAAAGAAGTTGCAGTGTCAAGATAGACCTTTAAAAACTGGACTATGAAAATGCAGCTGCACAACCTCTGAAGCAAACTTTGGAAGCCATCCTAGTTGCTAGAGAGACTTATTGCTTAAGACACTGTCAGTACGAAGTGAAAGCCTCTAGAGTTAATTGGAGTGAAGTTCCTGTGGCTAATCCAAAGTTTCTGACTTGTGAGTGCTTTGGCTCAGGTGCTCAAATATCTGTAAGGGTAGCAAATCATGACTTTCTGATTTTGAAGTTTCCTCATGTGATGGAATTATCTTCCTGGGATTTTTTTCCCTGTCAGTACATTTACTATTAAAAAA
Organism: Pseudopodoces humilis; assembly: GCF_049639895.1. Taxonomy (NCBI): domain Eukaryota; kingdom Metazoa; phylum Chordata; class Aves; order Passeriformes; family Paridae; genus Pseudopodoces; species Pseudopodoces humilis. The sequence continues at coordinate 65,008,051 of NC_142204.1, read as the reverse complement.
AGTGGTTTGCAGTTTTGCTATTGTTTATTGAGTACAGTGTTGTAAATTCAGATGTTTCGGGACTCCGGATTCTAAAGAACTCTCTTAGATGATGACCTAACTTTGTTCTTTGGTCTCATGCCCTTCCCAGCTCTCAGCCTGTGGTTATCAATACTGTGGTCACAATATCTCATGCAAGTGACTTCAGGCACTTATATATATCCAAGTGAGGAAACTAATTGTCAGGCATTCCCTTCCTTCAGTAAAGGCAGATACTAGTTTCTGGAGGAAGGCTCCTTCCATCTTCAACCCAAATCCCTCTCTGAAGGGCGTATTTTCCACTGTCTATAAAGGGAGCTCTGCCCTACTGAGTCCCTAGAATGTGAAATTCAAGACATTCTGATTTAAGAATGTGAAATTCTGAATGGCAAATTCAAGTTTATTTGTTCGTAAAGAAACCAGTTTATCCCAGTGCTAGGTCTCATACTCCTTCAGTTTCACGGTGCTGACAATCTGTTCAAATCACATAAATTCTGATCTCCTGTTTGACATTAATTGCATGATGCTTCTAATTACTTGACTTGCCTGTAGCTTCATTATCAAGAATGATGCCTTTTATAACCTGAAGGTTCTGTTCTCTTTTTATATCCTTCTTTGTATGTCTATCATTTAATTATGTATATATTAAAATTTAGATCAGAGACAGGTAAAAGCAAGTCAAATATACTGGAATAAACCATGGACAGTTTATACTCAAAATTTTAAGTAGATTTTCCTGAGAACCCCATTACATATTTTATTTCTTCAGCCATAAGATTTTGCTAACTTTAGATTCCCACTGAAATTAGAATGAATAGCCTAATGGTGGATATAGTAGAGTACATTTAATTTGTGGCAGCCTTTGGAGAGTTTAAGGGAATATTCTTAATACTAGCACATCTGCTGGAGATAATCTGAGCAGGATTGCTGCATGGCCTCTAGGTAAAGAAAATGGTGCTTAATTTTGTTCTTTTATTTGTCTCAAACCATCCTTGTCTTTACCTGAGCCTGTTAGTTTCTGGATTTGGGGGGTTTTTTCATGATGTGTTTATAACAGTCCAGAATTTTTCTTTGATGTGTAGTTAGATTTTCCAGTGTGGATCCCATCCAAAGATAATTTGGTAGAAACTTCTGGGTGTGAAGTTTAAATACTTTCCAAAATAAAAATCAACATTTTCCATAGTGAACCAAACAATTATGCATGCTTAGTGTGAGTACTTTTTGAATGAAATAAAAACAAGCCTGATTGAGGAGCAGGAACAGATGGGAACTGCAGACACAGAGGAGAAGTAGCGTCCCCAAGTTTACTTGATGTATCCATAGGAGAGCAGTCGAGGTTCTGAAGTCTCATGTGCCTTCTTTCTCTTGCTTGAATTGCAAGTGTGCTTTCATTCTCTCTCAAGTCACACTTCACATGTAGCTTGATGTTTTTGCACATAGAGTGAAATCAGGGGAAATCAGTTTCATCTACATGAGTATGATTTGGACAAGAAATTTTGCACCTGAATCCCTAAAGGAACAAATTTAACTTTCCTCTGTTAAGTTGGCACCTAACAGAGTTGAATGGGGGCAGAATACGTAAAGTAAAACAAAATAATTATAGAAAGAACTGTGAACCCAAAGACAGAAGTTGAAAGGACACTGTTGGCTGTTTCTCCATTTATAAAGTCAGCTACAGGGTTGGAGGTTTTTTCCTCCATAATATAAGTCTTTGCTTCAGGGGATGCCATTTGTTTCTGGTAGCTTTGCCGCATAGCTAAGCTTCAATAAGAGAAAGGCTCCAGGGCCTTTTGCAGTTTCAGCACTTCTTCTCTCTGTTCTCCAACATTTCCTTTTATTCAGGCCAGGAATTCTCTTTGGATAGTCCTTTTGCACATCTTGCCACTGGCTGTAATTAATAACCTGCTTCTAGAAATTCCACTCATTGTCTTTTTTCTTTTTTCTTCCTTTTTTTCCCCCCCCCTTTTAGAGGCTGTTCAGGATAATTACTGTCTTTAAAGTTTTATGAATCACAGTGTTTGACATCTTTGATGTAGACTGATTTTTCAGATAACTGCACTTTTTGTTCTAATGTTCAATTTGTCACTGTTACTTACAAGCAAATAAGTGATTTAAATCCCCAAAGATGCAGATGTTCTTTAGTTTCCTTGCCATCTGTTTTCCTGCCTACTGGATTCCAAGACTAACATTTGTTCATTTTAATGAAGCTACATTAATATAGTATATAAGATACAACAGAATAGAAAATAAATATGACAGAAGGTCTTTAATATAACTTGATTTTTAAATCTCTTGATCATAGAGTAGTATCTTTTCTGATGGCTCTTATTTTCATGTGAGCTTATCTTTAGCTAGATGGTTTGAAAATCCTTTTGTTTTGCTTAATTGCATATAAATTGCAGATCAGAAAACTGAAATTACCATGGAAGACTCCCAAGAGAGGTGCATGATACAACCTTAAATTACTTCACAAAATTTATACTCTGCCATTTAAACAGCAGTCTTCCTGAAATGACCTACGCTGATGGAAGTGCGCCATCTGATATTTGAATTCTCAATGTAATTTGGTAGAAACCTGAGTTCTCGCTCCAGCAAATTGTTTTTTGCAACCAGCTCATTGAAAAGGGATAAATTTAGGATTTCTGTAAATAAGAGTCTGCTTGATTTATTAAAGTCCTATTGGACTACTTCCCCATTTATCTAAGTAATTTGTAGTTAGAATTTTTTGTGGTATTTTGGGGTAATATTTCCTCAGCAGGTGACAGATTGAACAGCCCCCCTTCTACAATTATCTACATTTCTATCTCAGGCAAGCACAAATAACCAAGATTTTACAGGCACTTCTTTCTGTTAAAAAGAAGGTATTTCAGGCAGAAGTGTTGGTATTTGTTATAGCTTGTGAGATTACAAAGCAGTAAGTGCTAATTAAAGCTTTATTTATATTCAAAATGAAATATGCAGTCCTAAGTGCCTTCATCTGTCCAGTAACAGAGTTTATAGTAAACACAGCTAATCCAGTGTGCTTAGATGTGATATTTTGGGAGATAAGATTTCAGATCCTCGAGGCTGGTTGGCTGTTACAAGATTAGCCATATTTTTGGAATGAAAGGCTTGTTCATGCTGCCTTCTTCTCTCAGCACTTAAATTTATCCTGTCTTCTTGTCCAGTCTCCCTGAAATATTTAGAGTTCTTTGTATTCAGACCGTATCTCTTGTCAAAAATCATTTCAGTACATCTAGTTAATTACTTAAACAGGCTTGAGGCAAACCTTTGCTTGGTATAAATCAGCTGAATAGGCTTCTTAGTAGTCTATGGCTTTGTGTTTAATCCTTACTTCTGTCCACCTGTGCACTAACTGGACTTTGCTTTGGTGATTTTGACTCTTCCATGCATTTCTTCTAATCCACCAGCTACCCAGCCTGTACATCCTGCTGTATTTATATCCTGCTCCACAGCCAGCTCACAGCATTTGAGCACATCAGTGATTCATTACAGACTGCTACTATTAAATAATCTATTTGGCAAAAGAGACTGTCTTCTTTCTGTAGCAGCCCAGTCTCAAAAATAACTTGGGCCAGTATTTCCTTTGTGCAGCCTCTCAGAGGCCAGTAATCAGGAATGATGAGGGTCCAAGGAATCTCTGCCAGACTGGGCAGATGGTGATGCAAAGTGAGTGAGTGCACATCAACATGGTCTGAAGGAAAGGAGAACAACTGCACGTTCTCCAGCACCTGAAGCCTCAAGATGAGTCAAAGACTAAGCTAATATGCACCAAAAATAGTATGAGGAAGGAAGGGGTGCCCTTTCTTAAAAAAATAGAAATTTACAGAGCTTAGTAAGATAAATACTGCTTGAGACTTGAGGAGCAAAGACATACCTCTACTATTTATAGTTTCTGGACCTCCTTAGTCTGAACTAATTCTGTATGTAGATAAAATAATCATGGCCTTTGTCAGTTCCTGCACATTCTCAGTCCATCCAAATGAATCCTGGGCATGTTGTAGGAAAGGAAAGATACTGTATTAATCTGAGGTGATGCATAGAATTGAAGAGTACTATATGGCTACTAATCAAAAAAATCCCCTAAAATCCCCACAACCACAAATAAAAATATCTTCTAAGTAAAATATGCTTTTTTTTTCACTCAGCCATGGCAGTAGGAAGAAGCATGTTGAAGGATATGTTAGCATATTACATGAGCAGCTGTCTAAATCAGTGAAAGGTCTTTTCAGTCTCTCTGCACCATAAATTTGTCACTCTGGCTTCAGGAGGACTTGGTAGCTCTTGGAATGCTGACTGGTCAATGAATCCCCTTTGCTCCATTAAAAATTGTACAGTGTTACTTTGGCAGCTTTTGGATATGTAAAACACACCTAGTGAATGTCTGTTCTAATGTCTCTTAAATTCAAGTAACATGGTTAACATCATGTCCTGGCTTGAGAGCAAGGAAATATGGATGTGTCTTAATTCCATATATTTTATACTTTAATGCACACAGCACTTGCTAAGATTGCTTCCTTTGAGCACAGTGTTTTGTTCACGCTGCTCTCTAGCAACTCAGTGGAACTACTGATACATTTAAAATAAGAATTTGTGAAAATGCTGTGGTGGAACACAACTTAAGGTTGGTAAAAAAAAATGCATATCATCCCATCTCTTGCAAAAGCTGAATGCTGCAGTGACTGGAGTAGGAACTAGACAAGGGTCCTTCATTTGCTCCACGCTTTCTTCCTGTTTTCTGATTTTAGTCAGGTAATTAGAGACATCTCATCTCCTGTGATGCTGCACTGCATCCACCAGAAATCAAAGTGGAAGCCCTGCAATGTGAGATTTGCTTAGCTAATGTGAATTGCCAGAGGAAGGAAAAGCTTAACAGTCCTTGCTTTTTCAAGATTCTTTCTTGCATCTTTGTAGTTGTTTTCTTTCAACTGCACCACGAAATCTGTTTGCTCTGCCTTTGAACAGAACACACACATGCAGAGGTTTTTTTAGCTGTTGGCTTCAGGCTGCTAGTTTTGACACCTTTGTAATAAATCTGTTGGGTAGATGTAAAGCTTCAGGCTTGGCAGAACCTCAGGAAATCAAGAGAGGAGGCAGCAATTCTTGTAAGAGCAGGAGTTCCAAAGGCCATATATTAACAGGAATCATTTCCAACTGAGCTAATCTATTTGAAAGTAGCAGGTACATGAAAAGGGAGAGGATTTAGAGTGCATTACCAAAGAAGTGTTACTCCTTGTGAAGTGATCTCAGCACTTAAAGCCATCTTTCTGAATGCCTGTAGTATGTATGATACATCCCTGAAGGGCCAAATACAATCTGTGGTGATGACATCTAATTCCCACCACCGTGTTTCCTACTGTGGCTGGTTCTGTGCCTTCAGATTGCAAAGTGAATTAACAAAAAAGTTATTTCTCCTAATGAATCTGAAGGGGCTGACTATTTATGGCTAAATTTGTGATCCTTACACTTAGAACACAGATACCCTAAGCTTCAGAGTTTATAACTGAGAGAAGTAGGCACCCCCTGGGACCATGGGACCATTCAGAACCTACAGCTGGGAGGCTACTGCTGGTGATAAGATTTCTTCTAAGTGTTTCAATTCTTGGTTCCTGCTGGTATATTATTGCCCTTACCATTTGTAGGATGAAGAGTTCTGGGGCCCAAAGGGTTTTGCAGAACCTAAACAGTTCTGCTCTTTGGAACCAGCAAGGTCCTTCATGTAGTCCGTGGAAGAGGTACATAATTAGACTCCTGGTTTGTCTTTTTAAAATTTATATCTTCTACAATCCACCATCTCTGCTGATCCAAGTCAGTAGAAGGTCACTTACCCTTCAGAAAGGTAGTTCAAATTTCAAGTGACCCTTTATAGATTTTTTCTTTCTCCAGTGACTAAAGGAAATTTGGGCAAGTGTGCTTATGTTTTGGTAATGCTTAGTAAAATAAATGAGAAAAATACCTGTTGTCAGAGGACAGACTGATATTTCTGTAACAATTATTAGAACAATATGACTGGTTTTGCCTGGAATGCATTTTTCTCTGTACTGTGTACACAAAGAAAACAGTGCAGTATTTACATTGTAAGCTGCTGAGGAATATAGATTTCCTTGTTTTTGCAAAATCTATCCAAAATATTCTGTTCTATTATTTGGTTTGTAAAGAACTTTGAAGGACAACTGATTGTAAAAATTAGCCTCACAGGGAGCAAGAAATCATGTGATATAGACATTCCAGTTAAAAAGCTGGTGAAGGACCTTTGCAATCAGTTGTGGGTAAAATTAGGAAATTTTAATTTCCCACTCTCTGAGATGATAAGAAACTGCAGAAACTTCTTAGAAAAAGGCTCTCCTACACTCTTTTAGGAAAAAAAAAATTAAAAAAAAGAATTTTATGTTGCTGTGATTAGAGAAAACTGTGGAAGTAGACAAAAGATGCACAGTCCGTAGTGTGCTGTCATGTGTTAAAGCCATTACTTTTTAAGTATTCAAGAATTTAATTTTATTTTTGTTAGAATGATATGGGAGGCCAAAGAAGCTTAATAAACAAGTGGACAACTTTTCTGAAAGCCAGGCTTGTGTGTTCCATACCTGGTCCTGAAGGGGCAGACACACATTTCGATGAGCTGCGTAAGTTGATTTATCTTTAATGGCCTATTTTGACATTAGTAATAGAGCTTTTGTTGGATTTTTTACCTTTGGTTTATAGAAGCACTATGTCTTGTTTTGATTTTACTCCTCTTCCAAACAGGGCTAGGAATACCTCTGACTTTGATCAGGAGTCCCTGATTATAACTAATGTTGATCTGATCAGAATGACAGTGTTTTTTTTTCCCTTTCCCTCCAAAAGCTGGAAAGTAAAAATCCGATTCAGTATAAAATCCAGACTATCTGCAAATGAACACATTTCAGAGTATCATTACAAATTCACGTGGCAGAAATTAAAATTCCAACAAAAATAAAACCTTATATTATATTTTTACAAATTTCCACATCATAAATGGTAAATGCAGAAATTGTCAATGGATGTTTAACTTAAAAAAAATCCCCAAATATATTTTTCTCATTGCAGAAGATATATTTTTACTTTCTACAAGAGATGAGAGGAACCCGCTTGTGTATGGAGTCTTCACTACAACAAGGTATGTGCTGGGACCATGTTTGCCCCTGGAAACAAATGATGAAGATCTTACTCAGGACTTTTATACTTTTGTATATACTCAGGTCTTCTAGACTAGATCCTGATTCCTGAGTGCAATTAGGAACTGCTGGAATAAGGTGTCCAATGTCAGGGCTGTAGTCACTGAGGACAATATCTTTTAGAACTGGAAATAATAAATTATGTCCCTAAACCTTTGTGTGCCTAACTTTTGAGAGTGTAAAAAGTAATGTAACAATCAAAAGCAAACTAAATTATTTCAACCTCATCCAGTTGAATTTGTAAATTACTATCATATTTATTGAGCAACCAGTAGTTGATATTTTAGGCAAATTATTGTTGTGAAGCCTCATTTCTGTAAGCAGCACTTTGACATCTGCTATTTCTTAGTATCAAAATTACTCTCTAAACTGATAGTTAAGTGATTTTATAATCCAGAGTTGATGAAAGGATAACCCAACTTTATCTCAGGGGGATGCACTAATTAATTTATGATCTTTCATATCAATATTGAGGTGCTCTCTATAGAATTGTCAGAAGGAAAATTAATAATTCTGGTCTGCAAAACCTTTGAATTAAGTGTAAATAATGACTAGCCAAATGCTGACCAGTATGAGTACAATGAGGAATTGCCAAGACACTCCTTAATTCAGAAGCAGTTACCACAATAGCTCTCTAGAATATATAACCACAGAAAAGACTTAAATTTAAGTAAATATTGCACAATAAATTAAATGGTTTGTGAAGCAACTAAAGTACATGCTACTTAGCAACTTGGCATGGTGTTCTTTGGAAAACTGAAATGTTTTAGATTTTTTTAGACAAATACATTAAAAAAGGGAAAATGCATGAAAATTAAGTAAGTGTTTATTTTTATGTATTTTTTTTTTGTCTTTCCAATGCAACTTGTAATTCTCAGGGTCTTCACCTATATCACTAATATATGTGATGTGAACACAATGTAAATTAATGTGCTTCACTTTGATAAAATTCTAATCAAAAGAGTTACTAAATGATAGCTGGAAACTGTCAGCCAGTAGAAAAAATGACCCTCCATCAAGTAGTCCCAAAGGACAAACCAGGTTTCAACAGAGCAAAGTTTAAAGCTTTTAGTGACACTAAATATCTGTAATTACCAGACCTGTACACCCCGATGTTTAGCAGCACATCAGCCGCCAGGTGTGGGGGTGATCCCAAGCCCACCAGGCTCTGTAAGTGGTTATTTGGGGCAGCATGGGGCTGTTTGCAGCGTGCACATGGGTGATCTTCCCTTGCAGCTCCGTGTTCAAGGGCTCTGCAGTGTGTGTGTACAGCATGGCCGAGATCAGGGCTGTGTTCAACGGCCCCTACGCCCACAAGGAGAGCGCGGATCACCGCTGGGTGCAGTACGAGGGCCGCATCCCCTACCCCAGGCCCGGCACAGTAAGTGTCTCCTTAATTACTCACCTCTGTTCTTACTCAGAAGCAATCATGCTTCACACCCCTCCCCGGGCTGGTAATTTATATTTTCCACTCAGGATATTTCAAATTATCCCCTCGACTCTTCCCCTTCTGTTGACAGCTCAGACTTCTACCTACCCTGTAGGTATATAAATATACATTTTTCCATGTCTCTGAGATAACATTGTGTCCAGACTATTTCCTGATTGTCTCTCATATTGTGGTCTCCCACTGTACAGCTGTATTTCTGTCTGTTGGGATCACCTCTAACGCATCAATGCTTCATAAAAAGCCAAAGGCATTTCTTTATATAGTGTTGTCATAAGTTTTTTTTATTTGTATCTCTATTATCTTCATGTCTGTTAAAATCATTGAGATACTGTCATTGATTCTGTTGTATGTGTTGTGTTTTGAAGTAAAATAAGGAGGTAATTGATGGACATTTTATGTGATAAAGAGTAAGTAACACGAAGAAAAGAGAAATTTGGTACCTGGAAATACTTTTAACCCTAGTCTCTTAGACTTCAGCTGTAACAGGCCAAAACAAGGAAGAAAACTTTGAAAAACTCATGAAAGTTTTCTTCTCCCACTTCTGCCACAGTATTTAATTTGGAAAAGCACAGGCCAACATTACAGGTGAGGAAAAAATGGTAATTTCAAAAACCACATCACACATCATCACAACTTCAAGCAACTCTTTGTACATAAAATGTAAAAAAGTAACAATTTTATCTGGAGTAGTTCTTCATTCTCTTGGTCAGGTATTCAATGAACAAGTAATAGGCAGCCAGCCATGAGCTGTCAATGTTGGACGTGGCCTAGAAGCCATCTGGCCATTTCTGCACTACTTCTCTGACCTCAGCACTGGTGTAACCTTTGCCTCAAGCCACATTATCTAGGTAATTTAGTTCATCTTTTCACATATCTCCTTGTGTCTCTGTGATTTCTTCTTCATCCTTCCACTGGACTGAACTGCACAGTCCAGGCTGATTCTGTTTGTTGCATGTGGTGGTCCCAAGGCTCAGCAGGTGCTGATTCCCTTCTCTCATCTGAGGATGAGCCTCAGAGCAGCTCTCTCTCCAAAGACCAGGACAGCTCAGAGACTGATTTGGTCTGCCCAGGATCTGCCCTGATGGAGCAAATCTCAACTTATTTGGACAATTTAGGCATTGCCAGCTTACGCATCTCACTGTCATGCAAAATACATAACGCCCCCAAAAAGATTAATTTTTTTTGTGTGTGTGTGAAACTTCCACGGCTGGTTAAGAAGATCAGATGAATTTAATTTTAGCTACAAAAGTGGTGCCAGCAAGAACAATAGCTGGTCCCATGGCATCTAAAGAGATTAAAATAACTCTCTTGAAAAACTCAGAGTGCCCCATAAGGATGAACACTTTGCACAGATAGACGGGTCATAAGCTCATTGCATTTTTGAGTGTATTAGCCATCACATGGTTGAGCTAGGATTCACAAGGAAGGAAACATGCCATACTGAATGAAGCATGTCAGTGCTGATCTTTATCACTGATTTGAATATCCATGGTTGCTAATTTTGTAAAAGTTGGAAAGTTTAAAGGTAAATATTTTCTGTAAGCCAACCCTTAGCTCTCCAGTTGCTTTCTTTAAGCACCTGAAAACAGCTGTGAGAACAAAAATAGTATCTTAAAAGTCCTCCAAACCTTCATAGTCAGTGGATTTCTGTAGGAGTTTGTCTGACCAAGGACTGAGAAGGGAAGTGGATTTACTGAGGAAAGCTGTCAGAAGAAAGCTATCTATCACTTTTGCTATGTTGATCAGGTAAATGTATTGCTGCATTGCTTTTTATCTGTTCTCTTAGTGAGCTGGACTGCAAAATACTTCAGGCTCCATTGTTTGATGTAGGGTGTCCAAATAAGTAGATTTATGCCATGCTCTTGGCTTGCGATGCGCTATGCCAAACTTGGCTATGAACAGATTTAGGGTGGGATCTGGAAAAGCAGCAAGGTGCTAAAAGGCAAGGAAAAGAAGCAGCATGAACCTTGAAGAGCACTGCAATGTGAATGCTGAAATGCTCTTCCTTAAAGATTAATTTCATCATTTTTTGCCAGCTGTGAGGTGGTTCAGGAATGCTCAGAACAAAGCCAAAGAGGGTAATCTACCCATTTTTAAGTTACTACAATATTTTTGAAATTTAAGCTCCTCCTAAGTGTTGCCTACAGTTGGCATAGCTAACACTGCTCAGATTCTATATTTCCTGTATTTTAAGTTACTGGCAAATTCTAAAAATGTCTATTCTAGGAAATGCATTTATTTCTTTTGGTGGTTGGCTTTGAGAAATGCATTGACTTCCTTTCAGCATTTATACAGAAGCAGGAGTCTGCATACCCTAATTTAACTTTCTGCTCTGCTGCCTTTATCTCCTAAGTAAATAAAGCTGCTCACTATAGAGGCTGTGACTACTTTGATTTTGAAATTTTGACAAAATGCTTCCTGTGGCAATTTGTGTGTGAGATAAACTCCCAACATGACCATGATATCATGCATTCACAATGCTGAGTGGGGAACAGGCAACAGCTGCCCCTCTTTGCTCATGTCCCTCAGCTGTGGCTGCCCTCTGCCGTCATCAAAACACCCCTGGGACATGGTGACAGGGGAGCTCTGGCACACTCCACAGCACTGACACTGCAGAGCATACAGCTCTTTAACTTCCCTCCATGGTATTAAAGTGTAAGTGGAAATAACGGGAATTAGACAGAGGTAAGGATTCAAATCTATTTCCATTTTGAAGCTGAAAATGAAAAGAGACAGAAAGGAAAGCATGAAGCAGACATCCCCAACACAAAGGGCGAGTTGAAAACCAAGGGAGCTTTTGCTCTATCTGCTTTAGCTGTTAAAAAATTGGACTTGCGAATCTGCAGCTGTCCCCAGATAACAAATCCAGTTTTCTTCCAATCTCTTAGGGTTGCACTCAGGAAATTATCCATTAATAAAGAAACCATGGAGAACTTCCTTTATAGTGTGTTCTGCATTCTGAAGCAGAGTTTTCATAATACCCTCCCAGAAATCACAGACTGCATTTGAACAAGATTTTCAGTGAATTAGAAGAAAATTTTTCTAGTTTATTTACAATTGCAGTACCATAGCAACTCATAGTGCCTATTTGGAAATTCTGATGGGGTACATACATAGGAGTAATTTCATTGATGGTGAATAAATGTTGTTAAGGTCAGATTTTTAGAGGAATGTCAGTGTTTAAAGATGCAGATTAACACTCAGTCTGATCTACTGCAGAGTGCAGGACTATTAAATGCTAGCCAAGGCAACAGCAAATGTTTTTGATGGGCCTAGATATTATACTTATCTGATTTGTCAAAAGATCAAAATAAACATCTGAATGAGCAAAGTAAGAATCTGGCAGTCTGAGTCACTTAGCCACAAGAAGCAGCCCAGCACATCGCTCTTGTCCATGCAAAGAGTTTAATGTCTCACCTCTTTCTACTCTAGATCTGAATATGGTCCTGGACTCTTGAATTCTTTTTATTAAATGAGTTCCCTTACACAACCCCTCAGATTCTCCTGTAATCTTGGAATCTTAGCATCATAGAATCAACTGAGTTGGAAGAGACCCATCTGGATCACGGAGTCCAGCTCCTGGCCCTGTGCAGGACACCCAAGTATCACACCATGTACATAAGAACATTGTCCAAATACTTCTTTAGCTCTGTCACGCTGGTGCTGTGACCACTTCTTTGGGGAGCCTGTTCCAGTGCCCAATCCCGCTCTGGGCGAAGAAACTTTTTCCAATATCCAACCTAAACCTCCCCTGACTCAGCTTCATCCTTCTTCATCTTTTTCTCTCTCAGTTGCTTTCTCTCCCTTTCTTCGGTGAAGCCCCTTCCTTTATTTCTTCTGGTATTCCAGTGTGCAGGCTGATCATGATTGTGGTGTTGGTCCCATTGGGACTTGGCTGTGCCACAGGGAAGTACTGGCTGCCAAAAAGCCTCCCTTGTCCTCCCTTCTGGTTCGTTTTGCTGCTTTAATAAGTTTGTTCATAAAACATTTAGGGTGGCACAGGTTTCCCTTGTTATTTTTAGACTTATGTTCCCCTTTCACCTATCTTTTATGGGACAGACTGCATTCTTTGCTTCTCCAGTTCCTCTCTCCTTTGATCTCCCTACTGTAAAATGGGGCAGCTTAATTAAGTGAAATGTTTCACTTTATGGTTTTATTTTCTCAGAAAGCCTCCTACACCTCCTGTTACTAACCAACCTGTCTTCCCCAACATGAATCACTTTCCAGCTCATAACATCCTTTCGCAGTGCTGCCAACCTTGTCACCTTTCCTCATGGCAAAGGTCGGCAGAGAAGAGCAAAGTGCCACCTGCAGAGTCAAGTTCACTCATCCTTCTGATCTCAGCTCAGTTAGCCTCAGATTAATGCTCAATTTTCTCAGCTTTTGCCATCAACAGCACAGGTGTGTTAAATGGAAAAGCAATACAAAGTGCTCAAGAAAAACACAAGAACAAATATTTCACAAGCAATGGGATACAACCATTAGAAAAATAATAGGGGATTTAAAATTTTTGTTTGTCTCATTTGTGTTTTTTGTTGCAGGGGAGGAGTGAGTTTGATTCCATTTAAAATTGTCACCATTTGTTTTTCTCCTACAAACCTTATTTATTCCCCTCACCCCATCCCTCTTCCAGACTCAATGAGTAGCTTCAAGGTTACAATGAAAGTCTCCCCACTGAGAGTTCAACCCTCCTGGCACAACTCATTCATCTTGTAGAGAGCATTAAGGGTTTTTGTAGACATTGTAGACAAATACAAAGTGGATTGTGCAGCTTTGATTGGTCTACAGAAAAGAAGCCACATGGTATTTAGGCTTCTCAGGAACCCAAGTTTCACTGTCAGTGTGTTGGCTCTGTTGGAGGTCCCCATCTAACACAGAAGTGAGAGCATGAAGGTAGTTCCTCTATTTTATCTGCTTTTTGCTTGATAAATCAGTGATAAAACTCATTTAAGAGCCTGGAAGACTTTACACTCACTGTTTTTGGCTAAGATGAAAGGTAATTAGCCTATGAAAAGTAAAACACCTTCAACAGGAAGGAGCAAGGCATTCCCAGGACAAGGGACACCTCCTTAAGGAGGAAGACCAAGACATCTAATTCCCTGATATGGGAGGGGCTTAAGAAATACTTCACTCTTTCATGTTTCATACTGGATACTTCCATTACTCACAAGAGTTACTTACTGACATGGTTCTCAGTTGTCCTTGTGAAATCCAGAAAAATTCTCAGCCTGGACATTATGAAAGTGAGCAGATGCCTACTTCACTCAGTATGATCAATCTACCCCCTTCCCTGTAGGTGCTAGAGTCTCAGTGTTAAGTGGGTCTCAGAAAAAATGTGACAAGATACTTTCAAAATGGGATTTTCAACACACTTGTAATATAAACCCTTTTGAAGTTCCCAGTGAACAAAATTCTCTTTTTAGTTTGTCAGTAGACATCAGCACTGCTGAGCTACAGATGTATCATTAATGGAAAGGATATATGTTTACATACCTTATAGCTAGATTCCCAAATAATTGCCACAGTTTTAATAGGTGTTAGATCCAGCAGCTCTTACTGAGTTCACTGGCTGGTGTGAGGCACTATCCAGTTTGGCAAATTGGAGGTTTATTTAGCAGTCCAGCTTCTGGCACCAGCTTTTGAGAAACTTGGCCACGTTTCTCACATAATGTTAACACAGTCACACTGTATGTCTCAGCATTGTATGACATCCATAGATCCAGCACTCTGCTAAGCTGCAAATTTAATAAGACAAGTGAAAAAAAGGAGAAAAGCGTACATACGTGTGGTGGTGTTAATTTAGTGTGTATTTGCTTTTATTTGCAAAAGATTAGCCTTAACTCACCACTGTATGACCACATTTGGATACAAATAACAGGCAAGGGAATAGAAGGCATCTCTGCAGATCACCTGGGATCAGGACTTAATCCAGAGTGATTACTGTCAAACTGAGCTCACACAGAAGGCATTTCAATAAATTTAAATAACTATTGATTCTTCAAAAGATTTGTGCCACAGAGTTTGTACAGCAGTGGAATAGAGATGCCCTTAGCACTTCTAATTCTGTTTCTGTTGGGTTTGGGGTTTTTGTTGGTTGGGTTTTATGGGTTGCTATCTTGTTTTGTTTTATCCTTCATTTCTTGACACATATATTTTTATCAAGTTATCATTCATGGCAGCAAAGGCCTAAGCAACCTCTGAACCTCAAATTCTTGCAAAATTCTTATTTAGTGGTACTAATTTGACTAATTTAATGTTTGTTTGATATCAGCTATCCAGAAGAAAAACATCAAATCTGAGCTGCTTGTTTAGAGTTCTCCATCAGAAAGATAGGCTCCTCTTTTGTGCAGTTCACATGCAGCCAAGATAAGAATCTAGGTCAGGTGAGATGAATCCCTCCCTATAGCAAAAGCTGAAGGTGCTGAGAGAGCACAGTGATAGTGTTATGAGAACTTTTATGAAACCAGATTCTCTTGTAGTCCACTTGAAACAACTCTGCCAACCTACTCCTGTGACATTTGATATAAAAGCCAAGATGTCACATATCTGAGACAACATCTGGTGCTGATGATATGAATAAATGAACTATGAACTGGGCAGAGAACACCGGTATCACTATCATGAGACCTGCAGCAGGATGTGAGCTCACATTTTCAGACATGAAAGGTTGTTTCATTCACCCACTTGACCATCCTACATCCTACTGATTGCTAGGAAAGGAAGCACAAGCCTACAGGAATTGTTTTGCAGTGATGGGTGGACACAGCTTTAAAAAACTGCCTGAGAACTTTGCCAAAGGGTGGCCAAAATGACTTTCTCATTCCCCTGTTCCATCCATCATGCCACAGTGAGTGATGCCTCTGGAAATAACTCCCTTGGCCAAGCATAACAGTCACACCTGCCCAGCTGTTCTTGGTGGTCATGCTGTCTTAGGATAGGGTCCAAAGCCCACTGAAATAATTGGAAAAGGCCCTGTTGACTGTAGCAGATCTCTGGATCAAACCCTTAGTCCTTATTTCTACTAAATTAACTATGCAAGCTGGCAGAAGATTTCCCTGCATCATTCGTGGTAGGCCGTGGACCTTTGGGATTAATGTAGAAGATCTATAGTTCCATATTGTCAGAAATTTTATCCCAGTGGTTTTTAGTAAGTGATGTCACTGCTTTCATCTTCCTCTGATGATGGATTTCTGGCAAAAACCTAGATCTTTTAAGACTGAAGGGGCTAGTCCCATCCTTCACATAGAAATGGGCTTCTGGAATTGAGTTGTTAATAGGTGAGCAGTCAGCACATTTCCAATAGATGCAGATGGTCACTCTGAGTAATGAGTGAGAACATGAACTACAGAAAAGGGACATATGGGGAAAATCAACCTGTAGTCCACTGTGAAGGGGAAATTAATTACTGCATGGTTGGGAAGTTGGAGGCAAATTTGTTTCTCATCCTTTATAGAATAAATTAATGCAAAACTCTGATTCAAAGACAATTAAACGTTAACAATCACACATTTCTCTCTATTTACCCCAAAAAAACTTCTGTTCTCTAAAGGTAAACACCTCTAAAGGTAAACATCCTTTTTTAATCCCAAAGTCTATTTTTTGTCCCAAAGTCATATTCTCCTGATACTGTTATCTTCAAAAGCCAAGCTGAATACAGCCCACCTCAAGGATGTAACCTTGCAAAGACTTTGTAAAAGCACAGCAGAAAACAGAATGTGGGAGATGATACCCAGCAAGCCAGAAGGTGAAGTTCTTGCAGGACTGCTGGCACAAACCCCCTAGGGATAGCTCCCTGCAGTATGTGTTTCCAGTGGAACAGATATTTTCAACAGGACTTCCCTTTTTTTCATTCTTACTTGTATTCGACTATATCTTCAAGGAGAGTCATTTGAGTGGTTATCACAGGACAATACAACACTTTTATTTATTTTTCTTGTCTGTTTTTTCACAGGCATAAAGGGAATTGTAGAATGAAACAAAAATGACTGTGTGATGGAATTTATCTTAATTCACATTGGCACAGGTTTACTGTTCATGGGGAAATTGTCAAAAGCTATTAGATGATCTAGGAGATGTTTTTCAATAAACTATTTCAGATCCATTATGAAGATGGGAATGCAGAGGCTTAACTCTCATAGGCTGAAACAACACTAAGCAAGTGGACATTTGCACAAAGTCTGTTAGCTCTCTAGATAGCCATAAAATTCAGTTCAAGTAAGGAATGGAAATAGACTGCAGTCTCTTAAATCACTGGGGCTACAGCTCTGTTAACTAACCTGCCAGAGGTCAGGTTGAAGTGCAGACCCCTAGTCGCTCTTTTGTTTAATGTTAAGATGGGCTTTGCCATAGTTTAGGCATGCTTCAAGTGGCACCTTCCCCCTGGCAGTGCTGTGGTGGTGTTTGGGGTCTAAGGTAGACCAGGAATTGACTCCAACAGGCATTTCACATATGGCCATAGATGTGGATGTATAACATCAGCTGGTGTGTGCTTTGCTGGCATGTTTTGTTTCTGAATATTCAGGTAGTCTCAGATACTTTTGTGAAGCTTTTCCCTCAGTCAGAAATTTGTGTTTAGTTGCTATTCTGCCTTACATAGTGGAAGAAATCCTAACCACAAGCCCTTAACTGGCACCATAGATTCAACACTTGTCAAACTGGATAGCTGGGAATGTGAAGTAAAGTATTCTTTGTCAAAAACTGCTATGAATGAGGACTATAGAGCAATTTCACCACAAATCTTAACTTTCTCTTGATAGAATACAGAAGTGTTACTGGATCACATTTCTTTCTTCACAGTCTGTTTTAGAGCTCCACCTGGCAGTAAACACAGGGATTACTTCATTTAAAACTATTAAAAAAGAAGCAATGACTAGTTAATATGTGAAAGGTTGTCATCAACTGGAGGAATGTGTCTAGTTCATTATATCCAGAATTTTAGTTCCCCCGTAACACATCTAGATTCAAAACAGAAATTTTCTCAGGCTTGGATTTGAGACTAATTGTAAAAGAAGGGACAGAAAAGAGATGCAAACAGCTGTGGGAAGGAAAGCAGAGATAGGTGATGAGAGGATCATGAATCACCAAAATAAACCACCTTGCACATATTTATTTGGGCTTACCCCGAAAGGAAAAATGTGATGGAGGTTGAAGAGGTAAGTTTGAGGGTGGTTTTCAGGCAAGATGTGTTGGAACCAACTTTGTGTAAGCTTAAGAAACAAGTGGGGTGACCAGTTTGTCACTAGGGG
This sequence comes from Pseudopodoces humilis, assembly GCF_049639895.1. Lineage (NCBI taxonomy): Eukaryota > Metazoa > Chordata > Aves > Passeriformes > Paridae > Pseudopodoces > Pseudopodoces humilis. Next base: position 64,990,145 of record NC_142204.1, on the reverse strand, counting down.
TCTAGTAGAGGTGGGAGTGAACCCCAGCGTGGGGAGTTGCATGAAGGACCAGAAAATGATGAGATTGTGCTGTTAAAAGCTAGAGAAAAGGATGCTGCAGCAGCTGACAAGAGTGTCAGCTCAGAGAATGAGTAAGGAAGTCAATTTTGAGAAATAATGAGCCACAGGGATTGTCTGACATCAGAACAATAGGGTTTTTTTTAGAAAACAAATGCGTGTGATGTGTAGGAAGTACAGTTCAGGAAAAAGTTATGGCCTCTGATTTCAGACCAAAGGCAGAAACTCAGGCAAAAATTCAGCTTTGGAAAGAGGAACAGAAACACTAAAAGCAGAAAACCCTTGAGATGCTGAAGTTAAAGTACGTGTGCTCCTCGCGCAGCAGCCACGGGAGGGCAGCCCAGGCTTGCTCTTGGCAGCTCCTGCTCTGCTCAAGGCAAGCTTAACTGTGCTGCTAGCTGTGCCCAGAAGTGAATCCTACAGAGCATGACAGGTCTCCTTTCTTCTGGTCTCACTCTCCTTGTCTGGGTAAAATACCAAGCGTGGTATTTTGGCTGTGAGTGTGGCAGGGGACAAGGAGGTAGAATTCTCTGCACCCATACTGAGCCCATCATGAGAGTTTCTCTGGTTTTGAAACAATTCTGTTAAAAAATGGGGTATTGGTGACTAAGTGCTGCTTTGGGATGAGAAGAATAACTGAAAAATATGATTATTAATCTCTTTACAAATGTTACTGAGGAAAACTTGATTTCAAGTTGTACTTCTTTCTAAAATTCCTCTCATCTTCTTGTTCTCTCTCATTCAGTGTCCAAGCAAAACCTACGATCCGCTCATAAAGTCTACCAGAGACTTCCCTGATGAAGTCATTAGCTTCATTAGGCGGCACCCACTGATGTACAAATCAGTTTACCCAGTGACGGGAGCGCCGGTGTTCACGCGGATCAACGTGGACTATCGTCTCACTCAGATTGTGGTGGACCACGTCATGGCAGAGGACGGGCAATATGATGTCATTTTCCTAGGAACAGGTATGAGAGAGAACTTCCAGTGTCATTCTGCACAAACACCATCCTTTTAGAGCACCTTTAGTCAGTAGGTCCGTAATAAAACTCCAGATTAATATATTTTTCCTATGCATACAGCTTCAGGAAGCATATAGGTGCTCCTGGCTCTGGTCCAGGTCTCCATGCAAGTGCTTAAATTAAATTAATTTGTCAGTTCAAGATATCACTGCTGTTGGGATTTTAATGCCTTCTGCTGCCTAGGTGATAAAACATTTAGGGGTCAGAGTACCTGAACTTTCTTACCCTCCAAGTACTACTCAGTACCTGTCCTTACATTACATGGTAGTCTTGTTTCCTGCTGAAGGCACATCGATAAAACTATTAAAAGAAAAGAAATTACCTTTATAGCTTCAAGGAGGACTTCCTATTATCAGTGTGACACAGTGCTTCAGCATTTTATCTCATATGATGCTGAACAGTTAAGAAGAATTTCAAATTGAGCCCAAGGCAACAATTCAATTCCACTCAATTATTTTTAAAGATACAAATTAGCAACATGATAGCTCCAAACGTGACAAGCAGGATTGAACAGAGAGAGGTCAAGCTATTCTGTCAGGGAAAAAACTGCTTTGCTGTTTTTCTATGGATAATTATGCATCTATTTACATTTTTATAATAGATAAATGCCTTAAGGATAAGGTCTACTTTTCCCATAGTAATTAAATTTAGAATTACTGGATGAATTACCCTACAGCAAGGTATGCTAAGTAATATGAGTATACCTATTCATAACGTTTCTGAAGTAATGTTACTCCACTGGGGTTTTTTGGTCTTATTCCCTAATTCAACATTCTCTTACTCTCATTCTGTATAGGTCTTATAAAGCACTTTTCACTGAGTGCTTCAGTAAGGAGGTCATTGCCATTATCTCCATCTCAGGGAAGGTGAAACTGAGGTACATAGAGGTGGCAAGTTTTATCCAAGTACAGTAGATGAGCTACTGCCATGAGCTGCAAGGAAATTAAGATTCCAGTTCAAATCCTATCCCAGTGCTATTGGATTGCCCAGAATTTTATCTGGCCTATGAGCAAATTTTGTCATATGGCACAATTTGATATACGTGGATATTCTGGAGTAATTTGAGAAAAGGAGTGACTTGTCAGAGAGCATCATCTCTTGTAACATCTGGGTTGTCTCATCCTTGAAGAGTTTTCTATCTGTGTTACCACATACAGGAGTCTAGAGATAGCCTCTCTCTCAGAACTTTTATGTGTTTCAGCAAAATTGGTTCCACAACCTTTGTCTTCCAAAAAAAGACAATGTCACGGACTCTCTGTGATCCCAAGTTAGTACAGTGGTGTCAGAGAAAAAAGCACAGTTTCATTAAAAAAGACCATTGAAGTGCTGTTTTCTCCTCTGCTGGCTGAGAAGTCTGGGGATAAGCTTTAGGAATGATGATGGAAAATCCTTGTTGCTTTCTGAGAGCAATATTAATATAGTCAACAAAGTAAAAGGAATTTGTTCCCAAACTGTGATGCCTAGGATTTGAGAGTGCTCACTGAAACCTACTTATCTTCTCAGACAGCTAAATTACAAATTACTTTTTCTTACTCTTACCAGAAGAGTTCACTTGTAAAATTGTACAAAATAGTTTTTAGTGGCTGTAGAGGTTGCTTTCAGATGTTTGCTGTCCTCCATTTTTAAAGTTTTTCATAGAAATAAAATTGTATTGAAAGACCAGCAGTCGAGTACTCTGAGGTTAGCTGTTCCTACCTGGCACTAAGACAAACACTTCAAGTGTAAGGAGTCAGGTTTAGAGGTGTCAAGGCCGACAATTACCATGCAGTCACTAGATGGCACTCCATAATATGCAATCATTTATTTTTCTGCAATGCCTTCCTTAAACGTGAGTTTTCTTTTCTGTAAGTGCATGGTTTTATTCTATTTTATCCTCTAAACTCATTGTAAGGAAAGAAAAGAATGATAAAATTTCAATTATATAGAGAGACTGAATAAGAATATAACAAATAACCCAGGAGATGCTGAACATCAGAAGATCAGTAGCTTATTATGTGTTTGAATGTACACAACCAGCTTGTACATGTGCAGGCTTTTGCAGTTATGTCAAACAAACTCCAAAAAAAAAGCTCTAATTCATAAGGGAAACTGTAATAATTTGGCTTTGATTGGTAATATGAACTTCAGTAGTTTGGGAAAAGAAGAATGAAAATTTCATTCATTCCCTTATAGTGTATTATTTTTCATTATTTTGATACTATGCATAGAGTTTAGGACTAAGTTGCACTGCATCATTCCCACATCCGAGCACCCAACCCACTTCCCCTGAGCAATTTCTGAGTTCTTTTTAAGGCTGTTCAAGGTTCACTAATGTGTAATGATCTGACATGAAATGAGCAGCTGTTTTTTTCACCAAGCAAGAATTCAGGATAAAACTGATGAATAGATTTAACTTAAAAAAATTCTCTAGATTACTCCAAAGAATTAATGAGTAAATTAAGATTTTGATGCTGAATTATGGTTTGTTTTTATTTTTTAAAAATTCCTTAAATGAAAAAATAAATTTTAAAAGTGCATTGCTTAACTTCTTGCATCAGAATGAAGCTTACTTGTGATTAAGGAGCTATACAGGAAACAAATGAATTCTATAAAAGAGAGGAAATAATTTTTTTCCAATTTAGTTCCCTGAGCTGGATCTCTTTGGGGTCAGATGGGGCCCAGTTCTGGCTCAGGGAAATGTGTAGAAACTTGTAGCTGGCAGCATGGCCATGCTTGTGTGTGTTTGTGTAGCAGGAGAGTTGGACCATCCCTGCCAGGAGCAGCCTGTGACTGTGTTGGCTCAGCCATACAGTGAAACCATAAATGCAGTGTATGGAGAGAGCTCTGCAGGCAGCAGTGGATGCAGTGGGGATAGACGTGGTCGGAAAGACACATCCCTCGTGGAGTAGCTTTATCCACGGGGCTGGAAATGGAGTGGTCCATGCATATGGATGTAAAACCCACATACCTGTGGGTTTTACATGAGGCACATTTGTTTCAGACGTAGGCACAGTCCTGAAAGTTGTGAGTATCACTAAGGAGAAGTGGACCAAGGAGGAGGTGGTCCTGGAAGAGCTGCAGGTATTCAAGGTAAGCAATGATACAACATCAATTAAATATTATTCAGGGGACTTCGTGGCCCAAACTGGCTTTGTCTGTCTGGTTGTTTGTTTACTGGAACACATTCAAGTTTCCAGAGGGACACTATGTAAATTTTTAAATGCCTTGGTACTCTTTGGGCAAGTCAATTGAAAAATGTCCAAAACCAAATAGACCGTGATTTTTCAAACCCGTAGAAAGTCTCACTTAGCCTGCTTTGTTCTAGTTTAAAATCTTATATGAGCATTTTTTTTATTATTTATACGTGTTAAAATAGTAGTATTGTATTTTTAATGTAAAATTTTCTATGACCCAATTGGCATTTGGCAGTATTCTAGGTACAATAAAATTTTTTAAAGGACAAACATACAAAATTCCATGGGTGCAGAGAAATCTTTAAAATAGCAACATTGGGAGTTGAAAACATAAGGAAAATACGAAGTTAGTTTTGATTATCACTGTACTTTATCACCAATCCTTCCATTGGTAAAGGATGACTCAGTATTTTTGACCATTTCAATTTGGTTATTCTGTAACTGGAACCCTGCTAATACAAATTATTTCTTCATAAATACAGCTTGTAAAAAGCCCAAGATTCTTTTTGTTGCACAGGCACAATTTCTGACTAATTTCAGTGCTGGTAAAGGAGCTGACATCAACATACTTTTACATCAGAAAAATGGAAACCTTTGTCTTCCCTAATGATTTTGTTTTTCATTTATTAGTTTTTCCTTAGTTCTTTGCATTCTCACTTTGCTTTCTTCTCATGCTGCACAGCTCTTCAGTTTTCACTCTGCTTTTCCATCAAAGTTCATCTTTATCCATGACATTTTGATTACTTTCTCACACATCCTCTCTCCTATGTGCTGTACAGCCCAAATTTATTCCATACTGAATAAATTTTGGGAACTTTTCCAAGTGTAAGCACAGGATCATTAAAAATTATTTCAAAGAGTTCATTTCTTCATATGCCTTTTGATACGTCATGGTATGATGAAACTTTGATTTAAAGGATCTATATGTCTTCTTCCCACTGTCTTGGACACCAATTATAAATATCACTCAGAAAATACCAAGATTACTCCGTGGCCTGCCAAATAATGAGCAGTTCCTGTATGCACACCAATTTGTTGCATTCTTAGAACATAACGTCAAGGCAAAGTGTGCCATATCATATTTAAAACAAAAAAGAGGTAATTTTTTTTTTACTCAGCAGACATTCCTTCACATTTTTATTGGTAACATTTATAACTTCTACCTCTATGTTTTTGAATCCAGAAAATTGAAGGGCTGAAAAAACATGCTTTATTTCCTCAAACTGCATTAATATTAAACAATAGGCTTAGATTAATCTTCTGCTGGGTCATAGATAATACCCTGAGCTTTATGCTGTTCTTACATCAATCACAGGCAAAAATTTCACTGTCTCTCATAGCCATGAAATACATCCTGGTGTAGAGATCTGCCTATGTATCCCTTAAATGGCAGCTAAGCCTTTCAAAAGCAAATGCTTAATACGAACTAAAGTTGATGTGAAGGCTCATTGCCCAGGATGGGGTAGACAGAAAACTCTGAGAATTAAAGCTAATTCCCTCCTTCCAGCTGGGGAAATTTATGGGAGTTCTTTTTGGAAACATGAATTTCTTGATTTTCTGTTGTTTAGGGGTTTTATTAATATTTGTGTAAACCATGCAAATGAACCTATAATTTTTTTTGCTTATTGTATGTTGAGTTTTGCTCTCTTTTTCACTAAGAGCAGGGAATTTGTAAACTAATATACCTTGCTATTTTATTTTTCAGCATCCTTCAGTTATCTCAACCATGGAGATTTCTCAGAAACAGGTAATCATAATCTTGTTTAACTACTGGAGGATATGAGTTGCACTGGACACCTATTTTCATGTGACGCCTGTTGCTTAGTGGCCAAACTTTCAATGGATAGCTCGTAAAATGTAACTGGAAGGAAGGAGATATGTTTGAAATTGTTTGCCTGCCTAATTCCTATTTGCTTACAAACAGTAATTTGTGTACCCAGGCTGGTAATTATTCAGGGAAACAAACCTTTAGTCATATGGTAGTGGGATTTGTAAGTGAAGCCAGTGCACATTCTTTTTCCAGCCTCCAGAAATACTTGTCTCTTTACAATCTAGTAATAAATTATTATTACTATTTTTGTTTTTATTTTTATTAGTAGTCAGGAGAGATCAGGGCCTCACTGCGCTAAAATTTGTACGCACACAACCAGTCCCCCTCCTCTAAAACTGCAGCCTGAATCTGGGTGGTCCAACCCTGGCAGCACAGGAGCCATTCCCAGTGCGGTATCTCCTGATGGAAAACGGTTTTATGGCAGCTCCAAGCTCTGTCATGGCTCCGTGCATGTTCAGGAGGCAGCGTGACACCAGAGCCACCCCTCCCTGACCCACTGAAGTGGCCAGAGCAGCTCTGGCACAACACAGCTCACTCACACGGGAGGAGGTATTTTGCCTTTCAGGCACGCACAGCACAGCTGGGTCCCATCTCCCATGAAAAAAGGTGGCAGGCCAGATGGAAGTGTTGCATGAGCCAGCTCCAGCTTGGACCACCCTTGGCTCCACAGGCAATCCACTCACACACTGGGGACAGGGGAGTAACATTATCTCCATCCTACCTCAGGATCAGAAGCAGAACATGAAGTTTATTCACACAAGGTCACCCCTAGTTCCCAGATCGTTAACATCATGACTATGCAGCCCCTCGTTTTTAAACGTGTTATTAAGCCATTCTTTCCATGATTTGCGTCTGATCCTTTACTACAGCACACATCTAAAGGTGTGAGGGTGTTGAGTGCTGGTGTCTTTCCAGGACTGCAGTCCCCTTTCCTCTCTGCTGTATTGCTGGGATGGATGGTTCACACTGTGCCCTGAGAAACATTTTACACTAAAGGAAGAATTTTTCCCTTGTTTTACAAAATCTGGGGTAAAGTCTGCAACTGTGGCACTAAAGAAGGGAACTTTTTACACTGGCTACTTGGAGAACTTTCCTAATTAATTCGCTTTGCCTGATTTGCAGCAACAATTGTACATTGGTTCCAGGGATGGATTGGTTCAGCTCTCTCTGCACAGATGTCACACGTATGGGAAGGCTTGTGCAGACTGCTGCCTTGCCAGAGACCCATACTGTGCCTGGGATGGAAACTCTTGTTCCAGATATGCCCCTACTTCTAAAAGGTAAGAAAAAAACATGATGTGCTGTGAAAGATCTTGCTGCTTGCAAGAATTTTAGATGTTCCAATTCATAACTTGTTGCCTTTTTACTTAGCATATAATTTGCCTTAAAATGTGATCATACTCTGGCCATGTTTCACATTTCTGCTCAAAGAGCTGTGAAGACAACATAGCTTTGTTTAAGTGTGTGTGACAGTAACTTGGCTACTGCAGCTAACATCATAAATCCATCACTTTCCCTTTTTATGCTGAATGTTTTAAGGCACAAGATGCTCAGATGGAGGTCCAGGTTGTGGCTAACTCTGCCCAAGAGGCAAGAGCCTCTCTTAAGCTGCTGACTTTTTCATAGTAGTTAGAAAGCAGAGTTTAACATAGCATCCCAGAGTGGTCAATAATAAAATATATTTAATTCCCTGAACTAACCCAACAATTGTATTTGTGGTCTAGCCATGAGAGGGAGACAGAGATTTAAGTACCATGATTTGACCACATTGGCAGCAGTCTTTCCACAGTGAAAGAAGCTTCATCTGAATTTTCTGTACCCACTAGCTAGGACAGCACCTTTGATCTGGATGGAGGGAGAGCACACTGCAGGGTCTAGCAGCACAGTGCCTAAGCTGTTAGATGTGTCTCCTGAAGTTTATGGCTGATTTTGTTAGAACCAGAGTCCTTCACAGCCTCTTCATTCCTCTTTGGACAAGGTCCTCCTGACAGTAATTCTTGCAGTGGGGCTGCAGTTTGAGCTCAGGTTCTGGAAGGACACTTGCTACCTTAGGGGTCACAGGGCTAGGTCCTGAGCCATTGAAGTTAATGACTCATGAGTTATCATGTCATGGTGTCAAGAAACTTTATGTGTTCTCCCTCATAGCCAAAGCAAACTAAATTCAGAGAAGCATAAATGAAAGGAGAAAAGCAAGTGTTCAGGCTCACTGCAAAGTCAGTGACACATGAGGCTTGCTGAAGTCTGGGGTGGGCTGGGACATGGAGATCGATGGTCCGTGCTTTTACACAGATGTGCAGTTTGGAGAGAAAGCCAAAAGTCTGTGTCTCCAAAACAAAGGATGGGTGACTGGCCCTGGGAATCTTGCAGATCAGTTACTTGAATGTTTTCCTTTAGTGTTGAGGGCCGTGCTTCCAGCATGTCTACAGCTTTTGCTCAGTGGACAGATCAGCCCTGGCAACCTGCTCTCCTTCCAAGGCCTTGCTCTGCACACAGGAGAGCCCACTGCTGATCCAGTTCCTTCCTGGGTGTCCAATTCTTCTACTGAAAAATGGAAGAAGTTTCCATTTTTTTCATAGCTCTTATGACATAAATGCAATCATACACAGAGGAATAGTTTACTTTCTTTTTAGTGCTATTACACTGAAATGACAGTAAATCATGGTGAGTTCATGCAACACCCAGAGATTGGCAGGCAAGTTAGTAGATCATCTCAGACCATTGCCTTACATTTTTTTCAGTCCACAAAGATGAAAGATAAGCAGATTTGTCAATTGTTTGTTAACAAACTAAAATACATGCTCGTCTCTCTTTATTTTAAGAATTGGTTTATTAGTTAGTATTACCTTGGGCTAACACTGAGCTTTATTTTTAATATCACCTGTTGAACTTCAGATCTCTTTTATGATCTACAACATGAAATGTTTTTAGGTATTTGCAACACAGTCCACCCCACCAGGAGACCTCTGGTCCTAAAGCAAATTTAGACACTCTTTCTGTCACTGTATTACACACACTTTGTTTTAGGCAGATACTTTTCTCTCACTTGTTCTCTTTCCCCTCCCAAATCAAATTTGGTTTTCTCAAATCACAGGCTCTTCTCTTGATGTCAGTTGTACAAAACTCTCTAGGCCACATGCTGCTTTGAGGGTGAGACTGGTTTTAGTTAAGACTGTAATTGTCAGCAGTAGGATGAGAGCAATGCAAGTCCACATCTGCTGAGCTCCTCTGTATTTTGTTGTTGCATTCCAGCAATTATGTCTGAAGTGTTACAAGTTTGCATGCTCTTCCCATAGGCGAGCCAGAAGGCAGGATGTCAAGTATGGAGACCCAGTTGCACAGTGCTGGGATGTGGAAGACAGTGAGTATTTTTCACTTTTCTTGGTCTTTCGTCACTAAAGCAGCAGATTTTGCTGTGAGGGTCTCTGTCTACAAAAACTTGCTAAGCCAAACAGAACAGTTGCCTTTGGCACACTCCATATCCATTATCCCATAGTTAAATTTTCAGAGCTGGGGCTGCTAAGGGACAGCCAGCGTGGGATTTCACCCTTTCATCCCTTATAAGCAATCCTGCCCAGTACTCACACCAGGCAGGGAGATATGCCCCTGACACCAAAACATCACACATGTCCCTGAAAATGGCTCATGGGATACGCATGATGTTCCATCCAGAAACAGGGCAGCAAATCCCACAAGGAAGCTTGCAGAGCTGGGCAGGGAGCATGCCATCTCTTCTCTGCTACTCAGGCCCCAAGGCTGGGCTGCAGCTGCCAAACCATCCCCTTCCCCTTCCCACAACTACTTAAATACTCCTGTTATTAACAGGAACCTACCCCCTTCTCCCTGCCCGCTTCCCCTCCCTTTCCCACTCCCTCTTTTCAGATGCCAAAGGGTCTGGCTGCTCCTCTGGCATCTGCAGCCCTTCTCTCTCAGCGAGCACTGTCAGTATGAAACCCTGTGGTTACACAGCAATCTCTGTGGCAGCATAAAATAAATGAATAGCATTCAGACCCAAGCGTGGCTTTGTCTGGGGTTCTTCTAGCTGCTTATTAAAGTGAACAATCCAGACAAAACAGTATTGATTGTATCACCACATTGAACACTGGCTTTGGGACAAGCCATCCCTTCCCACTGATCTCCGGTTATTCTGTGCCGCTGCGGTGCTGGGTGCCTGCTGCAGACCTCAGTGGGAGGCAGTGCAGAAATCAGAGCTGCTTGCCACAGGATCAAAGCCTCAAGTCTGTTGTACAGTGTAGAGGGCTCTGATTGTACGTGTGTGCTTGCAGACATAGTTAAAAAGTCAGGGTAAAATCTCATTTCCATCAAAGTCAATGACAAAACTCTGTTCATCCCAAGGGCCAGAATTTCCTTGCTTGCTGCTTGCCATGACTCTCCAAACACTGATATCTGAGACTGTGCAAAGCTCAGGGTTATAGAAACGCCAGCAGAAAGGCTGAAAGTGTCACATTTTCCTGGAAGGATAGATACTGGAAGAGTTAGCTTTAGTAGACAAACCTACAGTCTCGTAGCACAGAAATCGGTATTAATTCTTTGCCCTGACATAGATAAAATAGCAATTTTATCCACCTGGGAGTGATTCCTGTGTGCTGTAAACCCATGAAGCTGACCTTTGTCACTCCAGGCTCTTGGCTTATTTAGGCCGTTTGCTATAATTAGTAATATTATGGTCCCCAAACTTATTTGCATTCAGTGCTCTGCTGTGTGTGGTTCTCTCCCACACTTTGTTGGCTGAAAGAAGTTGTTTGGCTCTATGGAAATCTTAGTGGCACAGGGAAATAATGCAGAGATCTCAAATTTCTGTAGATCTCATACAGGTACTTGTTAAATTGAAAACATGTTCCAAAATTGTTTTAATTTTGAAATGCAGCTAACTTTTGATTCAGGAGACACCATTTCTTTCACCTTCCATTCTGTTATCCACAGGGCATAAGAAACAGCTTTAGTCTATTGCTAAGGTAGATAAGACACAGATGAGACAGACTAGAAAGAAAAATGAAGATGCAGAGATTAAAAATTACTCAGTCAGAGTTTCAGAAGACCAAGGAAGGATTTCAGATCTCCTCATGGCTCCTTCAGTGCTTGCTCTGAAACATACACTGAAGGGAGGCAAACTTGAGTTTACTTTATCCCTGTGACTCCTTTGGGTGAACAAACCAGACCATACAATCTAATTTCAGCAGATTTAAATCAGGTTTAGTAGTTGTATTACTTAAAGGAAAAATACAGGTCAGATTTTAAATTCCTCATAGGTGAAAGCCCCAACTTTAAAATGGAGCAAGCTCATGATACAGATTTTATTGACCTCTTTAAAAACCAGTTGCACTGAAGGAAGGTTAGCAGCCACCTCTAAATCCTTATAGTTATAGTTTAAGCTAAAAGTGAAGTTTCCTTTTGTGTTTTTATAATTCACTCACTCTTTTAGCATCTGTTCCAAATCAGGCTGTTTTCCCATTGCTTTAAAAAGCAGGTCAGGGTTAATCTCCTGTACCATGTTTGCTTTCCAGGCATTAGTCATGAAACTGCTGATGAAAAGGTGATTTTTGGCATTGAATTTAATTCAACTTTTCTGGAATGTACTCCTAAGTCCCAGCAAGCCTCTATTAGGTGGTATGTTCAGCGCTCTGGAGAAGAACATCGAGAAGAGGTAAGTTATAATCATCAAGGCAGGTTTCCTCCATAGAGAATTCAGCTGAGCACTGAGAGGCAGGAATTACTGGGACTAGTTGATGTTTTACTTTTCCCTGCCTCACCTTAGGTATCATATAGCATTCTGCTATCACCATTTGGGGCTTGCAGTGGGGAAGAGAGCAGCCATTTGCACTGTATCATAAGCATATTTTGATATTTATTTTGACTTACCTGCTCATCCTATTAAAAAAAATTAAAAAGGGAGATAATATAGATCAGTGATGAAAAGTCAAAGCAGTTTCATCCCATAATTAACACATCTGCTTCTGTAGGTAAAAGTATGATCATAACCCTATCTGTCAATAAAATCTCAGCTCTATTTAGTGTCTGATTGTTTTCCCTTACCATGTTAGGCAGTGCAGCTAAGAATTAGATGTATGGTTTGCTGCTTCTCTCCATGTCTCCCCAGAGGAGGAATGGTCTGTGTGGTTAAAAGGCTTTTTATTTGCTTTTTTCTTGTTAGTGGAGTTTGAGATTTTTTGCTTAAATGGCACTCTTCACTGATGCAGAGAATTCAGGTTAAGGATTGCTTCTTGCATCTGGTGTAGAAAGCAGTGAGATTTGTGATGGCCCTTAATTCCTTTGGGATGCAGCTTTGGGGTCCTCACTGATGGAGAAGCTCTGGAGAAGCCTCCAGGTCGCTGCAAACCCTCTGCACAATTTCCTGATGATTTCTCTCTGATCTAGTGACAAAAGGGCTCTCCAACATGACTAAAAGGTCAGTGTCCTGGGACTGGTTTGGACTGGGTTTGTGAGTGAGTTTCAAACCTCAGGAGTTTTCATAGCCTTTCTCTTACATGAGTGATTTTGCGTCTGAGGCCAAGTCCTGCTGTGATGGCAACCATGGCAACAGGGAAGGAGAAGGGAAATGAGCTGCCCTTTCAAAGGATCCGGTCCCAGGTGCTAGATATGCTTTTCTGTTAAATGTTCATCCAAGTCAGAAATTAGTTTAAATGACAGGAATTATCAAACATACAACAGGTCTTCCACTTTCAGTGATAGTTCATCCTGTGAGATGTCCTGAGTGCAGAGAACATTCTGGTCCTTTCCAAAGGCTGGGGAGATTCAGGCCAGGGCAGGTGTCTTTGAGAGAATCACCTCTGGCTGGGATGTGACGCATGGTAGTCACCCCAGAGTTGCAACCCTTGTTGTGTCTTGGCTCAGAAAGCCAGAGTTAGGGGATACTTCTCATTCCCTACCAGATAAGACAAAAATCTACAAGGATGTATATTGACTACAAGACTTCAGCACTTTTAATTTATTCCACTTCTCTTACACATATTTTGGATTGACAAAACTTTTTTCCTCTGCTGGGGGAAAAAAAAGCTTAATTAATTTTTAGACAGGTGCATTAACACCAAAAGAAAGAGATTACTACTTTGAAATAATACCTGTAACCCCCATTATAGCCCATATGTGGGGAAAAAAAATGTCTTCTGATCAGATGGCCAAGCACCCTCCCAGCCACAGGAGGTTGAAATGCACACCCAGCTAAAAGTGTACTGGCGTTTAAAGACCTACAGTCGTTCATTTTACTGAAATGGAGTTACCTTTACTCTCCTATACAGCAGACTCTGCTCACCTTCCCTAAGGCAGCAGTTTGTAAATGGTCATTGATCAGGGAAACAAGTAAAGTACTTTCTTAATCCTTACTGTGTGTTTAAGACTAATTTTAAAGTAAATTTAAGCAGATAGTTAACAGGTTTCTGACTTGGGGGACAGGAGGAGGGCTGTTTGTTACTGTTTTTCTGTTCTTGTGTGTGTGGGTTTGTTTTTTTTTTTTTCTCTGAATGAGAAGTTATGTCAAGTTTTGAGAAGACTCAATCATTTTAAAAACAATGTATTGCAGCTATACCATGAACTACAAACTTTGTGTAAATGAGCCAGTTCTTTGTGTAGAACACAATATTTCTATATCATAATAGACCACACTTTCAAGACTTTAAAAGCCTCTTTTGAAGGGCTGCTTTTGAGTCTTTATCTGTGCCAATTTAAGCAAAAAGATATTATCAGTTGATTTTCTCATAAATCACAGGTTCAGCTAGGCCTCTGAAGGTCATGAAACCAAACTCAAGCTGTCTTTCATGTTTGATTGTAGAACAAACTGCAGGTCAAACCAACTTTTAAGCAGATTTGCGGCATGCTAAATGTGTATAGCATAGCCTAAATTTAGGCTGTGCTCTTTCTTGACACACTTTGAATTTCCAAGAGGTTTGTTGTGGAAGTGGCCTGGCCCCTCTTAGTTGTTCTGAGCCAAATGCCACTTACCCAGGCCTGGTGATGTTCGATACTGCCCAGCATGCCAAGGATGTTAAGGCTGGGAGGGAGTTAGGGAATGTGTGCACGTGTGTGGTGGCATCAGAAGCCCCAGCAAACACACAGAATTCATCTTAGCACATTAACAGCAATGTTTACTGGGCTTACTCTGTGTACACAGTCTGACATCTGTTTGCATGAGAAAAGTAAATCTTTTCTAAAAGGCTGGATTAACCTCTGAGGCAAATTTAGTAGAAAATTTTAAGGAGAAATGTGCACAGATTTTCTACAATATGAATGTTAAAAGTAGGCAAAGAGCTTTTGCCACACATAGTGCCTAAAGCCAGAGCAGTGTCTCTGTGATCTAGTTTTTGTAAAAATCAGCTCTTGGGTGGTTTGGGGGGGTTTTGGGGGGGGTTCAAGTTGTTGGTTTTTGGGGTTTTTTTTCCAGTCTGAAGGCAATAGCCTATAGAAATGCATATGCACACATTGATGATTAGATTACGTCACTTAATGTATAAGTTTTGTTTGAAGCTTGCCAGAAAATTCTAATAATAACAATTTCTAATATTTTGACCCAGCTTAGTTTCAGGATCCTAAGAAATTGAACTCCTGAACAAACTAGTTCTTGATATATTTTATTGCTACATATCATTTTTAAAGAAACAAAAAAAACCCTTTTTGTTTACTTTTTAAGATAACTATATTCATGTAGAAATTACATGTTTTCAAATGTGTAAAGTTAAATTCCATTTATGGATCCCTAAATGATTGACCAGGTCTGTAGAGATGCTGAACAATCATTCCTCCTATTTGATGGAATAAGTGTGAAGTGGTTAAAATGTTAATCCCTTGATAATTTGCAGATCCAAAAATTGAGGTTTCCAGGTTTTCTAACTTGACTTACCAGTGAAAATGAGTTCATCAATATGAAAGCCTGATTGGAGACCTTCCTAGAAAATCCAAAGAGCAGAGTAATTGACTTTCTTTTCAAAATACGTCAATTTGACAAAAATACCATATGTGACAGAAACAATGAGGTCATATTTAATGTATAGCTTGATCTTTGCTCAACCAATTCATTACCATAACTTTTCCCATTACAATTATATTTTCTGCTCTCTCTGTCTCCCTTCCTGCAGCAGATTTCTCAAATAACACTGTGCATTCTTTTAGTGCATGTCTTAGCAGTGTAACTTATTGTGATGACAATACCATGCTTTGCAAATGACTCCATGCACCTGGAACTTAGGTTACGGACTTTTAGTTCCAGGGCTGGAACTGTAATGTCTCAGCAAGTCTTTAAACTTGGCTTTACAAAGAGATGGCTTTGCACTGTCCCAGACATGCACTGCAGCTTCCTGAGGGAAGGGAAAGGGCAAAGTCCAGACTAAATGGGAAGCATTTGGCCCAGCAGGATGTCCCCGACATTTCACCCTTAAGGTCATGGTTCAGAATGTGACTTCCAGGCAGAGCAACCTGTGGGGAGGGACAGGATCTCCTGTGGTACAGAAGCTGTCACCAGGTCATTTTGCTGCCAGTGGGAGTACATTTCCCTGTAGTTCAGGGCTCTTTTAAGGTCAGGAGTCAAATATCTAGTGCTTTTGTGGTTAGTGTTGCTCACGCAATTGATCATGTTTGTTCCTGTGCGTGCGGCGTTAGTCACCAGGATGACGAAGAGTGTTTCAGTGCCTGGAGTTCATAAAAAACTCTGGGGACGTCATCTGTTCATAGTGTCTTAAACTGCTGAAGCTCTCTAAAGCTTTAAACAGATACTAGTTATTGCTCAAGAAAAAGTCCTGTGTTATTTTATGCATATAATAAGTGTCAGGACTGCAAAAAGTGAATGTGTGGCTCCCTACAAAGGCATTAGTTTTGGTGCCTTGTTGCTCTGAAAAGCATCAGCAGCTCTGCTTTAGGCTGCACTTCACTCCGAGTCTCCTGTGGCTCCCAATCTGCCAAGCTGCCACCCCAGCAGCAGGGGACAGAACAAACCATATGGTCTAAAGCGACAGAATAGGTGCAGACCACTTTTAAGTTTCTCCTTTCTGCTTTGCTCATACCTGGTGGTGAAAATAAATCCACCAAAATTCATGGTGACATTCCAGTTTCTCCTTCACCCTTTCCACGTTCCTGCCCCACAGCTCAGACTATGTTTCCCTGTTGGATGAAGCATAAGGACTATCTGATATTTTGAGCTGGACACACTTTTGGACAGGACATTTTACAAGGCACACAGCATTGTAACCCAGTTCCCTCATCAGAGCAGGGAGATGTTTTTTCATTCCATATTTTAGGCATTTTTTTCAGTTTATCCAAGACAAGTTTCCATATATTTTTGCATCTGGAGGTTTTTGCATCATTATCGTAACTTTCTTTGTTACAAACATCTGGCCTAGCAGAATCTTAAGAAAAAAGGCCACAGATTCAGTGCCAGCCCTGAAATCTAAGAGCTGGGTGATGGCTGAATAAGGCAGAAGATGCACAGCAAGGACTGAATTCCAGTAGTACCTTCTGTTGGGGGAGTGTAATTCAATGTTTGAATCTTTAGGTCAGTGAGAAAGAAAGTCAAGAGAGTTGGGAAAAAGAGATTGATTTTGCAGCCTAAGGACTCCTTACAGTTCTCATGCTTTCATTTTTTTATTTTATTATATAACTCACTGCATTTTTTTTACCTTGAGTGTCTTAAGTCAGACTAATACTTTCAGGAGTTTCATGGGGAAAGAAGAGAACTAACTCTGAACTGGGTGACATTTCTGATTTGATTTGGATATGTTGGAGGAGTGACGGGAATAGAGGAGTTTAAGGTTTAGTCTCAGAGTAAGTAGTAAACTTCACCTTGAAACTAATAGGAATCATGCATTTCCATAATGACATTGTATCAGCAACACATTCTTCATTTTTCCTGAGGCTGTTGGTAAATAAAAAAAGATGTTAAGGAAAAAGAAATTAACTGTACAGCTGTGTTGTAGTTAAATTATTATTTTCCCATACAAGAGAAACAGTCATGTGTAACAATAATGTCAGAAAAACCCTAGAGTGATCTTTATTTCCAGTCAAATTATGAGGATGTAAAAGAGAACAATAGAAAAACAAAGATGAATGTGAATTATCTGCAAATGTTCCTCATTTTCTTTTCCCCCTCTCTCAATTTGTTCAGGGGTTGCAGCTAACCCATGATTAGTCCAGCTTTACCTCTAACATTTTTTCACATCTTGATTAATGAGGAAAGGCAGGCTTTGAAGCCACTTTCTTCTCCCAGACAGGTGCAGTGTTTTAACTGTGAAAGAGTTGACATGTGAATTATTTGTAAAGAGGGAGCCATCTAAACACATCATTAACAAAGGACAAAAAGCATTGACCTAACCTGGTGCCACAGCACTTTCAGTTCCTTGGTGTTTTCCATCTTACTGATTGCTTAAAGATTTGCCCTTATTATTGATAATACTTATTTTTTTCTCCATTGTTAAATTCAGGTTGTGAAAATCAAGTGTTAGATTTGCATGGGGATCTTTTCCCTTTGCCATACATTGCCAGTGTCTGTGGCACGTGCCATAATTCAGGTAATGTAATTTTTGGAAAACTTACATGCTTCTCATAAAGGATGAAGGTACAATTGTTGATACAATCTCATCAAAAATCTGCCCCCACTTCAGTAAGAAAAGAAAGTTATTGGTAATCAATTACTTTAATTTCTGTGATTTTTAAATTGTTTCCTATGGAACAAAACTATGTCTCTCCTTTTAAAGTTTTATTGTACGCTCAAATTTAAGGACATGTCAGCAAGCTTCTATAAATTTAAGCATGTGTATTTCTGAATTGTTAAATCCTATTTAGAAATATTTTAGAAGAGTTAGTGATTTTGACATGGTGGGGGGTGAAACAGTGAATCCACAGTTGAACAAAATAAAATTTCTTTTATCTAAGTAGTCTTTTAACTTTCCTCATAATTTAATAAAGTACATTTTACATCTATAGGTCAGGAACCAAAGACCACATTAAACATTCAAGGGAAAGGTTAAAGATCTACTACCAAGTAATGAAATGCCAGGTGTTTATGAAACTCCAGAGCCCTGTGGGGAGGAAAGCATAGAGGAAAGACAGGAGGAGTTCTGAACCTATGGGTAAAACAACATAAACAGGATACTAAAAAGAGAAGTGAGGGGGGAAAGCAGTAATGAAGTGTTTCTCAATATGTGTGAAATCGGAGCCATAATTTTATCCTGCCAGAGGATAAGAAAGGAATGAACAATGAGGGCACAGAGAAGGAGGTGACAGTCACCCTAAATCAACGTCCAAGGTTAACACAGGACACTGTGTAGGAGCACTGCTTCATTAAAAATAGGAGTCATGATGGGCTGGGATTAAGGGACATAACCAATTTAGACTTCTACCTTTATATGCATTATCCCAAGGCAGAGAGGGGTACAGCTCCATCGGTTAACACGTTTATGACTAAAAAGTGATGACTGTCACAAAAATGGCAAGGAGTTAAGAGTAGCAGGGTGCTGGATTTGGGGGTCCAGCAATCTTTCCAAGTTTAGATCTGCCATTATTCTGCCTTTCTTTCACTGAAAAGAGGCAAAGCCCTAGGGAGGGCACTTTGGACTGGCACCCAGCCAGCCAGAAGAGCCAGCTGGAGCCCTTCCAAGTGTGGGAGGTGCACAGCTGTCAAGACGCTCTAGACTACAATACTGGCAGAGCCACCGGCAGGCAGATGCTACTGCTGCGATTGCATCAAGCCCCGAGCTCAAAGACATCACTCCTGTTTTCACTCAAACAATGTGGGAACTTGGTCTTTGCAGAGTGCTTATGAAACCCAAATGTCTGGAAGTTAGCTGCTTCTTCCCATGCTTTTCCCTCAATTTCGCAAACTTGGATCTTCATGTTGACATGAAGTCTGGGCAGAAGAAAGGGATTTCCTTGTCAAGTTGCAAAAGCCAGGCCTCGAAGCACTTCCACCTGGCCCCTGCTCCTGCTACTCTCTGTGGAGCACAGCACCACAAGGAAACACCTGCCCTAGACATACTTCTGCCTAGAGCTCCTTATTTGCAGATTCTTTTGTAAATTTTATGCTCCTGTTTTTACTGTAAAAAAGGAACATTTACTTGGACTGAAGTGTCCCTAGCTGATCCAGTTGAGGACTACTGCCCTGTTCTGTGGGTTCTGTGAAAGAAGAGCAGTCTAGTTTGTCTCCCTCTTACCTTCTGTGCAAGTGCTTGTGGCTTGACCATAATTTCTCTGGTTTAAACACAGTGTGGTAAATCAGAAGTAGCTTGTGCTCATTTGGCACCTGTTGTCAGGACAATCGATTTTCCAGGAATTTCCTGAAATTTGTATCATTTCACCCTCTGGGTACTGAGTAGACATGCTTATATGCAGTTTACAAACAATGAAACTAAAGCTCCCGACACCAACAACTGGGGTCAGGAGCCAAAAAATACTTGGCCAGAGAAACAGGCAACCAGAGCTGCAATCTGACCTTCTTTAGTAGCAGCTGATTTCTTGTGTCTGCTGCTCTCATATCTGTGGCAGTACACAGGCCTGTATCCATCCATGCAGATGACTTGCCTACATACCTGTCTAATCCATGTTACTGAAGATTGTTACAGCTGAAGCAGTAGGAAACAAAAGTCTCTGTCTCAGGTTGTATTATATTTATGTGTATTGTTTTTTCTGAAGATCTCAATATGGTCTCTCAAACTTTTTTCATGATTTCAAAGTCATTGTCATAGAAACTTAGAAAAGGGTAAAGCTAAAAGCCCTGGAAGGTCATCTCATCCATCTCTTTGCTCCAAGAGACTCTATTATGATAAAGTACTAGTGAGTTAGAATCATAACAGATGGAGAATCATATGTATGTATAAATTTTTTCCCATGGAGTAGCAGAGGGAATTGTGTGCAGATTTTTTACATAAAGAAACAGTGTGTAGCTTACCCACTGTGAATAAATCTAATTTAGTCATCTTTATGCCTCCCTGATCTTCATCCTCTGAAGTTTGCTGGAGGGTCAGATGTGCACTCGTGGAAATTTTGCAGATTCTGTGTTGGTTCTTTCTGCCCCCAGACCCCCTTCTCAAACCCACTACCCAGCCTTAAGCTCCAGTTTTCCCCCTTGGCAGTGATTCCACCAGCAGAGCCGAGGCTGTCTCCAGCAGCAGTGCAGGTCTGTGGGTGCCAGCTGTGCTGCAGCCTCTGTGTGGCAGCAGAACACAGCGTGCCTGGGAGGGAACAGCTTGGGACAATCCGGCATCATTTGCAAAGGAAATGCTGCTGTTGGACGTCAGGAGTAAAGGCTCTGCTTTCTACTTCCACCTCTGCTACTAATCTTTATATGGTCTTTGGCAAATCACTTACCTTCTATGTTTCCCAGATGCAAAAATACTTAGGTGCCTAGTACCCCATCCTGTTTTTTGGTTTGGTTTTGGTTTTGGTTTTTTTTTTGAGGGGGGGACACTATTTTTTGATTTAGGTTATTTTAGAAATAATTTTCAGATTGCCAGAAAGGTAATTTACCTGACAGTATTAGTCGTCTAAGGTGCACCTTACTTTTAACGTGTGGGTTTTTTTAACACATGTATTTTTAAAAATATTTCTATCCGTATATTAAATTACACCTCCATGCTGTCAGACTTCAGCTCCCACCTACAATCTTATTCTTTTGTTTAGGGTTTCTTAAATTCTTGTTTTTCTCGAAGTTATTCTCCACAGATCCTAGCAGTGAAAGAACTGTACTTTGTTGTATCCATCCAGTCTTATTGCCTGCTTTTAATCACATCTCAGTGAGTCAAAGCCAGGATCAACTTCCTTTTGTAAAACTTGGTTGAAGATCAGAAACACAGCATTTCACTGGAAAATCAGTAGTAGTACTCATATTCATTGTAACAGGGCCTCAGCACTGCAGATATATACAAGCACTCTGGTATTTTGGGTGTATTACAGATACCTCAAAAAGAGCAGTTAAAAAAATGAATGGGATTTGTGGCAGTACATAGCTCCCCTTCCTTGGAGAAGGCAGCCACACTCACTGCACTGTGGTGTGATGAGTGTTGCTGTCTGTCCTGTCAGCTGTACAGCACGTGTCTTTTGCTGCTGCCTACTGAGTGTCCATGATCCAGATGTTAGGAACAGGACTTGGGCCTTGAAGGAACTGCTGGTATCTGTCCCAGAGGCCCCTGGGGATGGGACACTCCATGTCCCAGCCAGGCCTTGTGTCCACCTCACCATAGCACTGACACACATCTCATTTTGACAATGAGACTCACCTCCTGTGTTCTTTTTTTTCCAACCCCACAGCTGAAGGCTGATGAAAGGATCATTAAAACGGAGCATGGGCTGCTGATCCGCAGCTTGCAGAGGAGGGATGCGGGAGCCTATTTTTGCAAAGCCCAGGAGCACACCTTTGTCCACACCATCGTGAAGCTGAATTTAAACGTCATTGAGAATGGACAGATGGAAAGCACTCAGAAAACTGAGGACGAGGAGGGCCGGGTGAGGGATTTGCTGACGGAGTCCCGGCTGAGGTACAAGGACTACATCCAGCTCGTCAGCAGCCCCAGCTTTAGCCTGGATGAGTACTGTGAACAGATGTGGCACCGGGAGAAGCGGCGGCAGCGGAACAAAGGTGGTGCCAAATGGAAGCATGTGCAGGAGATGAAAAAAAAGCGAAACCGAAGGCACCATGAGCCAGCCAGGCCACCATCGACGTAGTTTGTAAATGCTATTTAAAGAAAGGACATTTTCCATTAAAAAAAAAAAAGATACTGTGTTCTGGTTTTGTGCATCTTGCCTATGAATTAGTACTGCTTCTTCTTGAAATCAGAAAACTTACCATCACTATTAATCTGTGTGAGAATGTACAGTGGGATTCAATGACAAATGACATGTTCCTTATTGGAATGCCACAAACCAGGCAATAATTTCAAATGCATTCATTAAAAAAGAAAAAGTGTACACTTTTAGCTAATTTCTGGGTAGCCTTAGATGGTGTGAGCTGTGTTCTTTACTTCCTGCATAATTTTCACATAGGGTTTAGTGTTTGTGTTCCCATATTAACATTTGCTGCCACATTCCACCCCAGAGGTGGCTACATTTCAGGGGAAGGCAGATGTACTTCTAGTTCTCTGGCATCTTTCTGAATAAGAAGCATGGTAGAAATGTGTGACAGATCTGCAAAAATACCCACTAATTTACCCACTGGGCCTGTATACAGGCACACGGGTAGGGTTTGCTAGCACAGAGAGGCACAGCAAAAAATCAAATTAAGTTTTGGCTTAGGCACAGCATTCGTTCTCCCCATAAAAAAGAGAAAGTATAATCATGGTTTAAGAGGGGGGAATTACCAAGCATTTCTCGTTAGTGTTTGAGTAGCCACCAGTTTGCAGTCCATCTGCTGAAATGAAATGTTGACTCTAATTGAAATTGCCACCAAGATGCTTGGGAATAAATTTCCTAAGTGGTCCATGGGAGGTATGTGCACAAATTCTATTAACAAATAATGGGACTTCTGCCTGCACCTCTCTTATGTCTCTAAAGGTTTGACTCTGTTTCTCTGGCCCTTTGCTGGCTTGGTTTTATGCAGAGGAAAAGAAAATTAAAAGACAACAACAAGGCTAAAATGAAAGACGATGAGGGAAATATGTAGTGGCTGAGACCAGTGCTCTTGACACAGAGCTGACATTCCTCAGATGTGTGTATTCTTTGGGATTTTTTCTCAAAGGTCTTATGTATTTTTAAGTTGAAAATTTGCATTGTTGGAATTAATACTTTTATTATAATTAAATAAGAGATGTCCACATGTAAATAAACCTTGTAAGTTAGAAATTTGCTGTATACCATAATTTCATTTGTAAAATGTTCCTTGTTCCTTGGTTTATATTTTGGGTTTAATAATGTAAATTTTTACACCTAAGCAAGAAATTCTGGCCTCATCCTTGTCTGTTTTACATCAATATTATTCAATTAATTTTATTCCTGATATGCAGCAACAAACACGAGCTCAAAATCAGGCCTACTCTCTTCTCTCATGAGTCACAGCCCCCCTCTCTTCCATCTAACCTCCCTCCGTTTTGCCTTTCACGCCTTTTTGAGTGTGAAATGACAAATTAGCCACTTCCTCACATGGAAGACAACTTTGATGGATACCAAAATGACAGACTTTACTTGTTTCTCATGCATTCTACAGATCTTGAGAGCAAAGTCTGTGGGAAACCCGTGCAATTGATGTGCACCTCATTAAGGGACCAAAACTGTTGGCTCTGAAGCCCTTGCCCGTGCTGGTGTTTGCATGCTCATTCAGTCACAGATCTAAAATTGTGAAGGTCCAGTTTGCATCGTTGTTCATTTCCTCTGTGTTGAAAGTCGGATATGGCAAAGCGTTCGTCAGATTTCAGAAAGGAATCTCAGCTTACCCACATTTCTTGTAAAACCCAAAAGCTGCATTTGCATGTGCTGTACAAAAGCCAGCGATACCATATGTCATTAATTTTAGATGCTTTTTTAATAGGAGATGTATGAGTTAATTAGGAGATATTAGATAGCATGCGTACAATGCTTTGATAGTGTAAAGCACCGAGTGCTAAATATTATAAAATACATCTGTGGGGAGGAGGGAATTTCTCAGCACAGGACCTTTAATCAGCAGAAAGACTGATGCTGGAGATACTAACCAGTCATACAGTACTTTGAGAACATGCAGATAACTTTTTGGCATTTTTGCTGCAAAATAATGTAGACCAGGCATTTCACAAGAGGCTCATCAATTTGGGTACCTTGATTTTAGGGCCAATTAAGACTACTTAGGGAAGGTATGGGGGGTATTAAACTACTACGCAGGGATACTTAATATTCTTGGCTGGAAGATTATGCTGTCACCATACAGAACCTGCTTAGTTATTCTTTATTAGATTTTTATCACTCCACAAAGTCCATTTTACTGGCTTGGGCATAAGGGAAATGAGTGGAACCACACCAAGGCTATGGAATGGCTGCATTCACAGGCACTGGCAAAGGGTCCTCTCTTCTCATCAGTGGTGACATGTTACTTCAATTGACAGCTCCCATCACGTGTTTGCCTACTTCATAAAAAAGCAAAGCAGGGTCTTTTTTCATACTTTTTCTCCTCCATGAAAATGGAATAATCTGATTTTTTTTGGGGGGTATGATTTGCGGTTTGTATTCTACAAATGAACCCCCCTCCAACTGACTTTAGTAGAAATCCGGGATAAGGGTCTCAGTACTGGGAACATTCAAATTAAATGGTTGAATTAAAATGTTATTGCTCTTAAAATCTACTTTCATTTCTTTTATTTCAAATGCTCTTGCAATGAGATTCTTCTTAAAGAAATGACCTCATCAGTCTGGGGTACAGTGGTAGCATAAAAGCCCAAGTGAGATATAAGACCTCTTCCATCATGGGAAATAAATTCAATATTCTCCAAACCAGTGTGTTGCACTGGGTTCATGCCACCCTGGGGAACATATTTTAATAATCCCGCATAGATAAAAATCTGTGGTTTGATACACTGGGTAAAATGAATGCTGTGGCTGGCAGGGGTAGCACATCTCATAAGGTGCAGGTAATACACATGCAGGGAAGCCAGAGGACCTTGGAGACCAAGGAATGGGAGGGATAGATTGAGAGTCACTACTGGAGGTAAGGCAGGGTTTTGTTGGGCAGGACTCAGCAATGCAGACCCAGGAACAGGAGGAGCAGGGAGTCTTTTCCACAACCTGCAGTCTCAGAGGGAGTTCAGATGAGCTAGACCAGAAACTGTAACAGAGGACTATCCCCAACTTTTCAAAAATGTTTCATCTTTTGTGTAATTTAGAGGCTCAACTTGAAGTTTGCTTTAATTTCAATTTGATGATTTGGGGGTCAGTTGGGCTGCTGTGAGCTGTACTATGAGCCACAACAGGCCTGTAGTTAAAATGAAACTCAGCCCTGCCTCTTTCAAGAGCACTGTAAAAGTTTAAATTGAATGGATTTTTGGTACAGAGTGGAAAAAAAGTTGCGTTTACATTAATAACTGTAGCTTTTGAACAGATCTCTTAATGTATTGATCCAAATGTCATGAGGTTCAGCAAGGCCAAGTGCCAGGTCCTGCACTTTGGCCACAAAAAAACCCTGCAGTGCCGAGTCTGGGGTAGAGGAGTTGGAAAGCGGCCCAGTGGAAAAGGACCCGGGGATGCTGGTCCACTGTGGCTGAACGTGAGCCAGCATGTTCCCAGGGGGCCAAGGGGGCCGGTGGCACCGGGCCTGGATCAGGAATAGTGTGGTCAGCAGGAGCAGGGAAGAGAATCTTCCCCTGTTCCCGGCACTGGTGAGGCTGCACCTCGAGTGCTGTGTCCAGTTTTGGCCCCCCCAGTTTGCAGAGGACAGGGAGATACTGGAGTGTGTCCAGCAAAGGGCAGGGCTTGTGAAGCGACTGCAGAACATCTGAGGAATGACTGAGGGAGCTGGGAGTGTGTAGTCTTGAGGAGACTCATGTGGGACCTCTTCACTCTCCACAACTCCTGAAGTAAGGGTGTAGTGAGGTGTGGGCCAGCCTTTTCTGCTGTGCCTGCAAGTGAGAGGGTAAGAGGAAATGTCTTAAGCTGAGACAGGGGCAATTCAAATTAGATATTAGAAAAAATGTTTTTGCTGCCTGGGTGGTCAGGCATTGGAATGGGCTTCCAGAGAGGTGGTGGAGTCACCATCTCTGGAGGTGTTCAAGAGGCACCTGGATCTGGCACATCTGGTGATGTGGTTTAGTGGTTCAAGGGTTACAAGGGCAGTGCTGGCTGACAGCAGGACTAAATGGTCTAAAAGGTCTCTTCCCATTTCATGGTTCTATGATTCTAATCTTTGCTTCTATATGATACAGGATATTTATTTGAATATGCATTCAACAGGGATTACAGTTATTAATACATTATCTTTTTATTCAACAAAACCTTTCTGTTGACCATACTTCAGCAACAGGTCAGTGCTTGACTGAACCAAAGTGGTTTCAAGCAGATTCTTAGAATAACCAACACAATGTGAGCTGTAGTTATAAAAATGCTGAAAACTGATACAAGCTTTAAAGCCCAACAGGGCTCTAAACTTTGCAGCAATCTTGCAGTCAGTTAAAATAAAACAGAAAATGGGATTAGCAGAAAAAGGAATAAAGTATTAACACTTACTCTGATAAACTGGTTCTGTTACTGGAAACCATTCCAACAACAGGTGTGAATGTGTGCCATAAGTAAATACATTCCCCTCTAAGCAGTTAAGCTGCTTGAGGTATCTGAGAACCTGAGCACTTTCCAGTTCATATGTAGATTTTGTCCCCTGTTCTTATGTCATTCATAATGAAATAATTAGGTTAAATGCAACAGATATACACTGGTTCATGTGCTTTTGAGATCAGAAGATCCCTACAGTTCAAATGGTATGAACTGCTTTTCGAACCATTATAGATATTGATCTTCATTTAACATTTCAGATAACGAATAATTATTTGTTATCATTACTCATTGATTGTGTAATCAGCCTGTGTCCCATAAAAATGTCTCAATATTTAATAACACCTAATGGAAATTGAGTTTGCTGACATTTTTTCATACAAGTGTATGTGTACAGGAGTGCAAATACAAATGTCTTATTTTCTATTTATTTTGTAACATAGGTTAATTTGCAAAAGGCAAATGTGATTTCAAGAGTCAAGGTTCATCTCAGCCTCCACTGACAGCAGAGATTAAAATTTGTCTGGAACTGAAGCCTGAGTACGCTAGAATCTATTTAAAATCTGGTAGTCAAATCCCAAATCTATGTGTTGCTCTGTGGAATATATTGGCCTGGTTCTTTTTGTACACAGTTATAGATGAGACATGGAGGTCTAAGGAATTACAACTACCTGAATGGAAAATTAAGCCCACATGTCTCTCTAATATATTCTCTTGCATTTTATAAACTTTAAATGGTCTCTCTTGTAATATTTTGCCATAGTGTTGCTAATGTTAACCCGAACTGGGCTGCTGTCCTT